>NC_047527.1:1351185-1667845 GCF_012275295.1 Melopsittacus undulatus | reverse complement strand
GCTCCCTCCAAGTGCCTGCCAGGAGGATGGAGCCAGGAGGGGCTGGGCTCTGCTCCCAAGGAACAAGGGATGGGACAAGAGGAAACGGCCTCAAGCTGCAGCAGGGCAGGTTTAGATGGAGCTGAGGAACAATTCCTTGCCCAGAGGGTGCTCAGGCATTGGAACAGGCTGCCCAGGGCAGGGCTGCAGTCACCATCCCTGCAAGTGCTCACACAGCGTGGGGATGAAGCCTCAGTGCCATGGGTTAGTGGTGGCCTTGGCAGTGCTGGGAATGGTTGGACTGGATGAGCTTAAAGGGCTTTTCCAACCTATTTGATTCTATGGTTGGGATGGAACAGGCTGAGCCTGGAGACCCTGGGGCACCCACAAAGCCAGGAACCCAGTGGGCAGCATTGTCAGGATGCAACAGCCTTGGGAAACGAGTCCCTGGAGGAGACACAGGAGTGTGATGCCATCGCACGCCTGGAGGCAGTGCTGCAGGGACACCTGGTCCTGGGGACACAGTTCCCTCAAGGACACATGGCCATGGCACCCATGGTGCTGTCACAGAGCTGCAGCAGTGCCACAGGGACATGCCATCCTGGGGACACAGATCCATGGAGGATATGTGGCATCTATGATGCCATCATACACTAATGGGCAATCCCACAGGGATGCCCCATTCTAGGGACATGGTTACATGAAGGACATGCCATATCCATGGTGCCATCACACTATCAGACACATCACTGGAGGACAGTGGGGACGTGTCTCCCTGCAGGACACATATCACAGCCCCCACAATACCATCACACAGCCATGGGCAGTTCCATGGGGATGCCCTGTGCTGGGGGCAAGGTTCCCCAGAGGACACAGGGTTTCCTGGAATCATAGAATGGTTTGGGCTGGAAAGGACCTTCAGGTCATCCAGTTCCAACCCCCTGCCATTGGCTCACAGTAGACCGTGTCACCCAAGGCTCTGTCCAGCCTGGTCTTGCACACTGCAGAGGATGGAGCATTCACCACTTCCCAGCTCCTGCAGCTTGTCCAAGCCCTACACACGGGTCCATATGGGAAGGGTGGCAATGGCCAGTCCCATGTTCCTCTTTGCCCACAGTCGACATTCGGGAGATCAAGGAGATCCGCCTGGGGAAGAACTCAAGGGACTTCGAGCGCTACCCTGAGGATGCCCGCAAGCTGGACTTCACCATGTGCTTCATCATCCTCTATGGGATGGACTTCAGGCTGCGGACACTCAGCGTGGCCGGTGTGTGGACCCTCAGCTCTCCCCTTGCCCTCAGCATCCCATCTTCCTCATCCCAACCTCACCAGCCTCCCCTTCCTCCTCCAGCCTTCTGTGAGGAGGATATCAACCTGTGGATAACGGGCCTCAACTGGTTGGTGACAGACACCCAGAAAGCTCAGACCCCACTGCAGATCGAGAGGTGAGGAAGGATCCAGGACCCCATCTGGGTTTGGTTGCCCATGGGGCTGAGCACCCTCTGTCCATCCCTTCCTTCTCAGGTGGCTACGGAAGCAGTTTGATGGGATGGACCGGTCACGGGAAGGCAGGTGAGCACTGGAACAGCCCCGTGCTGGGAAGTAGCTGGTGGGTTTGGTTGGACTGGGCTGTATCCCCCCAGTTGCCCCCCATATGTGGAGGCTGAGCTGGGATGGGGGTGAGGTTTGTGGGACAAGGTGGTTCCAAGTTATTTGGGGTGCTCAAAGGCACCAAAAACCAAGACACTCGAGTGCAGGTGCCCTCCTTGCTGCTGTAAGGATCATGGGGACCATGATGCCCCCTTCCACCAGCACCAGGAGGGGCTGTGCCATCAGTGCAGCCCAAGAATATCTCCCCATGATAGGGAACATCTCCCCATGATAGGAAACATCTCAAATCAAGTGGATTTGGACTTAAATGGTTGTAGAGTTGGAGATGGACACCATCTCCAGATGGGGTGATGGGTTATAGCACCCAAAGGTTCTTGTGTACCCTCCTTCTACCCGCCTGTCTCCTCACACTCGTGCCAGATCCCATGTAATAGGGGTCCTGTGTCACTGTGAGCTGCCATAGCCCAGTAGGGTGGAAGCCCAAACCCAGAGACCACCAGGATTTGGGCTGGGACCCTCGGTGTCAGGAGCTTGGGGTCTGACACCAGCTTACCTTCTCATAGCATCACAGTGAAGGACCTGAAGGCCATGCTGCCCCAGGTGAACTACCGCGTCCCGAACATGAGGTTCCTGCGGGACAAGCTCGTGGTAAGGACCCCCTGAGCACCTCAGCTATGCAGGGACATGGTCTTGAAGCCAGCCCTGGGGTTGGATGGCCCTCCTCTCAAGCAGCACCATATCCCACAGGAGGTGGAAGCCAGGAATGAGATGACTTTCTCCCACTTCATCCAGTTCTACAAGAACCTGATGTTTGATGCACAGAAGTCGGTAGGAGCCATGGATTATCCTCCCAAGTGTCCCCCATCCACTGTGGTGTGTTCCCACCAGCTAAACCTGGTCCTTCCTTTGCCTTGCAGGTCATTGAGCAGCTGGAGCTCTCCTTCCCCCTGCGGTGAGTACCCAGGAATGCCACGGCTCCCATCCTCTCTCACATCCCTGCTCCCATCCCAGCTAAGCTTGCAAGGGTCGTATCCATTGGGTGGACAATGCAGGCAGGCTGTGGGGCAGAGCAGGGACTGGGAGAGGAAATGAGAGTGGGACGAGATTGGGGATGAGAATAGGGATGGAAGTGGATGACGGGAGAAGTTATGAGAGAGGAGATGTGAGCACAGGTGGGAGCAAAGATGGGAGAAGGGATGGGAGAAGACATGGGAGTAGGAATGAGGGAGAGGGGCTGAAAGCAAGAATGGGAGCAAGAATGAATAGAGATGGGAGTGGAGATGGGAGCAGGGATGGGAGCACAAATGAGCAGAGATAAGAATAGGGATGAGTAGGGATAGGAGTGAGCAGGGATGGGAGAGGACTGAGAGCATAGGAATGGGAGCAGGGATGTAAGCAGGATGGGAGAGGGGATGGGAGCAGGGATGGGATTGGGAATGGGTGCCAGGGATGTAGGACATGTCGCTTTGCCCTACTCCGTGTATCCTTGGACAATGCGGCTGGGTGCCCACCTCTCCAAGCTCACAGCACATCTTGAGGTTCCCATTGCATCCCCATGGCTTGTGCTTTCTCAAGCTCCTCACCAGCTGTAGGAGTGGGGGTCACAGGGAGGCTGAGCTGAGATCCTGGAGCCCTTAACTCTTCCATGGGGTCTATCCCGACTCCTGGTCCTCACTGGTGGCCACTCCATGTCTCAGGAACGTGGACCGCCCCGAGCTGTGCCAAGTCTCCCTCTATGACTTCCAGAAGTTCCTGCTGCACGACCAGAAGGTGGGTGCTCCTAGAGACCCCTGTGGCATCCCCCTCAGGGGACTCCTATGGGATGCTCCAGCCTGATTCCTGCATTTGCTCCCCAGGAGCCCTGGGCCAGCGACGTGGGCATGGTGCGGGACTACATGTGCACCTACCTCAAGGAAAGCTCCACAGAGGCATCAGACCCCTCCTTCCAGTTGGATGAGGTGGGTGGCCCCATGCAGCACCCCCCCAGGGCTGTCTCCCCAGCCCTGTCAGTATCTGACCTCTCTCTTCCCTCTCCAGTTCCTCACGTACCTCTTCTCCAAGGAGAACATGGTGATGGATGCCAAGTATGAGCGTGTGGTGCCTGAGGAGATGAACCACCCCCTGTCCCAGTACTGGATCTCATCCTCCCATAACACGTAAGGACACAGTGGGATCTGCTTGGGGACTTCTGTGAGCATCCCATCACCCTGGCCACTGATGGTCCTCCTGTCTCCTCTCTAGATACCTGACAGGGGACCAGTTCTCCAGCGAGTCCTCCCTGGAAGCCTATGCCCGGTGCCTGCGCATGGGCTGCCGCTGCATCGAGTGTGAGTCCCCATGGCACCTCCCAGAGATGCTGAGCCCCCATCCAGCACCTCATGTCACATCAGGGACACCATCCCCTGCACCCATCCAATGGCACTGGGGTTGGGTGTTCTTCCATGGCCTGTAAGAGCTCATGGTCCCCAGAACGTAGCGTGTGTTAACCCATGTATCTCCCCACTCAGTGGACTGCTGGGATGGCCCAGATGATCTCCCCATCATCTACCATGGCCACACACTCACCTCCAAGATCAAGTTCCTGGATGTGCTGCACACCATCAAGGAACACGCGTTTGTCACCTCTGAGTAAGCCCCAGCTCCCCACTGACACTGGGTTGTGCAGGCAACCTCTCCTCCACCTTCATCCAAGGCCACCATTCCTACCTGCTTCCTCCAGGTTCCCCATCATCCTCTCCATCGAAGACCACTGCAGCATCGTCCAGCAGAGGAACATGGCCTCCCACTTCAAGAAGGTCTTTGGGGACATGCTCCTCACCAAGCCAGTGGACATCAATGCTGATGAGTTGCCCTCACCCACCCAGCTCAAGAAGAAGATCCTAATCAAGGTAGGGGGTGGACACCACCCCAAACTCCTCTTTGCAGGAAGCACAAGGGTTGGGCTGGGAGGGATGGTGATTCTCCCAGATCCTGGGACTCTGGAATGATATCCCTCTGTGCACAAGTAGGGCATCTCCCCAATGTTCTACTGCAAGAGGTGATCAAGGGGAACAGGGAGTGGTGGAAAGGGACGTGCAGGAGCCCTGAGTCCTGAGGGCTGGGAGCTCAGTGTGATGGGGACACCATTCCCACCATTGAGCTCCCCATCCTGGCCTGTTCCCAGCACAAGAAGCTGGTTGAAGGGAACCTGTATGAAGAGGTCTCCACTGCCAGTTACTCAGAGAACGACATCAGCAACTCCATCAAGAACGGCATCCTCTACCTTGAAGACCCCATTGACCACGTAAGGGTTGCTCTGTCAATGGTGTCCAGGGGCCAAGCTGGGTCTGCCAGATGGGAATGAGCTTTGGGGTTTGGGTTGGGCATGGGCTCTCCTAGACCATTGCAATGATGTGGGAGACAGGAAAGGACAGAAAGAGGCTTTTCAAAGCCCTGTCCCTTCATGTCATCGTTCTTCCCACCTTGGTGATGCTCTTCCTCCCTCCCAGACTTGGAGCCCCCATTATTTCGTCCTGACAAGCAACAAGATCTACTACTCAGAGGAGACATCCCGCTACCAGTTCAATGAGGATGAAGAGGAGGTGGAGCAGAAGGAGGTGTGTGAGGAGCAGGATGCATCCAAGGGCAGGAGGGCTTAGTGAGGACTCCATGAGGAGGGTGAGGTGATGCCAACACCCCTTTTGGGCTGAACTTGCAGGAGTTCAACAACAACGAGCTGCACTTCACAGAGAAGTGGTTCCATGGGAAGCTTGGAGGTGGCCGTGACGGGCGGCAGATCGCTGAGAAGCTGCTCCATGAGTACTGCACTGAGACGGGTGGAAAGGATGGCACCTTCCTGGTGCGCGAGAGCGAGACCTTCGTGGGCGACTACACCCTCTCCTTCTGGTAGGAGCCCCAAGGGGAGGTAGGATCCCATCCAAGCTGGTCTGACCACCCTACCAGGGGTTGAACCTCTTTGGTTTGGTGGCTTTTTGGGGAGGGAAATGCCACCTTTTTGTGACTGCTGAGCATGGGATGGTGGGGACATGGACCCAAATTGACTCACCTTTGCCTCACAACCATGGCAGGAGATCAAGCCGGGTGCAGCACTGCCGGATCCACTCAAGGCAGGAGGCCGGTGCCACCAAGTTCTACCTGACGGACAACCTGGTCTTTGACAGCCTCTACAGCCTCATCTGCCACTACCGTGAGGTGCCTCTGCGCTGCAACGAGTTTGAGATGCGCCTCACTGACCCTGTACCCCAGCCCAATGCCCATGAGAGCAAAGAGTGAGGATGCTTCTTATCCCCATCTCCTCAATCTCTTGGGTCCACCAGCCTCCTCCATCCCCAGTGTGAGGTCCTGGGTACCACTCTGGGGGTGAGGATGCTGATGGCACCCCACCATCTCCATGCTTTGCTTGGTTAGGTGGTACCACGCCAGCCTGACACGCCTGCAGGCCGAGCACATGCTGATGAGGGTGCCAAGGGATGGAGCCTTCCTGGTGCGCAAAAGAAGTGAACCCAACTCCTATGCCATCTCCTTCCGGTGAGTGTGGCCATCCCAGCACCTCAAGGCTGGTTGGACTTGGCTGTGCTTGCCAGACAAGATGAGAACTGCCTCATTCATAGGATCATGGAATGGTTTGGGTTGGAAAGGACTGTAAGATCATCCAGTTCCAACCCCCTGACATGAGCAAGGATGCCTCACACTAGAGCAGGTTGCTCCAAGCCCTATCCAGCCTGGCCTTGAACACTGCCAGGGATGGAGTATTCACAACTTCCTTGAGCAACCTGTTCCAGTGTCTCAGCACCCTCACAGTAAAGAACTTCATCCTTATCTCCAACCTGAACTTCCCCTGTTGCAGTCTGAACCCATCACCCCTTGTCCTATCACTGCAGTCCCTGATGAAGAGTCCCTCTCCAGCATCCTTGTAGCCCCCTTCACACACTGGAAGCTGCTCTGAGGTCTCCACGCAGCTTCTCTTCTCCAGGCTCAACAGCCCCAATGTTCTCAGCCTGGCTCCATACAGGAGGTGCTGCAGCCCCTGCTCATCCTCATGGCCTCCTCTGCACTTGCTCTAACAGCTCCATGTCCTTCTTATGTTGAGGACACCAGAAATGCACACAGTGCTGCAAGTGGGGTCTTACAGGAACAGAGTAGAAGGGCAGGATCACCTTCTTTGACCTGCTGGTCATGCTAGATTCATGCCTGTTGTGACTGCATGCTATGGATCAGCAATGTGACATGCTGGGACACATGATGCTTCCATGGGGGAATGTTCTAGCTGCAGTGATGGGAAAGCCACATCCTCAGTGCGATCACCCCCATGCCATCCCTGCTGGGGTAGGACATCATCATCATGAAACCAGGGTCCAACCAACCCTCACACGTCCCTCCCTGCCTCTCCTTGCCCCAGGGCTGAGGGGAAGATCAAGCACTGCCGCATCCAGCAGGAGGGTCGGCTCTTCATGCTGGGCAGCTCGGCCGAGTTTGAGAGCCTCGTGGACCTCATCAGCTACTACGAGAAGCACCCGCTCTACCGCAAGATGAAGCTGCGCTACCCCATCAATGAGGAGACCCTGGAGAAGATGGGCACCACTGTGAGTGGGGATGGTGGTGCTCTGTGCATGGGCCTGTCCCCTGCTTCATCATGGTGGGAAGGTCTCCTCCAGCCTCTTGGTTGAAGGCCAACTAGACCCAGCCATTGCCCACTATTATAGCTCCATCATAATTCCCCCTTCAACAAGTTGCAAAGGGATATTAGGTCCTTCTTAGCCTCCTCTTGATCACACCTGGTAGCCCAGATCCCACCACATCCTCTAGTAACCCCTATCCATGTCCAGGTGACCCACTAAGGCATTCCTTCTTGCAGGAGCTGGACTATGGAGCCCTGTATGAGGTGCGGACCCCTCACTTCTACGTAGAGGCCAACAAGATGCCAATGGCCAGGGTAAGAGGCTGAGCTGGTGCTCCTGGGAGGTGGAGGTTGGTGGGACATGGCTCCTGGATGGTCCCCCACCAGACCCACCATATCTCCCACCACTGGCCTGGGAAGTGGTGATGTTTTGTTGTGTATATCTGACCCTCAAGTGATGCTGGAGCAGGACTCTTCCCACATCACCATCCTTTGGGAATAGTCCAAGCTCCAGTGACAGCATCGTCACAGTGTGGTGGTGGAACCAGGTCTCAAGAGAGGCCAGCCTGCAGCAAGGACCTGACACAAGTTTGCCCCAACAGCAAGGAAACCCTTGTGGATGTCTTTGCACCACCTGGGAACTGACCCTAAACCTGCTCTTTTGGGGTTCTTCAGTGTAATTTCCATCCTTGGAGGTGTTTGGGACCAGGCTGGCCTCAGAACTGACCCTGGAGGAGGTTGCCCCAAGGTTCCTTCCCTGTGATCCTACAGTCCCATGCTCCTGCACTGCTGTGCTTTAAAGGTCCCTTTGCAGCAGAGCAGCTCTCAGGCCAGGACCAGACATGGGAAACCTCAACCCAAAGGGGTATTTTCCCATTGGATTAACCCCTTAATGCACCAGGAGAAACCATTGAGGAACGCAGAAGAGGGGCACATTGTGCTGAACATGCTGGTCCTCCAGGACCCCCTACAGCACCTCCAGCCCTCCTGTCCCCTCTAACACATCTCACTGCTGGCATGACCTATTTGGGAGCATCATTTGGGGTGTTGGACCCTCAGGAGCCCCCACACTTCACCATGGGTGCTCAAGGAGCTGGCTTGAGTATGGCATGGTGACCTCCAGCATCCCTGGTTGGTGACACATGTCCCTATCTCTGGTCACCCAGTGCACAGTGAAGGCTCTCTACGACTACAAAGCACAGCGTGAGGATGAGCTGTCCTTCTGCAAGCAGGCCATCATCCACAACGTGGACAAGCAGGACGGCGGCTGGTGAGGGCCATAGGGTGGCCCCTGGCTGGGCATCACCAGGGGTGGGAGGTGGAATGGACACCCTGGGTTTTAACTGCCTCCTTTTCTGTCCCTCCTCAATCCTTCTCCAATACTCCCAACAATGCATGCAGCATGAACACCCCTGTCCCCCCCAGGTTGGTCCATTTGCCTTGATCCTCTCACCCCTTGCAGGTGGCGGGGGGACTATGGGGGCAAGAAGCAGCTGTGGTTCCCAGCCAACTACGTGGAGGAGATCGTCAGCACACAAGCACAGGAGCAGGATGAGGCCGTGAGTGCCATGTCATAGAGGCATGGGATGGTTTGGATTGGAAGGGACCTTAGAGCTTATCCTGTTCCAAAGCCCTGCCACAGGCAGGGACACCTCACACTAGAGCATGCTTCCCAAGCCCCTGTGTCCAACCTGGCCTTGAACACTGCCAGGGATGGGGCAGCCACAGCTTCTCTGGGCACCCTGTGCCAGCGCCTCAGCACCCTCACAGTAAAGAACTTCTGCCTTATCTCCAGCCTGAACTTCCCCTGTTTCAGTCTGAACCCATCACCCCTTGTCCTATCACTGCAGTCTCTGATGAAGAGTCCCTCCCCAGCATCCTTGTAGCCCCCTTCAGACACTGGAAGCTGCTGTGAGGTCTCCACACAGCTTTCTTCTCCAGGCTTAACAGCCCCAGTGTTCTCAGCCTGGCTCCATACAGGAGGTGCTGCAGCCCCTGAGCATCCTCGTGGCCTCCTCTGCACTTGCTCCAACAGCTCCATGTCCTTGTTATGTTGAGGACAGCAGAACTGCACCCAGTGCTGCAAGTGGGGTCTCACCAGCGCAGACTAAAGGGATAGAATCACCTCCCTTGGTCTCCCTTTGGTCCTCACACATCTGGGACCAAAGCCACCTGAGATGCTGCCAGTCTTGAGCCAGCCCTTACCTAGAGGCTGGAAGATGCTCCCAGCCCCACTCCAGCTTTTCTGGAAGCTGGAGGATGCTCCCAGTCCTGTGACAGTCCCAGAGGCTGTGGGATGCTCAGCCATGGAGCAGAGCATTCCAAGAGGGTCTTTCTTCCTTTCTTTTGCTCACACTTGGACAGGTTGGAGGGCTGGATAGAGTGGGCACCAGGCTCAGCCCCACACGGCTCCTTCACCCCCAATTCTTCCTTCTTCTCTTCCAGTCATCAGAAAACAGCCCCCTGGGGAACTTCTTGAAGGGCTTCATTGATGTGCCGTCCTGCCACGTCGGTGAGTGTCCAACCATGTCCCCACCATGGCTGTGGGAGCCTTCTGGGATGGTGCACTCCCCATGCTGCAGCTCATCACACACAAGCTTGGCATGATGTGGCAGGGAGCAACATGGAGCTGGGTTTGGAGAGGGAACTTGGTGGAATGTGGAGGTCCAAATGATTCAGGGGACATCCTGCTCAAAGGATAATGCATGGAATGCTGAAACCATCCATTAGAAAGATGGGATCCTCACAGGAGGAGGACCCCAATGGCTGGTGGGATGCCAGGAGGGGCTGGTGGGGGCCTGGGAGTGGGACCGCTGAGGTTTCGTTTGCTCCACAGAACCATCCATTGGGAATGTCTTCGAGTAAAGCCCCCCTCTGATGTCCTTGTAGTTATCTCCAAAGACGGGAGGAGCTCCAAACCATTTGTCTTCACCATCCATTCCCAGCAGATGTCCCACGCAGCCCAATCCCTGGATGTGGCCGCAGACACGCAGGAGGAGCTCAATGAATGGGTGGCCAAGATCCGAGAGGCCACGCAGAACGCAGATGCCAGGGTGAGGGGCACTGAGGTGTAGAGCATGGGGTGGATTGTCCCATCCTCCAGCAGATAGAATCATGGAATCATGGAATGGGTTGGGTTGGAAAGTACCTGAAGATCATCCAGTTCCAACCCCTGCCACGGGCAGGGACCCCTTCCACTGGAGCAGCTTGCTCCAAGGCCCTGTGTCCAACCTGGCTTTGAACACTGCTAAGGATGGGGCAGCCACAGCTTCTCTGGGCACCCTATGCCAGTGCCTCAGCACCCTCACAGTGAACTTCCACCTTCCTCAATGTCTCCAAAGGAGGAGACTGATGGGGAAACCTTCATCTCCTTGTTTTCCCTGGTGCAGATGCAAGAGGGGAAGATCATGGAGCGGAGGAAGAAGATCGCACTGGAGCTCTCCGAGCTGGTTGTCTATTGCCGCCCGGTGCCCTTCGATGAGGACAGTAAGAGCTGGAGAAGGGGGATGATGGGATGAGCATGGGAAGGGATGCATGGGGGAAACGAGTCATGGTGGGCCACCAGCCAGACCTCCACTGATGGCCACCTTGATGCTTTCAGAGATAGGCACGGATAAGGCGTGCTACAGGGACATGTCCTCCTTCCCGGAGACCAAGGCAGAGAAGTATGCCAACCGCAGCAAGGGCAAGAAGTTCCTGCAGTACAACCGCCGCCAGCTCAGCCGCATCTACCCCAAAGGGCAGCGCCTGGACTCCTCCAACTATGACCCGTTGCCCATGTGGATCTGTGGGAGCCAGCTCGTGGCCCTCAACTTCCAGACACCCGGTAAATCCTGCTCCTGGGGTGGCTGCTGGGCTCATCAGAGAATGGTTTGGGTTGGAAAGGACCTTAAGACCATCCAGTTCCAACCCCTGCCACAGGCAGGGACACCTCACACTAGATCAGGTTTCTCCAAGCCCAGTTCAACCTGGCCTTGAACACTGCCAGGGATGGGGCAGCCACAGCTTCTCTGGGCACCCTGTGCCAGTGACTCAGCAGCCTCATGGTTAAGAATTTATTCCTTATCTTCAAGCTGAACCTCCCCTCTTTCAGTCTGATCCCATCACCCCTTATCTTATCACTGCAGTCCCTGATGAAGAGTCCCTCTCCAGCATCCTTGTAGCCCCTTCAGACACTGGAAGCTGCTCTGAGGTCTCCAAGCAGCTTCTCTTCTCCAGGCTCAACAGCCCCAGTGTTCTCAGCCTGGCTCCATACAGGAGGTGCTCCAGCCCCTGCTCATCCTTGTGGTCTCCTCTAGACTTGCTCCAACAGCTCCATGTCCTTCTTATGTTGAGGACACCAGGACTGCACCCAGTGCTGCAAGTGGGGTCTCACCAGAGCAGAGCAGAGGGGCAGGTTCATGTCCTTTGACCTGCAGCCCAGTATACAGCTGGCTTTAAATCCTGAAGGTCACCCCAAAATCTCCATCCCCAATGGCTCTGCCCTGTTGCTGGAGGTGGTTTGGTTGATCTCTCCAACCTTTGTCCTCATTCTGATGGAGACATCTCCATGCAATTCTTGGGTGCTTCATGCATCCCTCCTCCGGTCAGGGTTGGGGCTTTTAGCAGGGGTTTTAGCAGGGCAGGACCTTAGGAAGGTCCCTGAGCCCCAGGCTCAGATCTGCTCTGTCTCCATGACCACAGACAAGCCCATGCAGCTGAACCAGGCCCTCTTCATGCTCGGTGGCCGCAGTGGCTACGTTCTGCAGCCTGACATCATGAGGGATGAGACTTTTGACCCCTTCGACAAGAACAGCCTGAAGATCGTGGAGCCCATCACGGTCCAGCTGCAGGTAAGTGGGTGAGGACAGCAAGTCCACCTTGAAGTGGTCACCATCGAGATGAGGACTCACTCGGTTTGGGTCAACTGGGGGTGGTTTTTGCATGTTTTAGCCATGTATTTCCTCCATGGAGTTTGTCACCCCATGATCTCTTGGGTTTCTTGGTCATTGTCCTCATGTTTCGTGGTCATTCTCCTCATGCAACATCATATTTCCCAGGGACAACCCCAAAATAGAGCAGCTGAGCCTAACCTGAGCAAGGGGGTGGTGGGTCAAGTAGATAAATCAAGCCCAGAAGCACCTTTCTCAACCCTTGGGTAATTGTTTGTAGGCACCTGAGCCTTGAGCATGGCACGAATCCAGCAGAAGTTTCTTGGGTGATTTTGTGGGTAAAATCAAGTCAAATCAACCTCAGACATAAATAGGTTGCAGTGTGGTCAGCTACGGCCATGAAGCTATTGGCAAGCCTATGGGGCTGCATGGAGGAGTCCTTCCTCACCCAGCATGGCTGGATCTCCACCCTCCTCTTCCTCCCACAGATCCTTGGTGCCCGGCACCTTCCCAAGAACGGGAGGAGCATCGTGTGTCCCTTTGTGGAGGTGGAAGTGTGCGGCTCCGAGTATGACAACAGCAAGAACAAGACGGATGTTGTAGGTGAGGGTCCATGTGGGTGACATTCCCACCCAGCGCCAGTGGGATGGGAATGGGACAACACAAACTGGGGGCTTTGCGGTCCTCTTGGACATCACCTTGTGGGTGATGGGGTTTCATGGAGGGGTGAAGAGGACAGGCAGCTCCCACTAAGGTGCTGGTGCCATGCTGGAGGAGTCCATGGGGCTGGTCCCATTCTGACCCTCTCCACTCTCCCCTCACCCTCCAGCTGACAATGGCTTCAACCCTGTCTGGCTCTTCAAGCAGTTTGTCTTTGACATCAACAACCCTGAGTTCGCCTTCCTCCGCTTTGTGGTGTATGAGGAGGACATGTTCAGTGACCCCAACTTCTTGGCACAAGCCACCTTCCCTGTCAAGGGCCTCAAAACAGGTATGGTTCTTCCATCCACACCACCACCATCGTCATCATTTGGTTAGGACAAGGGGTGATGGGTTTAAACTTCAACAGAGGAAATTCAGGTTGGATATAAGGAAGAAGTTCTTCCCTGTGAGGGGGGTGAGGCACTGGCTCCATCCTTGCTCCATCCTTGGCAGTGTTGGAGGCCATTTAGGGCCTTGGGCAACCTGGTCTAGTGTGAGGCATCCCTGCCCATGGCAGGGGTTTGGAAGTGGATAATCTTAAGGTCCTTTCCAACCCATTCTGTGATCATAGAATCATAGAAGAGGTTGGGTTGGAAGAAACCTTCACAGTTCTATTTCAACCTCCCTGCAATCATCATCATCATCATCTCCGCAGGGATATGGCCATGGTGAGGTATTGGAACAGGCTTCCCAGGGTAGCGGTTAAGTCCCCATCACTGGGTGTTCAGAAACCATGTGGATGAGGCCCTCAGTGATATGCTTTAGTGGTGGCCTTGGCGTTGCTAGGGTGAAGGTTGGACTTGATGAGCTTAAAGGTCTTTTCCAACCCAGCTGGGTCTGTGGTTCTCTGGTGCTGAGCTCATGTCATTGTGTTGTGTCCAGGCTACCGATCAGTGCCACTGAAGAACAGCTACACCGAGGACCTGGAGCTTGCTGCCCTCCTCATCCACATCGAGATCATCAACGCCAAGGCAAGTGCCTCAGTTTCCCCATCCTGAACAAGGGGGAGCATCCCCTGCGGTGCCCTCTCCATCCCACCATCCTCACCCGCTTCTGTTGGAGCAGGAGGAAGACGAGGAGAACCTCTACTCGTCCATCCAGCAGCTGCGGGACCGCGCCAGTGAGCTCTCCAACCAGGTCTCCAGCTATGAGCGCACCAATGGCTGTGACTCCCGTTACCAGCAGCGCCTCGACGAGCTCCGGGCAGCCCAGGAGAGGCTCATGGAGCTCACGGAAGTTCGCAACCGCAAGTGAGTGTCCCCCCCCGTGGCCTCAGGAGGTGCCTTTTAGGATGGGCTCTAAGGGCCATCGCTCTGCTCCCCACCAGGTTGATGGAGAAGAAGAAGAGGGACCGGCAGATGGTCACCAAACGCAGCTGAGCTGGATTTGTCCGTTGTGGACCTCCCCTGCCACCTCCTCTCCTGCTGCAAAGGGAGGTGGGGTGGCTGGAGCTGGGTGAAAGAGGGGTGACAAATTAGGGGCCAAAAGGGGATTTCACTGTTGCCAGTGAGGTTTCTCCCTTGGGGCGAAGCGGGAGGTGGAAATCCCAAGTGCCTCCAGCTTCATCCCATGTCCCTTGGGGTTCATGGCCACGTCCCTGTCCCCATGGGGTGGCCACCACGGCTTCTCTTCACCCTGCACCCTCCAACTCCCACCACTGCGTGGTGTGGTTGAGCCCTGTGAGTGATGGGGAAACTGAGGCACGGGTGCCCGGCTGGTCCAGGATGGGGCAGGCTCAGCCACCTCCATCCTGGGGACAGGGGACAGGACTGGCTGGCAGCAGGGCACCAGGACTGGGACACAGGGGACACTTCTTGGGGGGGGAGGGTTAAAGGGGGACATTTTGCCCCCCCAGCTATAAATATCTGTATTTTCTTCTTTTATCCAGCCTGTACATAGAGCGGGGGGAGGGTGAGGGGTGTCTGGACCAGCCACAGTATTAGGGCACAAGGGGTACCCCAAAATGTCCAGAGATATCCCCAACATGGGCACCAGGGAGCAGGGGACCAGGCCTGGTGGTGGCAGGGTGCCCTGAGCCATCACCAGGCAGACACAGGCACCAAGAGGGGACAGGGATGTCCCCGAGGTGATGCCAGCGTTGGCACCAAACCCTGGGGTGGGCAAAACCAATGGAGGTGGTGCCGGGAGACATCTCGGGGTGTCCCCTGGACCTGGGGTGTCCCAACAGGGGAATCTGTGTATTCTTTGTATGAAAATAAATCTATTTAGCCAATATTTATACCCTGCTGCCGTGGTCTGGTGTCCCCAGTGCCAGCTCTGCCCCCATGTGTCCCCAGGGTGGTGATTCCAGGCCCCTGGACCCTTGTCCCCATGATATATTCCAGCAGCAGTGAGGACAAGGGACACAGGAGATGGGATGCAGGGAAGAGGGCCAGGAGGCACAGGCCAGGGGACACAGGCTGTGGATGTGGGGACACAGGGATGATGGATACGGTGCAGTAGGGATGCAGGAGACAGGGGCATGGCCACTCAGGGCCATGGGCACACATGGCTGTGCCGACATGAGACAGGGCCATGGGGACCCAGGTCTATAAGGACATGGGACACACAGTCAAGGGAGCATAGGACACATGGCTGCAGGGACATGGGACACAGGGGCATAGGGACACAAGGCTATGGAGGTGCGGTTATGGGGATGCAGGGTCACAAGGCCATGGGGGGACAGGGCTATTGGGACACAGGGACACATGGCTGCGGGGACAGAGGGCTATGAGGACATGGGATACACCGGCAAGAGGGCTATGGGGACATGGGACACAGGGGCTATGTGGACATGTGTCTATGGGGATGCAGGCTCATGGGGCCACAGGACACGGGACTATGTGGGCATGGGACATGCTGCCATAAGGACACAGTGCCCTGGGGACACATGGCTATGGGGAATAATGGTCACAGGGCCATGGTGACACACAGTCACAAGGACGCAGGGCTATGGCGACGTGGGATATGGGGGCATGGGATATGGGGCCAGGAGGACACAGGGCTCTGGGAACAGAGCATGATGGGGCCATGGGGACACAGGGCCATGGGACACAGGCCTCTAGGCACACAGGACATGGGGATGCAATGACACAGGGCTATAGGCACATGGGACCATGGGGACAGGGGGATATGGGGACATGGGGACACAGGGACAGGGGGACACGGGGACAGCGGGACACGGGACCACGGGGATGCAGTGACACAGGGACATGGGGACACAGGGCCATAGGCACATAGGACCATGGGGACACAGGGATATGGTGACATGGAGACAAGGGGCCATGGGGATGCAGTGACACAGGGCCATAGGCACACAGGACCATGGGGACACAGGGACATGGTGACACAGGGACATGGGCACACAAGGCCATGGGCACACAGGACCATGGGGACACGGGGACACGGGGACATGGAGACACAGGGACAGGGGGACACGGGGCCATAGGGATGCAGTGACACAGGGACATGGGCACACAGGACCATGCAGACACGGGGATATGGTGACATGGGTCCATCAGTAGGGGATCCCCCTCTACGGACGAGGAGGCGGAGCCGTGCAGCGGCACCACCCACATCGGTCAGCCTAGCCCCGCCCCCTCCTTTTCATTGGCTGTCGCTCTGCCCCCGCAGCTTCCCATTGGCTGTCGCCGCCGGGGCGGGCCGGAAGCGGCTCTGTGGTGGCGGTGGTGGCGGTGCCTGACGCGGAAGAGCGGGGCTGGGCGGTGCGGACGGTGAGAGCCGGGGAACGGGGGGGAACAGGGGGGAACCGGGGCTGAACCACACCGGGAACCCCCCCGAGCTCCCGGGTACCCCCCTCCGGCCTCCCCTGTGCCTCAGGCATCCCCCACAGCCGCCCCGGGGCCCTGTGGGGCCGCTGCCGTGTACCCCCCCCCCCCCCCCCCCCCCCCCCCCGTTACCTCAGTACCGACCCCGGAGCTCTTCCTGCCCCCGGCTCCATTTACTGCGGCGGCTTCGCACTGAGGTCAGTCCCTTGGTGCCTGCCGGGTTCCACTGTGGCATCCATTGGGATTCGGCGCTGTTTGGGGCAGCACAAGCCCCGGTGTCACCCGTTGGAGTGAATGGGAAGCGGGGAGGGGATGGTGCATGTGCTGTGGGGACAGAGCGGCCTGCTCCCGAGTTCTTAGGGCTCCGTGAGGAAAATGGGTTATTCCTGGAGTTTGGTGAGGGAAATGATGTGTTTGTGCGGGTTTGATGAGGAAAATGATTAATTATTGGGAATTTGATGAGGAAAATGGTTGATTCTTTGGTTTTGATGAGGGAAACGGGTGATTCTCAGGGTTTTGGTGCCGGAAATGCTTCATGCTTGGGATTTTGGTGGGGAAAGTGGTTGATTTTGGGGGTTTGATGAGGAAAAAGGTTGATTCTTGGGTTTTCATCAGGAAAATGGTTAATTATTGGGAATTTGATGAGGAAAATTATTGGTTCTTGGGGTTTTGATGCTGGCAATGCTTTGTTCCTGGGGTTTTGGTGAGGAAAATGGTGAATTCTGATGGTTTGATGAGGAAACCCCTTTATTTTGCACCATTCTCTTTGTTCTTCTTGTGGAGAAGGAACTTTAAAAACCAAATGAAATGTGAAGTAAAACCAAGGGCCTGAAAGTGGAAGACTGAGCAGAGGGGGGTTGGGACATGTGATGTTATTCCTTAATTCCATCCTTTCGGACTTGCCAGCAGTCACTCCAGATGGAATTGTTCCTGTAGGAAGCTGCCACAGCAAGCCCAAACACCAGGGAAGCTCCAGGCATCAGGAGATGTTTTTCCAACATGAGCAGTGATTCCTCCTTTCCTGACCCTTTGGAATATTCAGCTCTCTCAAGGCCAGGTTGGACACAGGGGCTTGGAGCAAGCTGCTCCAGTGGAAGGTGTCCCTGCCTGTAGCAGGGGTTGGAACTGGATGAGCTTTAAGGTCCCTTCCAACCCAAACCATTCCATGATTAATCTCCAGTGGGGTTCCTCCTTGAGCTCTGAGGAGCTTTTCAATCCAGGCTCTGCCTGCGTTTTCCTCCCAGTCCATCCATATCTTATTCTTGTGAGCAGCTGCATTCCTGCTTCCTGCTGCAATGCCCTGAGTGTGTTTCTGCTTCCCTTAATTGCATCTGCTCGATTCCTTCTCTCTCCTCTTCAATGTTTTAAGAAGCATCTACCAAGATGACACCTTTTTTCCTCTCTTACTTTGCTCCATGGCCTAGAAATTGGAATTTAGCTCAAATCTGATTCAAAATAAGCACAAAAATGTACCTTTGGTTTGTTTTTATACATTTAATACCTGTTGGAGTGAGTCCAGAGGAGGCCACGGAGCTGCTGCTCTGCAGCCAGGCTGAGAGAGCTGGGCTGGGGCAGCCTGGACAAGAGAAGGCTCCTGAAGGGGAGACCTGAGAGCAGCTCCAGTGCCTGAAGGGGCTGCAGGGAACCTGGAGAGGGGCTTGGGACAAGGGCCTATAGGGACAGGCCAAGGGGAATGGCTTTAACCTGCAAGAGGGGAGACTGAGCTGAGCTCTTAGGCAGAAGCTGTTCCCTGTGAGGGTGCTGAGGCGCTGGCACAGGGTGCTCAGAGAAGCTGTGCAGTGTCATAGAGAACAGACAGATGAGGAGATGCTGCTTTGTGCAGCTTCTTGTTGATAGGGAAAACAGAGCCAGACTTTCCTCATGGATGCACAGTGGGAGGACAGCAGACAACAGGGATGAGCAGGAACATGGGGAAACCTTGGACAGATGGAATTCCTTTCTATTTTCACGATGAGGGTGATGAAGTGTTGGCCAAAACAATGAAGGATGTTGTGGGATCTCTGTCATTGGAGATGCTCCAAACTCAACTAGGTGAGGCTTTGAGCAGCCTGCTTTGAGCATGGGGTTGGCTTTGAGGCTTCTTCCACCTAAGTTCTTCTTAGATCCTACCATACTGGTTGGACTTGATGCTCTTCAAGGTCTGTCATGGGTTCAGCCGTAGCAGTCATTTTTCTCCTTCTTGTAGCTGGTGCAGTGCTGTGTTTTGACTTCTGGGCTGGGAACAGTTGCTTGATAGCGAGCATGTTTTGAGGGTGTTTTTGTTCAGGGCCTTTTCTGAGCACGTGCTCTGCCAGGGAGGAGGGGAGGCTGGGAGGAAGGAGAGACAGGACACCTGACCCAGGCTAGCCAATGAGGTATTCCATACCATAGCATGTGATGCCCAGGATGCAACTGGGGGGAGAGCTGGAAGGGTGGAGCTCTGGAGGAAAATGGAGGAGGGAGCACACGGTGCTCGGCCGGGCAGGGTGGAGTGAGTTATGGGTCGGTGGCTGGTGGGGTGTTGTATTCTTTTCGCTTGTTATTGGCTTTATCATTATTATTTGTAGTAGTAATGGCAGTAGTGATTTGTGTTGTGCCTTAGCAATTAAACCATTCTTATCTCAACCCATGGGGGCTACATTCTTTGCATTCTCCTTCTTAACTCTCTGGGAGTTGGGGGAGCAAGGGGGTAGTACTGTGAGGATTTGGTTTAAACCATGACAAGGTCTCTTCCAATCTGGTTGCTTCTCTGACTTTATAACATCCATGTATCTTCACCTGTGTGACCGTCTCCTTTCCCACAACCCAGGGGAATGACAATGACCAGCCTCGCGCCTTCCTCAGGAGATGGCAACTGCTATTACATCCTGACAGAAGACTGTTCCTATGGCAGCAAGTTATTCCAAGCTGGAAACTTGTGTTTCTGCAGCGAGAGGAGTTACCTGCGCAACTTCTCTGACGACAGACGCCCCACTTGCTTCTTGAGGGTCATCATGTTGGATGACAGCTCCACCGTCACCCTCAACATGGAGATCCTTCAACCTGTGCCTGAGAAGGTGGCCTCCTTCCTCCTGGCCATCAGCAGCCACTCTGAAAGGCTGAACTACTTCTTGGACAGGGTGAACCTCGAGGCAGCTCTGAGGGCTCTGCCTGGCCACAGGGTGATGGCTAAGACTGAGCACCAGTATTTCCCTGGAATCATCCGATACATTGGGAGCATTTATAGAAGAACTGCTGTGTTGTCTCCCTTCTTCTTTGGGGTGGAGTTACAGGTAAAGGGGTCAAGAAAGAGACTTCCTTGTTTTCCCTTCATGTTTTCTGTGTGTAATGTGGTTTTCTATCCTGTTTTCAGGGTGAAGGAGAAAACAGAGGGTGCAGCGATGGGACCTACCGTGGCACTGAATATTTCAAGTGTAAGAAGAACTGTGGGATCTTCCTGCCATTTACCAAAGTCCAGTTTGTTCCAGATGACAACCATGGAAAGCAGAAGCCAAAAGCAGACACGGAGGAGGTAGTCCCTGTGAAAGCAGGAGATGCAGTTAGCTTCTATGTGGACAAGGTCCTCACCAAAGGAATAGCCATGGAAGTTTATAAGAAGGGAACCCAGTGGCTTGTTAAAATCTGTCCGGTAAGAGCAGCCTTGATGCCTTGTCTTGGGTTTGGGTGACTTAAGGAGGTGGAAGGAACAGAGAGTCATAGAATGGTTTGGGTTGGAAAGGACCTTAAGATCATCCAGTTCCAACCCCCTGCCATGGTCAGGGACACCTTCCACTAGAGCATCTTGCTCCAAGCCCCTGTGTCCAACTTTGCCTTGAACTGCCAGGGATGGGGCAGCCACAGCTTCTCTGGGCACCCTGTGCCAGCGCCTCAGCACCCTCACAGGTTCATCCAACCTGAACTTCCCCTGTTTCAGTCTGAACCCCTCACCCCTTGTCCTATCACTGCAGTCCCTGATGAAGAGTCCCTCTCCAGCATCCTTGTAGCCCCCTTCAGACACTGGAAGCTGCTCTGAGGTCTCCATGCAGCTTCTCTTCTCCAGGCTCAACAGCCCCAATGTTTTCAGCCTGGCTCCATACAGGAGATGCCCCAGCCCCGGCTCATCCTCATGGCCTCCTCTGCACTTGCTCCAACAGCTCCATGTCCTTGTTATGTTGAGGACACCAGAACTGCACCCAGTGCTGCAAGTGGGGTCTCTTCCTACAGCAGAGGGGCAGGATCCCCTCCCTGAGCTGCTGCTCACACTCTGGGGGTGCAGCCCAGATATGGAGGGGCTCTGGGCTCAAGCGCACACTGATGCTGGGTCATGGAGAGCTCCTCATCCAACACCCCAAGTCCTTCACCTCAGGCTGCTCTGAATCACTTCTCCACCCATCCTAAAATTGACATGAGGTTCCACGCAAACCTTCCAGGCCTTTTTTAATAGTTGCTTCATATTCCAGGGATGCCTTATGGCTGCTGAAGCATTTAGCTGATGAATTCTTCTCTCCTTTCAGGAAGAAGAAGGAACAACTGACATTTTCAGAGAAATCCCTCTGGATTCTGTTGTGAAAGAAAACTTGCAAAGTAAGTTATCATCAGATGTGTCTTCCCTGTGTTCCTGGGATTTATTTCTTCTCTCTGAGCTGAAGATCCAACAAAATCTTCAGCTAATCCCAGTTCAGTTGATCAGGAGGTAGAGAAGATCCATGGAAAAGTCTCTCTGGCTAAAATTCTTTGCATTAGGCAACTAAAGATGAGTTTGACAGAAAGAAGAGAGCATGTAATTGAAAGGCAGAAGTATTTCTTAAAGGAAAAGGCACCAGTGCTTGAAGAGTCTTTAATTTACCTGGTGAATATGGAGCAGGAGCCTCATCCTGATGTCAGACAGCCTCGGAAAAGCACAGCGATGGTTGAGTCACTGGACAAGACAAGAACTCAGTGGAATCTCTCTGGAGCCATCATTAGACTCTTCACTGAGTTGATTCATCTCACTAAAGGCAGAAAAATAATTTGGGAATAACCCCCTGCTGCTGTTCCAGCAGTTCAAAATGGCTCAGGGGAAGGGCTGGATTAGCTCCAGGACCAGCAAGAGTCTGGACCGTGCAGCCTTGAGCAGGATCATCCCCTTTTAGCCTGTTAGACCAGCTTGGCCATATAACTGGGAATTATACCTTGTGTCTCTGATGCTGGGCTTCATGCTTTAGTTTCCAAGCAGACCTGGTATTAGAGAAGATCCAGAGGTGTTGGTCATTCCTACCTCACTTGACATTCTGTATTACCCACCAGGTTTATTTCCACCCTTTGAGTCCAACATGGGCTCGGGACCCCCAAACCAGATGAAACAAGAGATCAGTGAGAGCAGTGAGGAGTGTGATGGGGGGAATTCGCTGGAAGTGAACTCCATGGTCCAGATCACCTTGGACAAAGGAACTCGGGTTTCAGGAATCATCCGCTGGTTGGGTTACCTGCCCCAGTTTGAGCACAAGATGGCAGGAGTTGAACTGGTGAGGAGCAAACATTTCCTGCTGGGAAATGGGGCATCAGAGTGGGCTGCTCTTGGTTACTTTTCTCTTTTAAGACCTTCTGCTTGTGTGTTTCACAGCCTAATGTGGGCCTGTGGTGTATTGAGGAGTGAACTATGAGGACAAGCAGCCAGTTGGGCCTTCCTTTAGGCTGGGGAGGGGAGTTCATGAGGTGATTATGAGGGATAGTTCACTCTCTTCCAGAGCGTTGTGATCGGAATGTGGGATGGAATAAACATGAATCATACAAGTGGCATCAATAGGTTCAACACATGACTGAATAAATGAATTATAGAATGGTTTGGAGTGGAAAGGACCTTAAGGTCATCCAGTTCCAACCCCCTGCCACGGGCAGGGAGACCTTGCACTAGACCACGTCACCCAAGTCTCTGTCCAGCCTGGCCTTGAGCACTGCCAGGGATGGAAACAGGGATGAAAACGGTCAACAAAATGGGGTCAAACTACACAGCTCTTAAAATATTAGATGGCCATAATGGGGTATTTGTGCTCTGATGCTATTCCTCACTGCTTTTCTTCCCAGGATGAAGATAAGGGGATCAGTGATGGTGAATGGTTGGGCAAATACTACTTCCACTGTGCTCCGAAGCGTGGCCTCTTTGTGAAGCTGCAGTGCTGCCAACCTGATGTTCGCTTCCAGAGTTCACACAGCAGTTATTTGAGCCTCATAGATAATGGTAAGATAGAATCATGGAATGGTTTTTGTCGGAAGGGACCTTAAAACTCACCCAGTCCCAGCCCCTGCCATGGGCAGGGACCCCTTCCACTGGAGCAGGGTGCTCCAAGCCCCTGTGTCCAACCTGGCCTTGAGTACTGCCAGGGATGGGGCAGACACAGCTTCTCTGGGCACCCTGTGCCAGCGCCTCAGCACCCTCACAGGGAACAGCTTCTGCCTAAGAGGTCAGCTCAGTCTCCCCTGTTCTGGCAGGTTCAAGCCATTCCCCTTGGCCTGTCCCTCCAGGCCCTTGTCCAAAGCCCCTCTCCAGGTTTCCTGGAGCCCTTTTAGGCACAGGAGCTGCTCTAAGGTTTCCACTTCAAGCAGCAGAGGGGCAGAATCCCCTTTCTGACCTGCTGCTCATGCTCTGGGGATGTAGCCCAGCACATGGGGGGGTTCTGGGCTCAAGCACACACTGCTGGGTTATATTGAGGTTCTCAAGTCCTCCTCAGGGCTGCTCCATTCCATTTCCACCCCGCCTGTGTCTGTGCTTGGGATTGCCCCAGCCCACATGCAGGACGTTGTACTTGGCCTTGTTAAACCTCATGAGGTTCACAAGGGCCCACTCTGGGGAGAAGGGAGACAGGGCTGTGCTGGGACAAAGCATGCTATGGAGAAGCCTCATAGACAATGTCTTAATCAGTGGTTTAATATTCTTCACTTCCTTTGAGTGTTCCAAAAGATGCCAGTTTTAAAGATGTTGATGGTAATTATAGGGAATGCCCTTGGAAAGGGAGACAGGATTAAATCAGCTTTAGTGCAGAATTTGATGGGATGGCAAGTCCTTCACAAGAAGAACAGGCCAGTATTTTCATTTCAATAGGAAGAAATTCCTCCAGAGCACAGAAGCCAACATGAACTAACCATTTAGAAACAGTAAATGAGATGACTGCAGATGAGACAGCAGGATTCCTCTAGGAACGTCCCAAAAACTGGAAGTAGGGACATGGGAAACTGTCTTAAGGACAGGCTGAAGAGAGAGGATTGAATTACAAGGGGAGAATACTGAAGAAACCAGGAAACAGCAGATAGAGAAAGCCACCTTGGAAGCTTGAGATGACAGACCAGCACGATGAGGCTATTAAAGCACAGCTGCCTGTTTGTCCCCTTGCTCCTGGGATTACAGGACAGGTAGATCCTAACCTTCCATCTAACACAGCACCAGCTCATTTGTGGCTCTTTGTTATACCTGGCAGAGGTGGGTATGGATTGGTGGATGTGTCTCTGGTTTGGTTTTGGCTCTGATTACAGTAGAGAAATTACTAAGGAGATAATTCTTCATCCCAGTGTGGTTGAATCCCATCAGGAGCAGCACAGAGCAGCATGGTGCTGACTTCTGAGCAGGGAATGGCATCAGGGAAGGGCAGTGTTGAGCCAGACAAGGTGCGAAGCTCAAGGGAGTTGTTTCTCTTTGCAGGAGGACAAGAAGTTCTTCCCCAACCTCCAGACAGTTTTCCTCCCCTCAGGAATGAGGCAGCAGTGCGTGTCCTGTGCGGGCGGATGAAGGGGATTCAAGGCCATTGTAATTCCTGCTATATGGATGCAGCTCTCTTCAGGTAAGGACCTGTTTGGATGATGCCAGCCAATTAAATGAGGGTTTTTTGAATTGGATAGAGCCCTAAACTGCAGCATTTCCCTGGAATTCTGAGGGGGTTTGTTCTCAGGCCCTGGAGTACCCCTCCTGAGTACACACAGAATCAGCCAGGGTGGAAAAGCCCTTTAAGCTCATCCAGTCCAACCATTCCCAGCACTGCCAAGGCCACCCCTAACCCATGGCACTGAGGCCTTGTCTCCACCCTGTGTGAACACTTGCAGGGCCGGTGCCTGCAGCCCTGCCCTGGGCAGCCTGTTCCAATGCCTGAGCACCCTGTGGGGCAGGAATTGTTCCTCAGCTCCATCTAAACCTGCCCTGGTGCAGCTTGAGGCCGTTTCCTCTTGTCCCATCCCTTGTTCCTTGGGAGCAGAGACCAGCCCCTCCTGGCTCCATCCTCCTGCAGGCACTTGTAGGGAGCCATCAGGTCCCCCCTGAGCCTTCTCTTCTCCAGACTGAACCCCCCAGGCCCCTCAGCCATTCCCCATCTCTCTTGTGCTTCAGGCCCTGCACCAGCTCCATTGCCCTTCTCTGGCCCCGCTCCAGCACCTCAATGTCTCTCTTGTAGTGAGGGGCCCAGAACTGAACCCAGGATTCGAGGTGCAGCCTCACCAGTATCCATCACAGGGGGACAGTCACTGCCATGGTCCTGTTGCCACACTGGTGCTGATCCAGCACCTAAGGTACCGTGTGTCTATCAAGCAGGGTGGTGAGAGGTCCTGGCACCGTGCTGACACTGTCACTGGAGGTGTTGTCTGGAAACATGTCAAAGAAACCACCCAAGAGATCCCAGCTTCACTGTTTGGAGAGGAAAAAAGCCTCAGTGGTGCCCCCTCCTGAGCACTTTGAGCTGCAGAGTACGAGATCTCATTGTGTCTGAGCTGTTGGAGCTGTTTCCTTGCTTCCTACCAGTGTTCATTAAACCTGCTGTGGTTTCTCTCACCGTGGAGTTATGTTGCCACTCACCCTTCTGCAACTGCATGTGTGGACTGTTGAGAATCAAAGCCACCAACTGTCACCAGGCACAATGGTTTGGTTCTAACTATTGCTGCAAATATTACACCCATCCCTCTCTTTCCCCAGCCTCTTCTCCTGTACATCTGTGGTTGACTCCATGCTCTTCAAGCCCTTCCTGCTGTGTGATAGGAATGTCCAGAGCATTCTGAGGGATGAGATTGTTAATCCCCTCCGAAGGTGAGTATAATATGTTGGAATCCTGGAAGTCATCCATCTGCCTTCACACCTTCTCTGCTGCCTTTCTAGATGGTACCTGTCATTAAGGGAAGGGTTACCTGGAGGGTTTCTCCTGCCAGCCACATCCAAAGGGCTTCATACTGGGTTCCTCTTCCACTTAAACCTTCCCCTGTGTTCTAAGGCTGTCACAACTCCCCATGCATGTGTACAAGGATCTCCAGCTCAGAAGGAAGCCTCATAAAAGGAGGATTCCTGGGATTCAGACCACCTCTGGAGGGAACCCTGGAGCAGATGGACCAGTGGCATTGCTTCACCAGCAGTTAGGCCCAAAGGCAGTGTCAGTGCGAGGCTGGATGAGAGGAAACCATGTCGTGAGGCTAAATTCTTTGGCATTTGTACCAAAGATACCAGGTTCTTTCCTCATCCTCCCTAGAGAGGTGTGGAAGAGAGGCATGGAGAGCTGAACATCAGACATTAGCATCTTCCTTGAGGTGTCCTGGCTCTGATGCATGTGAATATACAGAAATACAACCGTGGGGTGTTCTGTGATGCTGAGATTTGGTGAGAGCAGCCCTGCAGAGAAGGAGTTGGACAGTGTGCACTTGCAGCCCAAAAGCCAACTGCATCCTGGGCTGCATGAGCACTAGGGCAGGAAGGGCATTTTGCCCCTCTGCTATGGGAAGGGGAGACCTGAGAGCAGCTCCTGTGCCTAAAGGGGCTACGGGAGGCCTGGAGAGGGGCTTGGGACAAGGGCCTGGAGGGACAGGCCAAGGGGAATGGCTTGAACCTTCCAGAGGGGAGACTGAGATGAGCTCTTAGGCAGAAGCTGTTTGCTGTGAGGGTGCTGAGGCGCTGGCACAGGGTGCCCAGAGAAGCTGTGGCTGCCCCATCCCTGGCAGTGCTCAAGGCCAGGTTGGACACAGGGGCTTGGAGCATCCTGCTGCAGTGGAAGGGGTCCCTGCCCACGGCAGGGGTTGGAGCTGAATGAGCTTTGAGGTCTCTTCCAACCTGAACTATTTGGGTGACATGGTTTAGTGTGTGGTGTCCCTGCCCATGGCAGAGGGGTTGAAACCAGATAGTCTTAAGGTCCTTTCCAACCCTAACTATTCTATGATTCTATGATTTCATGATTTAAATACCTCGGAGAGATCATCTCCAGTTATTTCTTGTTTCTAGGACTGGCTTTGTCAATGCCAAGAGTGTGATGCACCTCAGGGAGCAGCTGACTGACAAGGGCCAGTGTTCAAGCTTTACCAATGCTGAGAAAGGTAAGATGCTCTCTGGGGCCTTCCCTGGTTTGATTCCCTGTGTGCTGCCCCATCCAGGCTGAAAGCTTCACTGTGTGCTGCTTCCAGGCATGTGCATTAACATGCCTGCTGCATGCATTATGTGGTCACTTACAGAAAGATGCACATCTCATATCTTTTCAGCTTTTAAAACTCTTTTCAGCTGAAAATTTATCCTGAAGTCTATAGAAAGACAGGAATTGTGGGCTGGAAGGGACTTTTAAAGGTCATCTAGTTCCAATCCCCTGCAATGAGCTGGGATATCCAGGTGTCTTGTCATTGAACACCACTTGTAGTTTGTACTATTAGATGCTGATTTTAGCCAGGGGTGGTTTAACTGCTGTTCAGTTGCTTGAATTTCCAGAGTTTTCACTGATTTGACTTCGAGTTTATACTTTTGGTTGTTAGCAACAGTCCATTAAAGTCTGTGAGCTGGTATTGATGGTCTGAGGCTTCTTGGTGCAGTATGTGAAGGCTGGTTTGGTTTCCTTATGCTCACCCAACTTTTAGCCCCATTTTCCCCTTACTTAGAGTGAACCAGGACATTCCAGGTTCAGGAAATGCTGATTCATGTTGATCTGGCAGGTTTTTGGCTTCAGTGAGGTCATAGCATTCCTGGTGTGGTGTGACCTATGTTTTTGTTTCATTTAACAGATCCTGAGGAATTCCTCAGTCTCATCATGCATCAGATTGTGGGGATAGAACCACTCTTGAAACTGCAGTAAGTGTTCATATCCAAGTGATACATCTTACCCAGGCTCTTAGTTACCACCTCACCATCACTGGGTGTTATTTACACCCTTTCATTGTGGCTTTGGAGATACAGCTCAGTGAGTTGTGTGCAGCTCCTCTCTGTGATCTCGTCCCAGGTGACCCATCCAGGTAGACACTTTTAAGCTCTCCTTGGAGGTGCCACCTTCAGAGAACTGTGCTAAACCCCTTGTGTCACCCTCAGGGAGAGCCAGCAGTGCTCTGAGAAACGCAGTGTCCAACCTCAGTGCAGAGCAAGAAACATTTGACACCCTTTGGATGTGCTTGGGATGTGTCCAGACCTGCCAAGCTGGCTCAGATCCCGTAGCCTCTCAAACAGACACTCCATGGATGCACTCCCAGATTTTCAGGGATCTACAAAGAGGATGAGAGGCTGAAGGAAGCCAAAAATAACTGCACTGTTGAGGAGCACAGAAGGGGATTGTTTGCTTTCTGTGCTGCTTTGTTGAGGTGTCAGTCAAGCTGCAGATCATGGAGTGCTTGGAAAGGCTGAGCACAAAGATGACTCTGTGCTGCAGCTCCTGTGCACAGGGGCAGCTGAAGGAAATCCTTTCTCTCCTGCCTCAGGGCTGGAGGGGGTGGGTTACGTGCAGAACATCTCCCACACCTCCTGAATGCACTGAGGTTTGTGTGTGAAGGTATAAATAGAGCCTTCATCTGAGGAGGAGTTTGATTCTGCTCTAGTGCACTTGGTTTAAAGCATGTTGAAGCCTCTTAATATTTCCATCAAGCAGGGGAAATGAGTTTTGCTCATAGGAGCAGGATGTGATGCTACAGAGGGATAATGAGACTGAAGATGGTGCTTGTATCCCCTTCTCATGGCAATTATTTATCATGGAATGGGTTGGGTTGGAAAGGACCTTAAAGCTCATCCAGTTCCAACCCCCTGCCACGGGCAGGGACACCTTCCACTAGAGCAGGGTGCTCCAAGCCCCTGTGTCCAACCTGGCCTTGAAAACGGCCAGGGATGGGGCAGCCACAGCTTCTCTGGGCACCCTGTGCCAGCGCCTCAGCACCCTCACAGTAAAGAACTTCTGCCTTATATCCAACCTGAACTTCCCCTGTTTCAGTCTGAACCCATCACCCCTTGTCCTGTCACTGCAGTCCCTGATGAAGAGTCCCTCTGCAGCATCCTTGTAGCCCCCTTCAGACACTGGAAGCTGCTCTGAGGTCTCCACGCAGCTTCTCTTCTCCAGGCTGAGAAATCAGTATTTCTGGGTGGAAAACCAGCTTCGTGTTAGCATTGCACCAAGCAGCCCTTTGGTGCCTTGGGCACAGTAGCTCTTGCAGGACAAACCCTGTATGTTCGGGAGCTCCAGTGTTTGTGGCACCGTATAAACAAGCCCCATGCCCACTCCTTGCAGGTCAGGAGGCCAGAAGGAGCAGGACTGTTGCTGTTACCAGATATTTATGGACAAACAGGAGGACCTGGTGGTTCCTGACGTGCAGCAGTTAGTGGAACGCTCCTTCCTGTCCTCTGATCTGAAGCTAGTGGAGGTGAGCCCAGAGCCTTCTGCCTACACTGCTCTCTGCTGCCTCTTTCTTGCTTCCTCCAACATACTTGTGCCTGATATCCTGGACTCTGTTATCCAACACTACAAAGAAGCAGGATACAGTCATAAGAGCCTTGGGAATCTCAGCATGACCTGGGAAGAGGGCTGTGCTTTCCCTGTTGCCATTTCATCTTCTGACTAGAGCAAAAAGCCTTTACTCCCAGCAGTGGTGTGGAGAGGAGAGTCTTTGGAGCTTGGTTCTTCTCACAGAGTAACTGTCTTTCTTTTACCAGATCCCATCATGCTTCATAATCCAAATGCCACGTTTTGGGAAGGAATACAAAATGTTCAGCAAAATCATTCCTTCCTTGGAGCTGGATGTAACAGATCTGCTGCTTGACAGTAAGTTGGGATGTGTTAAAGCTGCTGGTTGGGCCTGTGAGGAGCCTGTGAAAGGTCTTACCTCTCTGGGTTGGGAGCAGATGTGGGGTGGGATCATGATAGGATTCTACTTCCCTGAACACCAGTTTTGGCAGGACAAGCTGGATTTCAGGTGAGATGTGGAGGATACATATTCCTCACCCCTGTTCTCCTGCAGGTCCCAGGGAATGCTGCTTGTGTGGAGATGTTGCCACCCTGGAGTGTTCAGAGTGTTTCAAAGACAAGGTGTTTGCAGCTACAGGCCTGAAGCAGTTCTGCAGCTCCTGCTCCAGACAGGTATTCATCTTCTTTGGCTGCTCATCAAACGTGCCTTGGTGCTGACAGCAGATTGAACCCCTCAGAATTCCCTCATTTCCCATGCTGTCTCTGCAGCATTTCAGAAGGAATGTTCAGGGCTTCTCCCTGAGCATCACATCAGCAGCATGAGCTAGTTAGGTGCCACACGTTACTGAACCCTCTGCTTACATAGAGCCTAAATAAGCACAAAGAGAGCACTGAGCCCTCCATGCTGTCCCACCAGGAGCAACAGATTTCTAACCTACCTTAGAGGGTGGCAAGTTCCCATCTCAGCTTCTTGCTGCCAAAGCAGGGGTCCTGAATCCAGCTCTGGGGCAGCAGCACAAGAGGGACATGGAGCTGTTGGAATGAGTCCAAAGGAGGCCATGGAGATGCTGTGAGGGCTGGAGCAGCTCTGCTCTGGAGCCAGGGTGAGAGAGCTGGGCTGGGGCAGCCTGGACAAGAGAAGGCTCCTGAAGGGGAGACCTGAGAGCAGCTCCAGTGCCTAAAGGGGCTGCAGGAAAGCTGGAGAGGGGCTTGGGACAAGGGCCTGTAGGGACAGGACAGGGGGAATGGCTTGAACCTGCCAGATGGGAGACTGAGCTGAGCTCTTAGGCAGAAGCTGTTCCCTGTGAGGGTGCTGAGGCGCTGGCACAGGGTGCCCAGAGAAGTTGTGGCTGCCCCATCCCTGGCAGTGTTCAAGGCCAGGTTGGACACAGGGCTTGGAGCACCCTGCTCCAGTGGAAGGGGTCCCTGTCCATGACAGGGGTTGGAACTGGAATCTGTAATTCAAAGATTCCATGATTCTATGAAGCCTGATGAGGCAATGTCATTCCCTACCATGCAGGAACCATGAGAGTCAGATCAGTAGGGAATGAACTGGGGGTCTGACCCCTACACCCTCCTTTTTGTGCCAGGACAAGTTCAGTTCTACTCTCTCAACAGCACCACCCCATCACAGCCTGGTTTGGGTTGGAAAGGACCTGAAGATCATCCACTTTCAATCCCTCAAATCCTCTCTCCTCAGGTTCACTCCCATTACCACCGCAAAACGCACAAGCCAAAAGAGCTTCAAATTCCAGAGGAATTCCACACCCGGAGCGCCCGGGGCTGCCAGCTGGTCCCTCGTGAGAAGATGGAGCTCTTTGCAGTGCTCTGCATCGAGACCAGTCACTATGTGTCCTTTGTGAAGTATGGCCCTGGGAATGACCACTGGATGTTCTTCGACAGCATGGCTGACAGGCACGGTGAGGACATGTCCCCACTTTGGTCTTGACCTCCAGTGCTCTGAGGTTGGGGCACCACGTTAAGGGTTCAGTGTGATCATAGAATGGTTTTGGTTGGAAAGGACCTTAAGATTATCCACTTCCAAACCCCTGCTGTGGCCAGGGACACCTCACACTAAACCATGTCACCCAGGGCTCTGTCCAACCTGGCCTTGAACACTGCCAGGGATGGAGCATCCACAGCTTCCCTGGGCAACCCATTCCAGTGCCTCAGCACCCTAACAGTAAAGAACTTCTTATATCCAATCTAAACTTCCCCTGTTTAAGTTTTAACCCATTACCCCTTCTCCTATCACTAAAGTCCCTAATGAAGAGTCCATCCTCAGCATTCCTATAGCCCCCCTTCTTAAAGAACCCTTAAAGAAGTTAGACCTGAACTTCCTCTGTTTAGGTTTGAACCCATTAATGAAGGTGTCTGCTTGAGCTGTAGGTCCCTTAGGACCTGGTTTGGACTTTTCTTCTTTCCCTCTTAGGTGGTGAAAATGGCTTCAACATTCCCACAGTAACACTGTGCCCTGAAGTTGCCAAATACTTGGACTTGCCACTGGCTGCGCTGGCTGTGGAGCAGCCTCGGGACATGGATGGAGTGGCCAAGCGCCTCTTCTGTGATGCCTACATGTACATGTACCAGAGCAAGAAGATGGCACTTTACAAGTGACCCTGGTGCTGCAGAGCACTGAGGTGTTGGAAACATGAACATGGATCAACCCTGGAGCTTGGCACCTGGGAGAGCAGCCAGGTCTGGGTACACCAAACGTGCACTTGAGCCTCTTCTTGCCTCTGCTGGTGTCTGGTATGAAGGTGTCCACAGCAGCCTGGGTTACTTAAACCCTATCATGGGAGAGTTTGTACTTCCAGCAGACCTGGACTCTGGATTCTTTACACTCAAATCCATTCTTCTTTTCTCCCTTCCCTTTCCACCCTCTTTCCTCCCCACTCTGTAGCTCTGCCCTACCTCAAAGTCCTCCCCAACATCCTTTTCTTCCTTCCCATGATAAGGACCAGCATTTAAGGAAAACATGGACAGTTATCAAGCTGAGGACCAGTGTTTAATCAAGACATGAACAGTTCTCCACACATTTGCAAGGAGCACAAAAAACCACAGCATTGCCCTGCATAACCCATCTTCACATGGACTTGTACAATGAGAAACCCAGGAGCTGTGAACTGCACCACGTGAAGAGATGGGTCAGGATGAGGATTTCTTGAGGTCTGGGATGTGCCCCACACCTAAAGGTGGGTCCCTGAGGTGGCTGCACTTCCCTTATCCAGCACTAAACTGGCACTTGTACCCACCATCCCTATTTTCAACCGTAAGGTTACTGTATGTCTTGAGCTGCAGATAGGCTTTAAAATCCATGTTTCTGTCCAGAACAAAAGTGGAAGAAAGATGGAACAGAGGAACAATGTGTTTTACTTCCTCTTTCTTGCAAAGGCTGCACTACTGCTGACTGATGGGGTGTTTTAACCTCACTTTTAGCACTTTCTGTCCCATCTCTGCACCCCTTCCTGAGATCCAAAGACCAATAACAGAATTCCAAGGGCAAAAAGGAGCGCTCTCGGATTTGCTGTGACTGGAGAAAGGTCTCAGGGTGGGAACTCTCATTCCTTCAACTCAATAAATGTGCACACTGGAGGTTCTCTGCCGTTAAGCTCATGCTATCATGGCAGGAGGAAGCCGTTACAGGAGTCAGTGATGATCCTAGATCCTCAGTGGATGCATCCAGGAGCCCCAGATGTGCAGCTGGAATCCCCCTCCTCCTCTTTTTCTTCCCTCTTTAATGCAGGGTGCAGTTTTAGCTTCTCCTTTGGTTGACAGCAGAGGTTGAGATGCTAATGGGGACCTCAACAGCCTGATGGTTGTAGCTGCTTCCTGGGGTGTCTCGTGTCTGTATGTGATAGTCCCAGGTTGTTACCACACATTAAATGTCAATTCAGCTTCTGACTGTCTCTGTTGAGCATTTGAGCCTCAACCCTAAGTTGACCATGAGGACAGAGAAGGTGGACAATGTCCTGGGCTGCAATAGTGTTGCCAGGAGGTGAGGGACAGGCTCCTTCCCCTCTGCTCAGCATGGATAAGGCCACAACTGGAGTATTGGATCCCATTTGGAGCTCCCCAGTACAAGGGATGAAGAGAGTCCAATGAAGGGCCATGAAGATGGACTGGAGCATTTCTCCCATCAGGAAACACTTGGAGTTGGCACTGTTCAGTCCAGAGAGGAGAAGGCTCCAGGGAAACCCATCAATGTCTGAAGAGAGGGTGCAAAGAAGACAGGATCTTCTCCACAGTGCCCAGTGATGGAACCAGAGCCCCAGAACACAAAGAGAAACCCAGGAGGTTCTCTCAACATCATGGAAGGCTTCTTCACCATGAGGATAATGGACTCTGGTACAGGTTTCCAGAGAGGTTCATGGATTCTCCATCCTTGGAGCTACCCAAAATGGGTCTGGACAAAGCCAAAGCACCAGTGGTGGAGCCTGACAAGGGTTAGGGGAGAGCAGGAGGTCATCCCAAGGATGGGTTTACCCTTCTGCACTGATGAGCTGCTTCTCCGTGGCCATGCAGAGGGCTGAGGGTGCTGGAGCTCACTGCCTTCATCTCCTTCAGGCTGCTCTTCAGTCCTTACCTTAGACCTCAAGCCCATCTCGACTCAGGTACACTGGGCTTGGACTTCTCGATCTCTGGGGATTCTGCTTTGAAAATGTAACTTTTAATAGCAAACTATTCCTGGTTTTCCTGGAGTTGTTTGGTTTCTCTCTTAGCATGCTCAGTGTGACCCCGTGCCACAGCTGGAGCACTGCACCAGCGCCCTCCAGCCCTGTCTGGAACTAAGTGACCATCACCCAAGGCTTTGTTAAGCTCTCTTAAGTTCTTCTCCTTCTCAATGTGTGCTGCAAAGATGTAAAGCAGGGCTGTTCCTTGGAGGGTGGATGGTGCAGGTGGGTGATTGGGCCTCATGTCCTCACTGCACCTTTTCCAGGGGTATGTGACACTTCTGGGTCTGTACATTTTACAGGCTCAGGGGAAAGGATTTAGTGTCTCCATGTTGCAGATTTAACATGGAAACATGGAATGGTTTGGGTTGGAATGGACCTTAAAGCTCATCCAGCCACAGGCAGGGACACCTTCCACTGGAGCAGCTTGCTCCAAGCCCCATCCAACCTGGCTTTGAACACTGCCAGGGATGGGGCAGGGAGATCAAGTCTCTGTGGGCTTCTTTCCCATTCCATCCCCAGTTTTCCTTGACCCTGTTTTGCTGAAGCCTTCACCCACTCATTGACCCTATCCCAGTGGAGCTACACTGGGATTTGCATTGGAATTAAGTTCATAGAATCATAGACTAGAATAGCATCCCCATAAGATGCCACATGGCAGCTGGGGTCACCCCCAACTGCTCTTATAGCTCAACACTTGCTTTTCATGCCCCCTTTATTCAGTCATAAACAGTGAAGGATGCTGAAATCAAGTTGAAGGCCACAAGTGTTTGGAAGGACCAGGACAGCCCCAGGGGGTAGTTGTAGTTGGGTAAAGGCTTTTATTTAATCTCTTGCATAGCATAAAGCTAATTCCAGGGATTAAGGAACATCAGGTTGCAGAGTGCAGGTGCCAACATGGAGCCGGCATCAACCAGGAGGTGACCTCCACCCCCATGTAAAATGGGAAGAGATGGAATGTGGCCACAGAGCCAAAGCCTCAAGAGAAAGGACAAAGTGCATCTGCCAGGGATGTCCATGGGGACATTCCCATGGTAGGACCCCTTCTTGTGCACTTAGGACTTGGTTTCTAGTGCCACTGAGGAGCTTCAGTGTGAGCTGCCACCACTGAAGGTGCAGGGCTGGCATAGGCATGGTGGGCAACGCTGCCACAACAGAAGGCACAGGGCTTGCAGGAGCATTGATGTTGGCAGCACCATCATGGCAGAAGGTGCAGGGTCACCAAGGTGGGCAGGGAAGGACCAGAAGGACCTCCCAGCTCCACCTGCCTCACCCCAGCTTTGGGATCTTTGGGTGCTCTTCCAGTTCCTGCAGGGTCTTCAGCTGAGCACCATCCAGCTGTTAAAGCCATTGATTCCCTATGTAGTCATTTGGCCTTCAAAAGAGCATGAAGAAGAGTTGGTCCCAAGCAGGGGATGAGCAGGGACCTCCTCACTGGCTGGCCTGCTGCAGCATGGTGAGGAGCTGGTACAGCTTCTCTGTCACAGCCACCTACATGGGAGCAAGAGTGGACAATGAGCCCCATGGGGATGTGCTGCCCTATATCCCCATGCTCTGATGGTGCCATAATGAATGTACCAGGTAGGGCTGTGGGTCATGGAGCCGGCGGTGAGCAGGGTTGAGGAGGCTGAGGGACACCCGAGCATGGGTCCTCACCTCTGTCAGGCTGGGCAGGGGCTCACACACCTACAAGGATAGAGATGGATCACCAGGACCATGGGAGGAGATGGTCACCAAGCCCCAGTGAGTCAGCTCCAGGCTGGACTCTGACGGCACCATGTGCTTGGTGGCACCATGGTTGGAGCAGGGACCATCTCAGAGGCAAGGAAACACAGGGATTTAACCACTTGATCCATGGGGGCCAAGCCACCACCACCCTGGCCTGGTCCTTCACCCAACATGAAGGACCAGCAGAGCCACCCCTGACCTGCCCATCTCTGAAGTAGGTGCGATGGAGGGGCTCCACGGTGGTGGGCACGACCCTGCTGGTCTCACCCAGCTGCCCAAGGACATGGACCACCAGCTCCTGCCCTGCAATGGGTGAGGGCTCCTCCTCCAGCGCCATGAGGTCCATGAAGGGGTGACCTGCAAGGGGACCATGTTAGAGACCAGGGTGCATAGGATATCAGGAACAGGGTTATGGAGCAGGAGTGGGGACACAGGTTAAAGGGGTAGGGCAGGGACAAGGATGAGCCAGCTCACCAGCAGCATCAGAGAGCCGATAGATCATCTTAGTCCCTGGGATGGTCATCTTCTCCTCATCTTCTGTGAGCTTAAGGCATGGGGAGCCATTGACCTCCACCAGCTGCAGGATTAAGGGGATGGGCACCTTATTTCTATCACAGGCACCAATTCAGGGTGGTGCTGAAGACCTGCTGAGCTCTGTGCCCTCGGTGAGTGTCCCCATGAGCTGGGGAGGCTGCTGGTGCACCAACCAGCTGAGAAATGATAAAAGAACCTCAAACCACCCCAGAGCTGGACATCTGTCTGCAAGGTCCTCACTGCAGTGCTCTCATCAGTGTTATATCCATGAAGGGAAGACCTTAGAGCAGTCCCAGAGCCTAAAGGGGCTGCAGAAAAACTGGAGAGGGACTTGGGACAAGGGCCTGTAGGGACAGGCCAAGGGGAATGGCTTGAACCTGCCAGAGGGGAGACTGAGCTGAGCTCTTAGGCAGAAGCTGTTCCCTGTGAGGGTGCTGAGGCGCTGGCACAGGGTGCCCAGAGAAGCTGTGGCTGCCCCATCCCTGGCAGTGCTCAAGGCCAGGTTGGACACAGGGCTTGGAGCTGGGTGATGGATCCCCCTTCACTCCTCATCCCCAGCCTTGCAAAGCCCAGGAGATCCCAGGGAGCATCCCCAGCCCAAGCAGGACCAAGAGCTGCTGCCACCTCTACCTTGTAGACACAGCCCAGGGATGGCTGCAGGGGACACGTCACCAGGTTGGTCCCAATGCCGATCATGTCGATCTCACTCCCCTGGTGCAAAGGGAAGACAGGGATCATCAAAAGCCCATCACAACAAGAGCCATGGGGCACAGCTCTGCCCAGAGGTGCCTGTCTGTCTGTCCATCCATCCCACCCCAAAAGCCCTGTTTTTCCTACCCTGGAAACCCTTATTTGTTCTCTCCCAGGGAGAACATCCCTGCTGACCCACATCCACCCCAAACCTCAGCAAAGGCCATGGTGAGGAGCCTCCACACTTCCCTGCTGACCCACATCCACCCCAAACCTCAGCAAAGGCCATGGTGAGGAGCCTCCACACCTCCCTGCTCACTCACATCCACCCCAAACCTCAGTAAAGGCCATGGTGAGGAGCCTCCACACCTCCCTGCTGACCCATATCCACCCCAAACCTCAGCAAAGGCCATGGTGAGGAGCCCCTTCACCTCCTTTCTGAACTCCTCCAGGCTCTGCTCACTGATGTCATTGCTGACGGCGATGGGGATGGTCTCAAACCAGGGCACTTGGAAGCTGGGGAGGAACACGGGATGGGGTGAAGGGTTTGGGGGACCCATAACTCCACTCCCATTGCCCCCATGACCTGGGTGGTGAAGCCAGGACCAGTGGCACCCAGTTTGGGGTTGGGGCAGGACTCACTGAGCACCACAGGCTCGCAGCACCCCACGGATCTCCTTGGACTGCTTGGCCAGGTCCCCGCTGTCCAGGCGCACGCCGATGGCGCGGTACCCCAACTGCTGCAGGGCCAGTGCCACAGCACAGAAGTTGGGTAACCCGCTCCTGGGATGGAGGAGGAGAGGGTTAATGTCCATGGGATTGTGGGACAGGGAGCTAGGATGGATCCAGGTCCATCAGGCAACAGCGAAGCTTGGGAGTGCTGCAGGTGGAAACAGAACAGCTCCGTGTCCTTCGTATGTGGACATGGAGCTCTTGGAGCAAGTCCAGAGGAGGCCACGAGGATGCTCAGGGGCTGGAGCAGCTCCTGTATGGAGCCAGGCTGAGAACATTGGGGCTGTTCAGCCTGGAGAAGAGAAGCTGCATAGAGACCTCAGAGCAGCTTCCAGTGTCTGAAGGGGGCTACAAGGATGCTGGAGAGGGACTGGAGTGACAGGAGAGGGGATGATGGGTTCAAACTGAAACAGGGAAGATTTAGGTTGTATATAAGGAAGGAATTCTTTACTGTGAGACACTGGAACAGGGCTGCTCAAGGAAGTGGTAAATGCTCCATCCCTGGCAGTGTTCAAGGCCAGGTTGGACACAGGGGCTTGGAGCACCCTGCTCCAGTGGAAGGGGTCCCTGCCCGTGGCAGGTGTTGGAACTGGATGAGCTTTAAGGTCCCTTCCAACCCAAACCATTCTGTGGTTCTATAAAGGCAGAATTCACCAGTGTAGGGATCTATGATTCCATCCCTGCTTGAAGGCCACCAAGCAAGGAGGGATGCACCCATCCCCTCTGCACAGCGACAAAGGGGACTCGGCCTTCTCACCTCCTCACACAATAGGTGTCCAGCAGCCCCTGGAAGTTACTGGGGAAGGTGACAGCATAGGACACAAACGCAGCCAGTTCCCCCTGGTTCGCCCTCTCAGGAGGGGTCTGCAGCAGCTCACACACCCTCTGCAGCCAGGACACGGCCAGGGCCAGGAGATCCACTGCCTCTCCCCCTGCCTGTGGCAGCACCTCCTGCCCGGAGAACAGGGGCTTTGCATCCTCCACAGTGCCGTGGGCAGAGTGACACATCCCCATCTCCATCCCCATCCTCATCCCAACTCCGTATCATTCCCATCCCCATCTCATCCCTATCCCATCTCCATTCCCATACTATCGCCACACCATCCCTGTCCCCACCCCATCTCCATTCCCATCCCATCCCTATCAGCCCTATCCCATCTCCATTCCCACACTATCCTTATCCTCATCTCATTCCCATTCCCACCTCCATTCCATCTCCATTCCCATACCATCCCTATCCCAACTCCATTCCCATACCACTGCCATACCATCCCTGTCCCCACCCCATCTCCATTCCCATCCCATCCCTATCTAAGCCCTATCCCATCTCCATTCCCATACTATCCTTATCCCCATCTCACTCCCATTCCCACCTCAACTCCCATACCATACCCATCCCATCCCTATCCCCATCTCCACCCTATCTCATCCCCATCCCATCCCTATCCCCATCTCCCCTCTATCTCATCTCCATCCCATCCCTATCCCCATCTCATCTCCATCCCATCCCCATCCCCTGCCCACAGCCACGCTCACCCGGGGCTGCACCTCCTCCAGCGAGGTGAAGGACATGATGAAGGAATGGGCAATGGTGCCACGCACCGGGATGTCATAGAGCTTCCCTGCCAGGACATTGCTGGTGCTGTCGAAGCCTGTGAGGAGGGACGGGGTGGACACACCAGTAACGACATGGCCATTGGCACCACTGGGCACCACTGGGCGTCACTCACCCCCGATGTAGGAGTACTTGGATGCTGAAAGGGCACCATCCGGCCCCTGAGCGCGGCGGAGCCCCATCTCTATCAGCTTCACGTCTGGACCAGCAAGGAGGCGGAAGCGGGCAGCGTTTGTGGCCACCAGGCTATGGGAGGACGGCACAGGTCACACCAAGCCAGGCTGAACATGGAGCCAGCACACAGCCGACAGCAGGGGGGGGTTCAGGACCTCACTCAACCACAGGGGATGGCACCACCATGGGACCAGGAGGAGGTGATGCTGTCCCCATCAGCAGGGTGCCCAGAGCAGGATGAGTCCCTACCTGGCGTAGTTAACCAAGCACAGCAGCATGGTCTCCAGCAGCTGCACCACCAGCAGCGGCCCCTTCACCTGCAGGAACGGGACCTGCGAGGACACCTCAGCGCTGAGGGCCCATCCTCCCCATGGATGCGGAGCCGGTGGCCCCACAGCCCCTCTGGAGCATGGGAAGGGACCGAGCAAATCCCACCCTGGGGAAGACGACGGAGCCCTCGGGCACGGCCGACACGGTCACCTCGGAGGCGTCCAGCGTGGACAGGTACTCGAAGAAGGCGTCCTCGGTGGTGCTGGGCAGGACGGAGCGCAGGTAGGCAACGTCTGCAGGGGCAGAGCGCAGTGAGGAATGGGGGTCTCTATATGGGATGTGTCCCATATAGGAGCACTGCACAGCAGCCAGTAAGAGATGTGATGAGATAGGGGGGACTTGGGGGACAGGGTACCCCCTGAGGGAGGCCCCTCTGTTCTCATGGTGGGTATCCCAGGGCCTCCTGTTTACCCTGTTCACTGCCCCCCATGTCCCACTGGACATAGAATCATGGAATGGTTTGGGATGGAAGGGACCTCAAAGCTCATTCAGCTCCAACCCCTGCCACGGGCAGGGACCCCTTCCATTGGAGCAGCTGCTCCAAGCCCCTGTGTCCAACCTGGCCTAAAGATCAGCTCCTTTGAGTTAGGAATGGGTTATTTCCATCCTGCTGTACCTTTTAGCACAGGATGAGCTTTAAGGTCCCTTCCAACCCAAACCATTTGGTGGCTCTATGACTTAGAGGTGGATGTGTCAGTCCCATTTGGGTAGCGCCCGCTCAAAGCTCTCCCCCTTGCTCCCCATAGTGACAAGGGCTGCCCAGATGCCCTCTCCCAGTTGCATGTCATAGAATCATGGAATGGGTTGGGTTGGAAGGGGCCTTAAAACTCATCCAGTCCCAACCCCTGCCATGGGCAGGGACACTTCCACTGGAGCAGCTGCTCCAAGCCCCTGTGTGCAACCTGGCCTTGAACACTGCCAAGGATGGGGCAGCCACAGCTTCTCTGGGCACCCTGTGCCAGCGCCTCAGCACCCTCACAGGGAACAGCTTCTGCCTAAGAGCTCAGCTCAGTCTCCCCTCTATCAGGTTCAAGCCATTCCCCTTGGCCTGTCCCTACAGGCCCTTGTTCCAAGCCCCTCTCCATGTTTCCTGCAGCCCCTTTAGGCACTGGAGCTGCTCTCAGGTCTCCCCTTCAGGAGCCTTCTCTTGTCCAGGCTGCCCCAGCCCAGCTCCCTCAGCCTGGCTCCAGAGCAGAGCTGCTCCAGCCCTCGCAGCAGCTCCGTGGCCTCCTCAGCCCCCTCTGGTGCTCCTATCGCCCCAGCACAGAACACGGATCTCCCCCCCCCCCCCCCCCCTCCGCTCACGCACCCGCATTGGAGAACCGGAACGCCCTCAGGCACCGCAGGGCCTCGGCCAGACCCGCGCCCAGCGCGAAGGAGCCTCCGAAGGGGCCGCGGCGGAAGAAGAGCTCGGCCGCGGCCGGGGCTCGATGGCGCCGGGCCCGCCAGTGCCCGTAGGCCATGGTGAGCTGGTAGAGGTCGGAGAGCGGAGCCATGGCCCCGCGCGGGGCAGCCTGGGAGCGGCGGGCGGGGGCAGGGAGGAGGAGGAGGGCACCTGGGATGGAGCGTACGGGGACATCGGACACCATCGGTGTCAATGCGGAGGGACCACTACACGGACGGTGCTGGCAGAGGGCATGGAGCACACGAGGACACCGGACACCATCGGTGTCAGTGCGGAGGGACCACGGACGGTGCTGGCAGAGGGCACCGGACACCATCGGTGTCGGTGCGGAGGGACCACGGACGGTGCTGGCACCGGGGATGGAGTGCACGGGGATACCGGACACCATCGGTGTCACTGCGGAGGGACCACAGACGGTGCTGGCAGAGGGCACAGGGCATGGAGCACACGGGGACACCGGACACCATCGGTATCGGTACGGAGGGATCACGGAACGGACGGTGCTGGCACCGGGGATGGAGCACACCTGGACAACGGACACCATCGGTGTCAGTATGGAGGGGCCACGGACGGTGCTGGCAGAGGGCACAGGGCATGGAGCGCACGGGGATACCGGACACCATCGGTGTCAGTGCGGAGGGACCACGGACGGTGCTGGCAGAGGGCACGCAGGGGTGGCAGAACACAGGGGATGCCGTTGGGACACTGGACACAGAAGGATGGCAGCAGAGAAAGGAAACAGGGCACACGTGGCACCAGGGGTGGCAACACACGGGGATAGGACACGGGGATAGCAGCACACGGGAACATCGGACAACGGGAGATGGAGCACACAAGGATACACACAGGGCAGCAGCACAGAGGGGAAACGGTGCAGGGATGGCAGCACATGTGGCATGGATGGCAACGTGAATGGCAGCACGTGAGGACACAGGCGACAGGACACGAGGGATGAGGACATCGGGCACATGGGGGAACAGGACACATAGGGATGGAGCACCTGGGGACACCAGACACACAGGGATGGCAGCAGAGAGGGGATGGGGCATACGGTGACACAAGGATGTCAAAGCAGAGGGGAGATGAGGCACAGGGATAGCACATAGGACCCACAGGGATGGCAGAATGCAGGGGATGAAGGGCACTATGGATGGCAGCACAAAGGGACATGGGACACATGCACCAGGGGTGGCTGCAGACAAGGGCACATGGGGACACAGGGATGGCAGCACAGAGGTCACTGGACACCCAGGACACCCAACATCCTTAGCACCAGGCATATGGGACACTGGCGGCTTAAGGGACAAATGGCACAGGGAGGATGGAACATGGGATACCCAGACCCAGAAGGGTGCCCAAAGCACCAGACTTGTGGTGCACTGATCATAGGTGGTGATAGGGACACAGGGCACCTGTGATGGCAGTACACAAGTGATACAGGGCATCTGGGACCACTGCATGGCTGGCAGCAGGCACACATGGCCCCAGCTATTACATGGGACTCTAGGGACAGGAGCATGAGACAAGGACATGGGACACCTGAGAACCCAACAAGCAGCACAGGACACATCACACACCAGCTGGGACAAAACACCAGCCCCAGCAACACAGACAAGGGACAGTGTGCGCAACAGGCACCGTGTGCATCAGCCCCAGCACCTGACCTGACACCACCAGGTACCACATGGGCACTGGAGTCATGGTCACCTCCTGTTTGCTCCCTGTGTGACTCCAGCCTGGACTTTGGTCTCTGGCACAGTGACAGAGCCCAGAAATGGCACCTCCCCTTTCCACAGGGCTCCTCCTGAACCCAATGATCAGCTGAAGCCACTGTGCAGGATAGAAAGCACAACAGGGGGAAAAGAGGGAGGAAATTCAGCCCTAACCCAGCAATTCCTGGATGCTTCCTCTTGATTCATTCTGATTTGGGGGTTTCTTTTAGGGACTGACTGAGGTCTTTACCTTGGGAAAGGTGAGTGCAAGTCCCCTCAGCACAGACTACCACTCTGATGTTCATTTCAACCCCTAAGGGCTGTCACAAAGGGAACAAGGAAGGGAAATATCCCAAAGCTTCCCAACAAATCCCTCTGGAGAAGGCACTTGGCAGAGAAAACCATTCCAATCTGGACTCCCAATCTCCATCTTTATTAGTTACAGTTTCAGAGGGGGTAGATACGGTTTTTCCTTCTAGATCTTGTTGAAAGCAGCAATGTCAACACTCTGCACCTGAAAGGGAACAAAAGCAACAGCTTAGAAGTCACCAACATTGCTTCTGGCATTAATAAAGCTCTCGGATAAGGGATTCCTTCACAACATGCACAAGTGATGCTCAACAAGGTCAAAAGCACAGCCCAGGTCCCTTAGATCAGCTCCAAGCTGTGGTAAGAAGCTTAAGGGTTGTTACTTTAATGTTCTTGGTAACAGCAGTCACAACAGGATGCTGTGCTGGTCACTACAGGAGTCTTTAGATGGCTCAGCCTGTGAAGAACCAAGTTTCTAGGAACAGGAACATTAAAGAGCAAAAGTTCCTGATTAAATATAAGGAAGAGTAGGCAAAGATTAATAAAACCATGGTGCTCTCTCAAGAGAGTCAACCAGGCTGGAAAAGACCTTTAAGATCATGAAGTCCAACCAAGACTAACCATCAAGCCATGTCACTGACAGTGACACTAAGTTGTACTGAGCCTGTGCATCAACTGGCACAGAGCTGGAGCTCTTAAAATCATCTCCATGGAGACAAGGATGGGGATGGAGACAGCTCCAGTTGGTGACTGGTTACTAGTAGTGTCCCTCAGGGCTTGGATATTGTTGGGCAGTTGGAGTGTTGATCTGCTGGAGGATGGAGGCCCTGCAGAGGGATCTGGTCATGTAGGATCCATGGGCTGTGGTCAATGGCATGAGGTTCAACATGTAACTACATTTGGGTCACAACAACCACCTGGAATGCTCCTAACCTGGGGAAGCGTGGCTGGAAATTGCTTATGGAAAAGGACCTGGGGGTGCTGACTGATGGAGCGGAATGTGAGCAGCTTGTGCCCAGGCAGCCAAGAAGCCAATGGCATCCTGGCCTGTGTGGCAGTGATTGTTCCCCTGTACTGGGCACTGGTGAGGCTGCACCATGAATCCTGGGTTCAGTTTTGGGCCCCTCACTAAAGAGAGACATTGAGGTGCTGGAGCGGGGCCAGAGAAGTGCAATGGAGCTGGAGCAGGGCCTGGAGCACAAGAGAGATGGGGAAGGGCTGAGGGACATGGGGGATTCAGTGTGGAGAAGGCTCAGGGGGGACCTGATGGCTCCCTACAAGTGCCTGACAGGAGGATGGAGCCAGGGAACTGGCTCCCAGGAACAAGGGATGGGACAAGAGGAAATGGCCTCAAGCTGCAGCAGGGCAGGTTTAGATGGAGCTGAGGAACAATTCCTGCCCCAGAGGGTGCTCAGGCATTGGAACAGGCTGCCCAGGGCAGGGCTGCAGGCACCATCCCTGCGAGTGTTCACACACTGTGGAGATGAGGTCCTCAGTGCCATGGGGCAGTGGTGGCCTTGGCAGTGCTGGGAATGGTTGGACTGGATGAGCTTAAAGGGCTTTTCCAACCTATTTGATTCCATGATTCTATACTGAGAAGTGTCTCAGCAGGGAGATACCATCAATTCCATGATTTTTTCCATAAAAAGTTTTCCAATATATGCAGAACCACCTTAGTTAAAAATGACCCCATAAAATGGGTCAGATATCACCCAGCTTGCCCCAAGACTTACATAGTCTTCAAACTTGGTGATCTCCTCCTCCAGGATGTCTGTTCCAACTTTGTCATCTTCCACCACACACTGGATTTGGAGCTTCTTAATGCCATAACCTACTGGGACCAGTTTGGAGGCTCCCCACACCAAGCCGTCCATGTGGATGGACCGGACACACTCCTCCATCTTTGCCATGTCAGTCTCATCATCCCACTGCAAAAGCATGAAGAAGGAACATTAGGGTTCTGCTAGAGATCATCATCAGCCAAGTGACTGATTTAACATCTCAGCTCTAAGTAGGTTCCAGCTGATCCAAGCGGCTCTTTCTTGGCCATTATTTTGCACCACAACTTGGTTAGTGAAGCTAAACCTGACTTTGCTACACAACGTGTTCAGTTCTACCTACAGGCACCACTGCAGATCTAAGAAGGGTTCTCCCTGCAATAACATAACTGCTTTGAAGTGCTCACACAGCCCAGAGCTCTTGTTCTACCATGGTAAGTTAGACAAAGATGTGGTTACCCCTGGAGAGAGGCTTGGGACAAGGGCCTGTAGGGACAGGCCAAGGGGAATGGCTTGAACCTGCCCGAGGGGAGACTGAGATGAGCTCTTAGGCAGAAGCTGTTCCCTGTGAGGGTGCTGAGGCGCTGGCACAGGGTGCTCAGAGAAGCTATGGCTGCCCCATCCCTGGCAGTGTTCAAGGCCAGGTTGGACACAGGGGCTTGGAGCATCCTGCTCCAGTGGAAGGGGTCCCTGCCCGTGGCAGGGGTCTGGAACCCAAGCCATTCTGATTCCCATATTTAGGGCATTTACTACCCAATATTCCTTCAGGGAAAAGGGTAATCCTAGTCAGGGGAACCTCAGACACCAGCCTACACTTGTCATGGTGCAACACAGCAGTGAAGAGGCTTCAATAACCCACCTCACTCCAACCCTTGGTTTGGAAATCCACTGGTCCTATCTTCACCAGCCTACTCAGATGTGGAACAGATAGTTCCAGCCTCATGCAGGAGCTCTCCCACTTCAGTTACTCACTGGTTTCACATCCAGGAGGATTGAGGACTTGGCAATAAGACCTGGTTTCTTGGCCTTCTTCTCTGCATACTGCCGCAGTCTCTCCTCCCGGACTTTAGCAGCCTCTTGGTCTTCCTCCTCATCATCACTCCCAAAGAGGTCAATGTCATTATCATCATCTTCCTCTGCAGCAGCTGGCTCTGGTTTCTTTGCTGGTGAAGCAGAAGGGAGCTCCACTTTTTTGGAGGGAACACTGAATGGTTCCACTTTCTTTGGTGGGGTGATGTATATTCAAGTTGACAGGAAGGAAAAAGGGGAGAAGATCAAGCTGAGGTTGATTCAAAGACTCAAGAGAAGCTCAGGAACAGAAACTGACACTGCTCAAAACACTAAACATGGTCCACACCGTGTGATTTGTGTGAAGGATCAGCTATTGGCCATCGAAATAGGACATTCAACCAAATGGAGCTTTGAACCGGCCCAGCATGGCTGTAGTTGTACTGCTGGAGTACAACCACCACATAGCCAAGAGCTCATCCTCCTCCTAAGGGCTCAGGTATCTACACCACAAGAGTGGGATAGCAGCTGGGAATGGGACCAAGTGTTTTCCAGCATGAGGACGGGCCTACGCATTCTGCAGGCTTACTGCAGAAACCACCAGTACCACATCTTGCACCCTACAACAAGACATGATCAAACTGATGCCACACATTCAGCTTCCACAAAGCTTTATCTTTAATTTAATTAAATACATTCTTATAGGGGACATTTGGGCTTATTCAGCCTGGACAAGAGAAGGCTCCTGAAGGGGAGACCTGAGAGCAGCTCCAGTGCCTAAAGGGGCTGCAGGAAACCTGGAGAGGGGCTTGGGACAAGGGCCTGTAGGGACAGGCCAAGGAGAATGGCTTGAACCTGCCAGAGGGGAGACTGAGCTGAGCTCTTAGGCAGAAGCTGTTCCCTGTGAGGGTGCTGAGGCGCTGGCACAGGGTGCCCAGAGAAGCTGTGGCTGCCCCATCCCTGGCAGTGTTCAAGGCCAGGTTGGACACAGGGGCTTGGAGCACCTTGCTCCAGTGGAAGGGGTCCCTGCTCGTGGCAGGGATTGAAGCTGGATGAGCTTTAAGCTCCCTTCAACCCAAACCATTCCATGATCCTATGAACAGCGCTTTGCTGAGGCTCACCTGGGTTGGAGGAACTGGTGAGGGCTGGTGGGAGGTAGAGGACTTCTCCAGAGCATTCAGGCGGCTTTCCAGTTTGAAGATGGCCATCTGAAGGTCTGAAACAACTGCCAGAAGAGGGGGGGGCAGGAAAGAAACACCAAAGCTCATCTTGTAGGTTCTACATCAGCTCTCAAGTCAGGCCAAACTTGCTTCTGCTTAAAGTGGGCTTTAAAACACCACCAGTTGCCCCAGGGAAACCTGCAAAGCTCTTAGCAAGACACTACAGGGGTTGGAACTGGATTAGCTTTAAGGTCCCTTCCAACCCAAACCAGACTCTGTGATGTGCTCACCTGGTGACAGATAAGGCCAATGTCCCAGACAAGGGATATACCCCATAGAAGCAGGGCCTCATTGTGCCAGCAGATTCTACTTACCACTACGTAGGTTTTGGTTTTCTACCTCCAGGTGAGACATTCTGGAGAGGAGATCATTTTGGTCACCAGAAGGTCCAGGAGAGGATGTGCTTGACACCTGCAACAAGGCAAAGAGAGATGAAACCAATCTGTTCACCTGCTCCTGAGCTCAGTGAAGCAAAGCAGAGTTATGTCTGCAGGTAAGGAGCAAATCAGAGCTAATCATAGAACAAGGATGTTTTCTCTAAAGGCTTTATAAGAATTTACTGTCTCTATAGGTTGAAGCATGAAATACATCTCAAGATATTCAAGTTGGAACTGATGAGCAAAGTATAAAGTCATTCTTTACAGTCTCAGGTCACAGATTGCTACTAAACAGTTCCACACTAAGCCTCTTGAATGAGGGAACTGGTCTCCTCTTACAAACTGAGGCATGAAGTACAGAGGTGACCCATGTAACATCACCCAGCAAGTCACTGGGAAAATGGGAAAGAGATCCCAACATTCCTTTACTCCCACCTTCCCCCCCCCCCCCCAGTCCAGCCTTTTAAGTCTTCTCAAAACCTAATTTAACACATCCTGAGGGAGCAATTATAGTGATCCAGCTCTGAAAGTATTTGGTTTAACAGTAAGAAAAAGCTTTTGTGTAAGGAGGCCCTTAACTATAAATTCATATTGGAAAAGGGAAATTAAAACAAGGTTTCTCATCTTGTTATTTAGAATTGTGTAAAATAGAGAAAATCCTTTATACTCCTTCTAAGTGCACCCTGCATGTAATTGTAACATGGGTATTGGTTGCAGTTGACATGATACAACATGACCAGCAGATCAAAGGAGGGGATCCTGCCCCTCTGCTCTGCTCTCCTGAGACCCCACTTGCAGCACTGGCTGCAGTTCTGGTGTCCTCAACATCGAAGGACACGGAGCTGTTGGAGCAAGTCCAGAGGAGGCCACAAGGATGAGCAGAGGCTGGAGCACCTCCTGTATGGAGCCAGGCTGAGAACATTGGGGCTGCTCAGCCTGGAGAAGAGAAGCTGTGTGGAGACCTCAGAGCAGCTTCCAGTGTCTGAAGGGGGCTACAAGGATGCTGGAGAGGGGCTTTTCATAAGAACTTGTTGTGACAGGACAAGGGGGAATGGGTTCAAACTGAGAGAGATTCAGGTTAGATATAAGGAAGAAGTTCTTTAATGTGAGTGTGCTGAGGCACTGGCACAGAGTGCCCAGAGAAGCTGTGGCTGCCCCATCCCTGGCAGTGTTCAAGGCCAGATTGGACAGGGCTTGGAGCAACCTGCTCCAGTGGAAGGTGTCCCCTCCAACCCAAACCACTCTGGGATTCTATGATTAAGATTTCAGTAGTCACTGAAAATGAACAGAGAAATACAGGGGTTAAGATGAGCAATATGTGGCACAAGGAAAGCAGGTCTGGAAGATGCTTGGCTCTGGGAGATACATGGAATAGCGTGAGCTGTTCCTATTGGGAAGGCCAAAAAGACCCTTCTCTGCTTAAAAAGGGGCACGGGCCAGATGTCAAAAGCACCATGAAACAACTCAGTCTCCAACACACCCTTTATAGTCCTCACACCCCAAGCCGGGAGACCTCAATGTCCCATGTTACACAGCAGCTACAACCACAGGGCAAAGACAAACACTTCTGATGGGAAAGAAGGAGCACTTGGTCCATCTCTCCAAGGTAGGGCTGTCTTTACCCTACAATGTCCTCTCAGCTCACACAGCTCCATCCGTGCACAGAGACTTACAGTTGAGCGGCCTGACTGCCTCTTGTGACGGGCAGAAGGAGCTCCTTTGCTCCGAGGCACTGTCTTCTGCTGCAAAGGGCAAAAGGTTTGGGGGATGTTTGGTTTAACACAGGAGAGAGGAAAGGATTTCACTCAGGCTGGAAAAGGCAGCTCAAGTGCAGGAAGCGGATCCACATGCAGGGAAAGTCATCAAGCAACGAGATGCAGCCTCACACGAGCTACACACCAACTCAAACCTGCACAGACAGCCATCCATGAGCTCTGCCAGCTTAAAGGTCACACAGCTGCATGGCAGAGCTGGGCTGAGATGTCTAGAGTAAGGTCTCAGGCATCTACAACATCAGAAGTGCAGTCTCAGGCAGTTCTCCTGTCATTTAGATGCCACCTAATGCCTGGCAGATGCAGAACCACATGCAAAGGTGCCTCAAGTCCACGATCACCACAAATGCATCTCTCCTACAGAGAAGTAAAGCAACACAACACTGATCTGCACTAAAAACTTGAGGAAAAGCCTCTATGGGCTCCCCACATTAGGGCAGCCCTTCAAACTCAAGCTCAGATGAACCCCATTGCCTGACCTCTTTCTGTTCTAGTTCCATCACCCAGGCCAAGGTTAAAGTTAATACAGTGACAACTGACTCCTGGCAAGAGTCACCTCCATCCCCAGCCCTTGGGAAAGCACTTCTTGTTGTGACTCAACAGGAGCTGTGGCAAACACAGGAGCTGTGTCACCTGCAGAGATGCAGCTGCATTTCTTTCCATAAGCAGCTGATTCAGAAAGCACCATAGATATTTGGCAGTTCGAAGCCCTAAATCATGGACCTGGATGAGCTTTAAGGCCCCTTCCATCCCGAACCATTCTATGATGACTTCAGTAAGGCAAGTATGTGGGGAAATATATTTTTTCCTCACATATATCCCCCCCAAACCAAACAGAGTTGAAGAACTCTGCACAGATCATGTTAAATGCCTTTGGAAAGACTTTTTCCACCTGGATGAGGTTGCTTCCTCCTCCAGGTCCTGCCTTCTCCAGGAATAAAGCTGGATGATGTAGGGACAGGAACATCATATGTGCTGGTCCCCTGCCCTGAAGGCATATTCTCATCTTCCAGAATGGTTTGAGGAGTTTCTTGCCCTGGCCTGTGCCTCCTGCTAAAGAGCTTCTCTGTGTGAGAAACATATAAGTTGGGATCATGCAGGTCCTGTAATAAGGAATATATTTAACCTATAGCTCCCGTTCTGCTCCTGAAGTATGGAGTTGCTGGAATAAGCAGAGCAAATGGAAATAGTGACCTGCTTCCTAATTTGTAATCCCATTTAATTGATCAGGTTTTACCCTGGCTTATATGGCACCTTTTCAGCTTTTCCACATACTTCCATGCCTCTTCCTGGAACCTGAAGCTGTAAATCCCTTTGTGCTCAGTGTGTGGGTTACAAAGACTGAGCTGTTGTGAAACAAGTCTGAAACCTCAGCTTTTGTAGCTGGAGGGTCATCATTGAATTTGGACAGTGGTGGCATAAGGCAGGTTTGACTTCAGAACATGCTTAAGCCTTGGCTTTATGCTTCAGGAAGCCAAACTTATACTGTGTGATCTACAGAGCAACAGTGTATTTTTGTGGTCAGGATTCAGTCTTTCCTTCCACCTGAACATGCAGATGTAGCAAGTGAAGAGCTGGCTCAGCACCCTCACAGGGAAGAGCTTCTGCCTAAGAGCTCATCTCAGTCTCCCCTCGGGCAGGTTCAAGCCATTCCCCTTGGCCTGTCCCTACAGGCCCTTGTCCCAAGCCTCTCTCCAGGTTTCCTGCAGCGCCTTTAGGTACTGGAGTTGCTCTAAGATCTTCCCCCCCTGCACACAGCAGAGGGGCAGGATCCCCTCCCTGAGCTGCTGCTCACCCTCTGGGGGTGCAGCCCAGCACATGGGGGGGTTCTGGGCTCAAGCACTCACTGAAGCTGGGTCCTGGGGAGCCAAGAGTTTTAACAATGCTGTCTGTATGTACCAGCACAAAACCACTTCCAGTCCAAGCTAAAAGTCATTGACAGGGGTGGGCAGTCTCTATTTGAAGCCCAAACACATTATTTCAGATATGGAATTATTCACTTCAGGAAAACCTCCCTAAGCTGCTTGCTGAAATACTGATGCTGAAGTAAGAAACCAGCATTAGGAACCTTACACATCTATCTACCTGCTTGATGTGGTTTGGTTTTAGTATTCCCAAGATGTCCCAACTTTCCATTCATTCCCATGCTGTATTCATGCCACTGAGTCTAACCAAAGCAAATTTAATCCTTCTATCAAATTTCCCTGCTCTTCCTGCATCCACTTCCAAGCTTCCTGTACCTCTATCACTGATCATTCACATAAGCAGTTGCAGAAATTGCTTTTGCAGTATCAAGTTCTACAGGCATAGTGAAACCACCATAAGGAAAGCATTTAAATCGAGTCCTTCATATTCACCCCAAGTGCATTGTTTTAAAGAGGAATATGAAATATTCCCCTTGAGAAAGGCTCAATTCCCTGTTTTTTTACTGATCAGACAGAAACTGAGGGTCTTAAATACCCCAAGAGGGAATTACGAGGGCAAATCAGTGTAGATGAAAAGATGGACATACTCAGATGGAAGGTATGTGGAGGTATCCCACTACAGAGGTAAGAAATCAAGGCACATGGGCTGTATTCTGAGTTTTCTTCACCCACAAAACCAGTCCAGTATGAACTTAAGATCTCAGCTTCCTACTGAAAAGTTAAATGCTGTCTGTAGGTACCAGCACAAACACCCCTCCAGAAAGGATATTACTGAGCTTCTACAGGATGGTCCAGACTTAGTGTAGCCAAGCTGAACTCCTTAGATGCAAAAGATGGAAGACAACATTCCTTTGCACATACCCTAACTGAAAGCAAAACAGGAAAGAGAAGGTGGCAGCCCAGGAGAGCCATACATACTCCTGCTGGCAGCTCAGTGCTTTGCTACTCAGCAAGGTTATTGTATCAGCCACTTGTAACCTGCTAGATAAGACTTGTGGGAACATTCCACCAGGATACAATGAAAAGAAAGGCACAGAAATGAGTAATTTAACCCCAAACGCTGTTAGTTTTAAGCAGCACTGCAAGCTAGCAAGCAGGTAAGCAGCATGCACTCTAGTAGGAACAGTGCTCTTGATGGGATGAAGCTATGCTGGTGGGTACATAGCACTGCACACCTCAAGTCTTTCCCCTTCTCAATTCAAAAAGAAGCCACATGATCTATGAAGTGGTCACAGCAGAGCTCTGTGAGATGCACCACAGCTCCATATGGTTGCAGGTAGCCAGGTGGTGAGAGCTTTGGTACTCACTCCGGCCAGTGATTTCTGGATATTCTCCCTGGCTCTGGCAATGTCGCGGAGGATCGTGCTGGCTCCGTTCTCCTGCAAACAGTGCAGAAAGAACCAAGATTGCTTTTAAGAAAGAGAGGAAACAGCAAAAACTGATCAGGGAAATGAGAAATCAAAAGGGGGGGAAGTAGGGGCTGGGGTCCTTCCAATGGCTCAGCGAGTATTGCTAAGTGAGCTGGAAGAAGGACTGGTTCTGAATCAATCCTTGGTCACATCAGGCCATGTGTCCACAGGATTGTTCAATCAAGAGGTTTTAGGGTTCTCTATATCATCCTGAATACTTTGGGCAGCTGGGGAGCCAGGCAGAGGGCTGCAATCACTGCAGTATCCCTAAGAGATCTATCATTAAACAGCCTGCGTTCATAGTATTACCTGTCATTGTATGCAGGCAAGAAGTGACAGCTCTAACTGAAGGCTTCTCTCCAGAAAGGTATGACCTAGAGCACAGCAGCACAAGTTGTCCCTCCCTCCATGGCCCTGTTGCCATCCCTTAGCCTGGATTTGATCTGGATTTGAAGATTCACTTCCTAGAGCACAAATTCAGATTCCATGATCCATTCACTCATTGCCTCTCCTAGACTACAACCCCACAGGCAAGATCTGAGACCCAAACCCCATGTCAAATACACCACAGAAAAGCAACAGAGACACATTGAGGTGGATTCCACTTCCAGGTTGCAGGAAGGTTTTAAGGAGTGTGGATCTTTTTCCTTAGCAGGGAAGTGGCTGATAAACTGCTGCAGAATCTCCACCAGAGCCTTTACTTCATATCTCACAGGCAGAACATCACTGGAAGACTATATCATGTCATGTAAGGAGCTAAGTGTTCTAAGAGCACTGCAGAGGTTCACACTTTAATATCTACCTCAAGAGCTCACCTATAGTTTCTTATTTTCATGCTGTGCCACCTCTATACCAGCAATGGGCAGCAGGAATAGACAAGAGTGTGCCTAGAAGCTCTTACTTAAGCAAAAACCTTCCCCTAAACCACTTGCAAGCCATTTAAAACTCTAAGCAGCTTCTAGATAAAGGCATAAGCAGTGAACAGCTCTTTACACAGCAGGAAGAGGTTATGATAGAACTGCACCTTTAAAGAGGCATCATTTCAGGTTAACATTTAAGCTTGAATCACTTCAGCAGCACCATGATTCCCCTCCACCAGCTCCCCCAGCTCACCAGTACTGCGCTGGAGTCTTCTGCAGGAGCACATTGAGTAATTCAGAGGGTACAGCACAGAGAAGAACCTAATTCCTGGTCTCTAAAGAGCCATTGTGGCTCTCTTCAAACACTATGTCACATATCCCTTGCCAAGGGATATAAAGCTCAGCTGCTCCAGTGTGGCAGCAGAAGTCCATCTTCCATGGCTGAATGGGGACAGGCCCATTCTTTACCCAGCCCAGTCCAAAGGAACACAGCTCAGACTGTGCCCCCAGATCCCAGACAACATCAGCAGCATGAACAGATCAACTGCTGCAACCTGTAACTGGTTCTTCTGTTACAAGGGTGTCTGATCTCCCAATACACTCGTTGTACAGGAGAAATACTTCACAGACCACAGAAGATAGCCTCTTAGAAGACAAAAGTGGCATAACTGAGGCTTAAAGAGCTCCAGATAAGACTCACCCTTGGAAAGAACAGCACCAAGAGTGGAATTAATCCAAAAGTCCACATTAAGGTGGATCATGTCCTTTCACTTGCTCTCAGAGCTCCAGCACTGTTAAACCCCATCTAAGAACAAGCATTACCTGCTGGTGTGAGGAGCTGCCAAGTGGCCCGTTCATCTGCTCATAGTATCTTCTCTCAGCATCATCATATTTGTACTTGTCAAACCAGATCTTCTCATGCAGAAAGTAGTCCACTGCCATTTTGCTGCAGGAAGGGAAAGAAAAAGCCCAAAGTGAGTTTCTGGAAGGGTGGCAGCTTGCAATGAGCTCAGAAGAGTATTTCCTTTCCCCATAAAGCTCTGCCTGCAGCTCTCTGCTTGGTGCTTCCCCCTCCAGCAGAAAGCTTTAAGTCAGTAGGATCCTGTTATGAAAGCAGAGCAGTAATCTTCCACCCATCTGCCTGACCTGCATTCAGTGACACACCACCAAGTGAGGACTAAATCAGCTGGTCTGTGCCTTCTCCCACAAGGAAAAGCTTTTGGAGCTTGATTTTCTACATCATTCTACATGCAGAATGGAGCACATGGGACTCTGCTGCTAAGATGTCTTGTGTGTGAGAATCAAATGTTTTTAAGATGCCTGATCAGGGTGAAACCAAAGACTGAAGGATACACAGCTCCAAACAGCACATGTCAACAAGGGGGTGCTCTGTGACAGGCAAATCTGGATGGTACCACTCACAAACAGCAAGCAGGAGCTGTTTTAAGCTACTACATCTCTACTTAGCCATGCCATGCTCCACTAGGTACACCTAATCCTTCCATAAGGAACAGCCCAGCCTGACATCCATAGGGGTCAGCCTCCTGGAATCCAGCTACATACATGATCCACAGTGACACACCTGCCCCTTTGGAAGCTGCTGCAGCATTCTACAAGTTAAAATCAGCAGCAATGTAACACTTGCAAGGGGCAGATGCCTGTTATTGGAAGGAGGAACAGCATAAAACACCTTAACACTGCTGTGGAATGGTAGTGTCTCCCCTCAGTGCAGTAGCTTCCAAAGGTGGTTTCATTTCTGGTCTGGAAGGGGGATGGATGATGGAGCCCTTGCAAGAGGAAGAGGATGTGCTCTCATTTCAAGCCAGGGGATGATTCAAGCCAGCTACAGAGTCAACATCAGTTTGAGGAGGTGGGGAGAGGAGGGATGGAGCATCACAACCAGGTTCCACCATACAACACAGAGACAGCAACTCATTTCAAACCTCAAAAGCCCATAACTCTTCATGAGAACACTTCCACAGAAGCCAACAGATGAATCTTCTGCAGAACAAGCACCTTCCTCACCTACCCATCCAGAAGGAACCAGAGGCCACTACACTGTGTATCTCCTCTACATTGATGCCATTCTCAAAGCTCAAACCTCCAAGACCCTGCTTGAGCTGCCAACTAGTAACTAATAGAGAATCATGGAACAATTTAGGATGGAAGGGACCTTAAAGCTCACCCAGTTCCAAACCCCTGCTATGGGCAGGGACACCTTTCACTACAGCAGATTGCTCCAAACCCCATCCAACCTGGCCTTAAACAGAAAGAGAACATTATCCTAAATAGGAGAGGGTGAAAGGCTCACCTAAAGCTTGTCTATAACTCCCCAATAACACTTGATGTATAGATTATAAAACCCTTCCAATAAATCCAGTTTGCCCCATCCCAAAACAAACAGCAGATTCCAGCCTGAAGAGTCTGACCCACCAAACACAGCACATGTGCCCACCAAACTGATGCCTTAAATAGCATTTCACTGTCATTCCCAAGCCTTTTTCAAGCTGGATACTGGTAGTGATACTAAAATGTAGATACCTCTCTCGTGGAGCTCAATGACCATGTGCTCTGCAAGAGAGTTGGGGTAAACTGCTTCCCTGAAGGATCTTGTGGCATTAAACACAAATACAACAGCAAATAGCTGCTATTTTAACCTCTTAAACTCAAAAATGAAGCACTGCATCTTCTGTCATCTCAGCAGTACTGTTTAAACCATGAATTACTCCCACTTCCCACTTCAATGACCTTCTGTATGTAATAGGAATGAAGAGACATGGCCCTGGGTTGCCCCCATGTAAAGAGAGGGTCAAACCTCAGCTCACCAGCCCTCACTTTAAACCCCTTAACCTCTGGCACCACACCTTTAGTCACCAGTATTCATGAGAAGGGGGTTCCTTGAAGGAGGTTCCCCCAGTTACCATGCCCCAAACAGGTCCCTTGGTTCTGCAGACACAAAGGACCATCTTCTACACATGAGAACTCCAACACAATCCTGACCCAGGAGCTTTGCATGTGTGAGTGTTACCCCAGAACAAACTTCTCCTACTTCATTTCTGGAGCAGGTAGGCTTGAATCCCAAGCAGCTGGTTGGGAGGGTTCTACCACTGTTGATTCCTGCATTCCCAATGGAGTTTCTCCTGTTCTTGACACTCGCAAAGCCTCGGATGCATAGAAGCGTGCCTCAGCACGGTCATACGTTGGCTTATGGAGCCACACAGTCTCACTGTCCTCATGCAGGAAGAAGGTGGTAGGTGGAAGCTGCTCAGCATCACTGGGAGGCAGTGTGTTGGTGGCCATCTCCACGTGTTTGTTGATGTCTGTTTGCTTTCCATTGTGGTTCTTCTTGTCCCCATTGTGGATCTTTGACACTCTGGGGCACCCGCGTGGCTGCTGCCGGCCTTTGCCTGATGGGTGCCCATCAAACATGTTCTCATAGAAGCTCTTCTCAGCATCATCATACAGAGGTTTCTCCAACCACACCTCTGACATGAGAGCCTGCAGGGTTGAGAGCTGGGGCTTGCCATTTACTGTCTGGTGTTCAGAGTCAGACAAACTGGTATCAAAGGAAGGAGCAGAATCAGCAGCAATGTCAGGAGCCAAGCCTGGGGTAGCAGGAGTAGGCAGGGCTGTACCATAGCCCTCATCTGGTGTTCTCATCCCAACACTGCCATCATTTGACCACACAGAGGGGATGGTTAGGACATTCGGAGGCACAAAGAACTGAGATTTCTCAAGGAACACCTTCTCAGCCTTATCAAAGTCAAACTTGTTGATCCAGACTCCCTGTACAACGTGGTGACATGCAGACAGATTCCCATGGGAGCAGGACAGGGCTGTGGAAAGCATCCTTGGTTTAGGAACAGCTTGGCCAGGGGACTGCTCAGCAGTTAGTTCAGTCTCTGGTGCTTCTTGGCTCTGCCCATCTGCTAGTTTCCTCCTGTACATGCTCTCAGCACGATCATAGGAAGGCTTCTCAAACCACACATGGTCAGCTAACAAGCCAGCCAGGACAGAGTCTAACTCGGAGGCCACATTCTTGGGCTTGGGAGAACGCTTCCTTCTCCTTTGTTTCTTCCCATTCCTGGTTTTCTTCAGGTCTCCTTTGAATTCACCATCAACAGAGTCCTCATTGCAGACTCCATTGACAGCCTCTACCTCCTGGAACTCCTCTGGAGCTGCAGCAGCTAACATGGCTTCTCTTTCATAGTGCAGTCTCTCTGCTTCATCGTACTTGTGCTTGTCTACCCACACTTTCTCTATTGGGCAGGGAGGTTTCCTTGTCCTCATCTTCCAAAGAGTGGCAGCGTTAAAAGATAAGCACAACAATGTAGTGGCAGCAAAAGTGAATAAAGCAAGGGCATGCAGCAGACTTCAGTGATTTAAGTAATACAAGAGTGTTAAAAGCCATCACACTTGTTACTCATGGTTAAAGAGCAATTTAGTTCTGTTTTTCCTGTGTTCTAAAGAACTTACACTGCCTCAAACAGTTTCTGAATCATAACCTTCTATTCCTGCTGTTCTGACAAGTATTCTGCATATTATGATTTAAAAATAAAGGCACTGGCTGAAAACAATTCGAATTTCACTTCTAGAGACAACTGACAATGAAAAAATGATGATTTTGGGGTGAAATCCCTGGTTAATGTCTAACAGATTCTTCCAACTTAGTGGATTACTCCTTAAGTACTTGTTATATTTCCCAAACTACTATTTTGGGAAGACATCTAGAGAAAGATGCCCCAATTCTGGAGTATCTTGAGAGGCTGTGTACACCTCATTGTGTTCTGCTGCTACAAAAAAACAGCGGATGGAGTTGACTGAAAAACTATCACTCCTTTTTGACCTAAAACCCCAGTTTCTGGTTATTAAAAGTGACCAAGAGCTGGAGATCTCATTTTAGTTTATCAAAAAGATCTCATATCAAAATGAAAACCATTGTATCTGGTGTGTATTTTCCTTCCTGGTCATGTTACTACAAATGGTAAGAGATAATCAAGCACTTAATGTGTAGATTGATGGAAATGGAATAGGAATTCTCTTTCCAAGTACAGAACTTGGTGTAGCACTCACATATCTAGTAACAAGGTAAAGGTAACTACCTCTTTACCAAGCACTACATGGTTAGATCCCAGGTGTTACTGCATAAAAAGGCTGAAATCCAGTACCTCTAAGCCAGTTCTCTTTAGCCTCGAGTTTCTGACAGCTTCAAGTTTAGCTGTGACAAATCAAAGTCACTTATAGCTGAAATATCCTCCAGACTTCACCTGATGGCTTTATAGGCCCAACCATTCCTGGAAAACTTGACAAGCCTCAAGTCCAAGGCTTTAGAATCCAGTAAAAACAACAAACTTACACTTTAGCCTATTTATATTTTCAATTTTAGTTCATATAGTTTAAAATAAAGCAATTTAATACTATATTTCAATGATAGAAAGCACTAGAAGCAAAAGTAGGTTATTTTCTTACTGGAGTTGTGGGACTGCTCCTCTACCAGCTGCTAATAGAACAGTGAAACAGCTCAAAACCTTTAAAGGTAACTAAAATTGAGGCTTATTTTAAAGTCTTTATGCTGTTTCACACCCCACCTGCATTTTCACACCAGTTATAGAGCAATAAGCCACTTCTCACTACAGACAACTAGAAACAAAGAAGTGCTTGCAATGAACATTCATTTACTTCTTAGCATCAGCACCAGCTGGAAGCACACACATTGTAAAGTAGGAGCAAGGCTACAAGCAAATAGCAACTTGTATCTACTCATCAGGAAAACCTTTGCTGCTACAACACCTTATATAAAAAGTAGCCAAGAACATCCCTCTTCAAATATACTTTATGGGAGACATCAAGTTGAATGGGATTACTGGGAGGTAACATCAAGGTTTGTTGGAGAAATACCTGGATTTCAGTCACTGGAAGACCTGGAAAAGGGTTAAATGATGAAAATTCAAAGTCTTGTGCACTAAGGTCCTGCTTTGCAGTGCACATGGTCTGAAATAGCACCAAATCCATGGGAAAAGCAAAAGCACACCTGAAAGTGCACAGGTTGGACAGTACATTTGGATTCTGAGGCTCCTTAGGGCTCCTAAACAGAACACTGGATTTCCACATTAGCCTGACATACTCTGCTTGGCTCCACATTCACATTCCTTGGTGTTATCCCAAGGGAAAATCAGTCTGTAGCCTTCAAGGAGATGATTTATTAAGCATACTTCATCAACCTAATGCAGGTGGTGTTATACTCACAGGTTACATCTTCAACTAGTTCTATGGGTGTAACAAGAAACCCGAACACAACTCAGTACAGCTCAAATTGTCCCAACCTGTCAGTATTTCATTTCCCATTTGACCAAGACCCACTAAAATTCATGGTTTAGTATTTCCTTTAACAGTGCAAAACCCACACAGCAGCTCAAGAGTACTTACTTTTTCAGCTCCTATGAGAGCATTAAAGAAAAGGATAAAGTTAGAGCAAGTTTCGCATTCTAAAGTTGAGCAGCTCATGAGAGAGGATGCAGAGTGACAACAGCCAAACATACCATACAGTTAATTCCCCACATATATAATACACTCAAATCCAAGTAAAAGCTGGTTCATTCCCCAGAACTATGTTTTCTTCATGACCCAACACCATAGACAACCCCTTAGTTTCCATTTTAAAGCACTAACAATACAAGTATCCCAACAGATCATGACAGGGAACAAGCCAGAGAAGGTCCCAACCTCTCATGTCAATGCTGGTGCAAAAGTGGACCTCAGGTCCCCCAGTGTCAATACCTTAAAGAAGTCTGAAGATACAACAATTATCATGTCAAAGAATGAATTCACATCATTGCAGCTCTTTCTACCAGTAGTTAGCAACCTGTACGATATACTATGAATGAGAGAAGACATAAAATACCAGCAGCATAACAAGCCTAGTACTTCAGGAAAAGCAGCAATACAACATGTAAAAGCTTGTGGTAGAATTTAAGGATCACACAGAGTTATACCTATGAGGCTAAACTTACAAAGCCTCATCAGAGACAGCTTCTCATGTCACCCATTCAAAGTCACCCATAAAAAGGGTATTTTAGCAACGGATTAACACAAACCCCTAAAGCCAAAGGGATCTCAAAAGCTCCCCACCCATTAATGTGCTCACAGGAATTCGGGTGTTGTTCTTATACAAATTCTTACCAGGAAAAAACCCTTCATAAAGGGAATTTACCAGAAGTGGAAAACCATTCTCCAATGAGTCCAAGGTATTTATGGCATCTATTTGTTTCCTGTTCTTAAGGAAACCTTCAGTACCTTTAAACCCAAGGTTAAGTTATAATAAAGACCAGATTCTGAATGAAGTACAGTTCATAAGCATGAAAAAGATGAAAAAAAAGTCATTTTTACCCTGTGTTCATAAGTGTTCCCAGAGGAAGCTGGGAAAAGGCACATGCAAGGATTTTAATCACACAAATCATCACCTGAGCTGGTGCAAGGAACCTGATGAGCTGTACGACATTAACAGCAGAGCAAAGCACTACCACTTCTTCCACAACACAAGTTTACTTCAGACAAGATGTGAGCTCACAATCCTAGAATCCTGGAATGGTTTCCATTGGAAGGGGCCTTAAAGCTCATCCAACTGCAACCCCCTGCCACAGGCAGGGACACCTTCCACTAGAGCAGGGTGCTCCAAGCCCCTGCGTGCAACCTGGCCTTGAGCACTGCCAGGGATGGGGCAGCCACAGCTTCTCTGGGCACCCTGTGCCAGCGCCTCAGCACCCTCACAGTAAAGAACTTCTTCCTTGTTTCCAACCTGAACTTGCCCTGTTTCAGTCTGAACCCATCACCCCTTGTCCTATCACTGCAGCCCCTGATGAAGAGTCCCTCTCCAGCATCCTTGTAGCCCCCTTCAGACACTGGAAGCTGCTCTGAGGTCTCCACTCAGCTTCTCTTCTCCAGGCTCAACAGCCCCAATGTTCTCAGCCTGGCTCCATATCAATAAGCTGATCATCCTCATGGCCTCCTCTGGACTTGCTCCACCTCTTCAGAGGGTCTGGATGAAATTTAAACTGATTTGGACTAAGTTCCTGTACCATGTCACTGTTCGATCTGCTTTAAGGCAGCAAAGATTTACCACAGCACCAAACCACAGCCTGTGTGGTTGTTACAACGCTTTCCTCCTCATGTTCTTGACTGCTTCACCTCCTCAAACAAAGTTTTACAATTAAAAGGACATGAATTAGTTTTATCAACGCTCTCCACTGGCAAAAATCAGAGCACAGGAACTAGAGCTGAATTAGGGATCCATCAGCCTGCACTTAAAGTGACACAGTTACACTCAAACCTCATCCATCTGCTGCCTACAATCATTCTTCAGAAGCAGTTTTCCATTCAATTCACCGTTTTAAAGCACAAAGATACATTAATACTTTGAGACATAGGGAAAAGCTTCATTAGAAGTGTTTAAGAAACACAAATCTATGGGTAGAAAAGCATAATGGCTCTAACTGCACACACCAGAGAGTGGCTCCTGTGTAGCCAGTGCAGTGCAGACAAGTATCTGGTGTTCTACAGAGCACAAAGCCACTGGAAAGGGAAATGCTATTATTAAACTTTATCAATGCCAAATAATCAACTAAGGGACTGTTAAAGAGGGCTACAACCCCCTGACATCATTCTAATCTTAGCTATTGCTTCAGTGCTTAGGGTTTGGTGTCGTCCTGTAACCACGTCCTGGGTATTTCAAGCCACTTCCAGCACTGCAGGGAAATGCAGGAAGTTAAAAATAGGCAATGAAAAGGTCTCTAAATCCAAAAGAATCCTTGGTACTCCAGCTATGGGGAGGCATTAGCTCCTTATTTAAAGGATCAGTAAAATAAAAGCAAGTATAACATTACCCCAAGGCTGAAGCCAAAAGCCAACTCCATTTGTTGGTTTAATGAAAACCACTTTTTCCCTTTTAACCATAAGAGAGTTGCATTTCTCCTGTATCAAGAGGTCTAAAGATAAATATGGGGTTCTGGGGGGAGTCTGGTGATAAATATGTTTGCCACAGCCCCCCCAAAAGCTGAATTCTATCAGATCCTGCATAAGCTCTTGCACTGGAACTGAAATGTTCCTCTCATGAGGCTGATGTGTTTGCTCCCGAAAGGAAGCAAGTCAGGCAGCAACACAGTCAGCAAGCAGCAATCCCAGGAATAACTGAAACTGGATGTGGTTTAAGATGTTCCTGACAGCCTTGGAAAGGCTCTTTAGACAAGAGCAAACCTCATCCTCACTGATTTCTGGAGGGACACATTACTTTCTGCAAGCCACAACAAAGATTACAGCCATGGTTCAACTCCCCTTCTCAGAGAAGGCATCAAGAATGGGGATTAGGTGGCACTCTGGATGGAGACACGGGGCAGCTTGCTGTGGTTTGACCCCCAGAATACCTCCCAGATGCAGCCCCAAAGGCCAGTCCTGGTTTCTGTATGTCCAAACAGCTTCCCCCAGCACAGATCGGTTCTCACCACAGGAGAGTCTATCCCAATCCTTCACCTGTGTATCTGCTTCCATGCCCTGGCACTGATGATGTTGACCATGGTTATCTATTTAGTGCTCTTGCCCTCTCAAATATGACACCAGCACCTCCTGACCATTCACCCCAGCACCAGTCAGAAAAAGAAATGCCATAAAACCCAGAAAAGGACCATTTGATGGCACAGAGAGGAGCAGAAAGGTAACGAGCATCTGCCTGGTCCTTTCTACAACCTCAGACTGACACACTGGCTACACCACATTCAAGATGTGCTACCCATATCCTCCTAGTGAAGCACTTCTCCTCTTCCCAAAACTTCCACTGCAGAAAAGCAGGAGCCATTTCAAATGGGCATTCAGGAACCAGTTAGACACAGCTGCCCCACACCTACCGGTTCCACAGCAAAGCCAAGGCCAGCATCCACCCTGCCCCACCTCCTGCTTTTCTGCTTTTGGTGATTCAGAGTTCAAAGAACCAAAGCTGGTTCCACACCAGAGGGTCTGATGATGGCCTCTTGCAGCTGAAGGGGGCAAATCCAGCCCCTCAATACTGGTACTGAGTCAACACAGGGAGTTACAAGCAAAATGTAACATTAAGGGTTGAGTTGTGCTGCTCTTCTGATAGTTTAAGTTGCTAAGTGGCTCTCTCCTAATTCATGACCAGCAGGACACAGTCAGGAGAGGGCCCACCATCACCTTTGCTGTAATACAAAGCTCCACGCTAACAAAGGCAGGGAAACAACAATTCCCACCCTTCACCACCTAAGAACACGACTCTTCGCTCCAAGAAACAAATGCTGCTGATGGATTATGAAAAGAGAATGAAGGACATGGAAATCAGCAGTAGGAAAAGGCAGGAAAGTCATCTTCATGAGGTAAAGCAGTGGAAAACTGCTTAGGTGAAGAGAAAAAGGCATTACCTGCAAGGTCAGGGAGAAAGAGGCCCACCTAGAAAAGGAAAGAGTTACAGCTCTACAGCCAAAGGAAGCTCTTTTCTCCTTCATCCTGAACACAAAAGGGTTGTGAACATCAGATTCAACTCAATTCCAGTGATGCGGACATGAAAGAATAAATCCATACAGATTCCTAGATGGGAGGAGGGGAGGAATGACACTGTGGCAGCCTCAGCAACTTTAGCTACTGCTGCAATCCCTCACAGCCCCCCAGAGAGCACATTAGCAGCCTCTGCAGAAGCATTTGGCTCTGCCCATGCCCCAAATATAGCCCTGAAAGAGAAACCTCCTGAGTGAGCCGTCTCTGAAACAAGAACCAGAAGGAGCAGGACGAGCTGCTGGAGGCACTGCCAAGGTTACAGAGGGGTTGGGAATAGCCACACATGGAGAGAGGGAAAGGGGAGGGAACAGAGCACCTACAGAGCAAGGGCAGGGCTGGATGAGGCCACTGCTCCAGTTGGAGCAGCTGCCAGATGACAGTTTCCTTTTGAGTTTCCCTTTGCAGGTGACTCAACAAAAAAAGCCCTTAGTGAGATGAGGAATGGGGAGAAGAGCAGCCCCCAAAGGCACCCAGAGCTGCTGGAGACAGGGGTCCCCTAAGCTTCCCTTCTTAATAGAGGAAGAATCACACTGCCAACCCCTCAGGCTTCAAAGAGGATTCATGTAGCAGAGGCATCCCCCTAAAAGAGAGAATGTGTTCCCCCATAATCTATGGGAGGGGGCACAGGTTTAGGGAGACCTCCAGCATCAGCCCATCCAGCAGAGCCTGCAAAAGAGCCCCAGAAAGAGGGAGAACCCTACGATCCCCATTCCCTACAGCTGGGAAGGGAAAAGGGAGCTTCCAGGTAGTAACAGCCTCCTCATCCTCCTTTCCTGGGGTATAAGAGACCCCATAGGGAATAGGGGGCCTCCAAACAGGGAATGGCCTAATCTCCCACAATCTCCTTCCCACAGTTATTAAGAGGAAAGGGAACTAAGATTATGGAGGACATAAAAGGGGGGGGGTCACCCCACTACCCCTGGGAATTTGAATGGGGAGAAGTAAACCCAAAGACCCAGGGCACCCTGAGCCTTCTCCCTCAGGACTCCAGGGGTGAAGGCAAGAACCACACTGACACCCCCCCAGGCTGGAAAGAGGCTTCATGGAGCAGGGATTAAATCCCAGAGAGGGAACATCTCTCCCTGTAATCCATGGAAGTGGTCACAGGTTTAGGGAGCCCTCCAGCATCAGCCCATCCAGTCCTTACATTGGTAACAGGATGCTCCTGGAACCTATCTAGAGCCTGTAATGAAAGGGAAGTGACCCTCAAGAATGGGGAGAACCCTACAACCCCCCTTCCCTAAGCTTGGGAAGGGAAAAGGGATCTCTCCAGTAACAAGCCCCCATATCCTCTTTTTCTTGGATGTGAAGGGAAAAGAGACCCCACAGGGAATAGGGGGTGGTTGCCCACAACCCCCTTCCCAAACCTATTAAGAAGAAAGGGAATTAAGAGGTTGGGGAGCATAAGGAATGTGTCACCCCACTATTCCCTGGGAATCTGAGTGGGGAAGAGTAAACCCAAAGACCAACGGCACCCTCAGCCCTCTCCCGTAGGGCTTCAGGAAGATCTACACCACAGATATAGGGGGGACTTCTGTCCACATTCCCAAGGCTGTAAAGGGGAAAGGACCACAGTGACAATGGGGGAACCCCACAACCTCCCTTCCCTGGGACTGTAACAGGAAAAGACGCTCCCATACATAAGGAGATCACCCCCCAGTTACCCCCTTCCCACCCAGGGACCGCATCGCTAAAAAGGGACCCCCAAATCCTCCTTTAGCGGCCCGCGAGCAGGAATGCACCCTAAATACAACAGTGAGATGATTACAACCTCCATCCTAAGGGCTGTAAGAGGAGAAGATCCCACAAGCCCTTCTCCCAGCCCCTGAGGCAGAAAGGACCCCACAGACCACGAGGAGTCCCCAACACCCCCACCCCAGGGGGGTGACAGAAGTAAAAGACCCCCCAAAACCCCATTAGAGAGGGTCTAAGATGGGGCAATGAGGGAACCCGGCGGGGGAGGCCGCACATACCGGCAGCGATGGGCCCAAGCTGGCCACAGGAGCTCCGCTCCCCTCGGCCTCCACAGCCAAAAGGCGGCAGCACCCGGCGCACAGGGGGTTGTGGGAGCGGCGCGTACCACTCGCACCCGGGGCCGGGGGGGGTTAGAGAGAGCGGGTGCGCTGATTGAGACAATGCAGCGCACTCACAGCGCTGGGCTCGTCTTTCCTCCTTCATTTACACAGAGTGAGGCAGCCGGGAAGGGCGAGGAGGAAGCGGAGAAGGGAGGGGAAGCAGACAAGGACCCCCGTCTTAGCACAGAGTGGTACAACCCATGCGCGCAGCTGTGCCGCGGAGACGAGCCCAATACAACAAGGAACAGGAGGGGTGGCAACACCCCTCTTTTCGCAGCGTGGTACAACCCAGGCGCGCTACTGGTGCTGCGGGGAAGAGACCAATAGAACAAGGAAAAGGGGGGGGAGCGGAGCAGCGCAACTCAATGGGGGGGTACGCACATGCGCGCTGCGCGGCGCCCCGCCTCACCGGCCGGCTGGGCTCCGAAGCGGAGACAAAGGCCCCCGTTAAAACCCGCCCCCCCCCCCCCCCCCCCCTTATTCCTCCGGTTCCTCCCGGTACCGTTGTGCCCTATAGCTGCGGGCACGGCTCTGTGCCCGGGGGGGACCGGAGGCCGGCTGGGGTATGGCCGGCGAGAAGCGGGCAGCATCGGCAGCATCAGCCGCCGGCGGCGGCGGGGTGACGGTGAAGATGTCGTTCCGCCGCGCCTACTCCATCAAGGACAAGCTGCAGGCCATCGAGAGGGTGAAGAAGGGCGAGCGGCAGGCGTCGGTGTGCCGAGCCTTCGGGGTGCCGGGCGGCACGCTCCGGGGGTGGCTGAAGGACGAGGCGAAGCTGCGGTGGTTCCTGGAGCAGCTCGGAGGGGAGGTGGGCACCCAGCGCAAGAAGATGCGGTTGGCCAACGAGGAGGAGATCGACCGCGCTGTCTACGGTTGGTTCCTGGCTCTGCGGCAGGACGGGGTGCCCCTCTCCGGGCCGCTCATCCAGGCGCAAGCCGAAGCCTTCGCCCGGCAGATCTATGGGCCGGAATGTACCTTCAAAGCCAGCCACGGGTGGTTCTGGCGCTGGCAGAAGCGCCACGGCATCTCCAGCCAACGCATCTACGGTGAGGGTGGCTTCCCCGTCGAGCCGGAGCGGGCTCTGGCTGCCTGCCCTGACCCCCTGCCCGTGCCGGCTTCCGACGCCGCAGGGTATGGGGATGAGCAGATCTACAACGCCAACATCACCAGGCTCTACTGGAAGCTGCTACCGGGGCAGACTGGGGAGCTGACGGCTCGGCGACGACCCCGTGAGCGTGTCACGGTGCTGCTGGCGGCCAACCTGACCGGTGCCCATAAGCTCAAGCCGCTGGTGGTTGGGAGCCACCGTGACCCCCCCAGTCTCCGGCATCGCAACCAGGATAAATTCCCTGCTTGTTACCGGTACAGCCCTGAAGCCAGGCTGGGACCGGCGCTGCTCCGGGCTTGGTTCTTTGAGGACTTCGTGCCTGGTGTCAAAGGCTACCTGCGCCGGAGCTGCCTGCAGCAGAAGGCTGTGCTGCTGCTCAGCTTCGTGTCACCCTCCTCTAGGACAGGCCCTGAGGAGTCAGCCCCATTGCAGACACCCGACGGCTCCATCCGTGCTCTTTTCCTCTCCAAAGGTCCGGCTGGGAGCAGCTCAGCCGGAGGGGGAGGCCGTATCCAGGCGCCATTGGAGCAAGGGGTGGTGCTGGCCTTCAAGCAGCTCTACAAACGGGAGCTGCTGCGCTTGGCTGTCTCCTGTGCTGCTGGTGGCTCGGGTGGGCCCATGGACTTCGTGCAGTCTTTCCTCCTCAAGGACATGTTGTACTTGGCCGGATACTCCTGGGATCTCATCCCTCCTGGCTCCATTGAGAAGTGCTGGTTGCTGGGGCTCCGCGCTGCCTTCGAGCCCCGGCTTGGAGAGGAACAGCATGGAGACCCCTCACATGGGGAGGATGGTGGTGAGGACAGCAAAGTCTTTAGTGACTTGACCCATCTGGCTGCACTGGCCTACAAGCGTTTGGCTCCTGAGGAGGTGGTTGACTGGTTGCACTTGGATGATGCAGCCCCGGGTACGGAGGAGTACAATGGGGAAGAGGACACCAAGGAGGAAGGTCCTGGGGGTTATGGGGAAGAGGAGGATGAGGAGGCAGCTGCTGGAGATGGAGGTGGCAGAAGGGGTGGCGAAGGAGGAGACACCTTGTTGCCCACAGCTCGAGAAGCCATCAAAGGCCTGGAGACGGCGCTGCGCTGGCTGGAGGGTCAGGACCCCCGCCAAGTGGAGCCACTGAAGCTGGTGCAGCTCCGTTCCCTCATCAGCATGGCCCAGCGGCTCCACCATGGCAGCAGCCCCCATTCCTAGGGCAGGGTGAGCCAGGACCTCTTGGCTACCAACCACCACCCCACTTGGGGCAGGGGGGACAACGGGGCTGGGGACACCCTGGTTGTCCCAGGGTGGATGTGCCAGCGCTCGTCACCCCTCCATCATGGGGCTCAGGAGGTCTGAACACCCCTGGGCTACCACAGCTAAGGGTGGGGGATACAGTTTAGGGCTAATGGGTGGGTTGTGCAACAACTCCTCCGTGTGTTGTGTCCTTGAGGGTTGTTCCTCACCGAAGAACATTGAGGAGGTGCTATGGGACTAAGCAGTGGTGGCCTCCTCGTCACTGGCACTACTAAAAGGGGGTGGATGTCCCCAGCACTGCCCAGTCTTCCCAGTTCCATGGGGAGAAGGGATGAGGAAGGAATGTGAGGAGCCAGGATGATGAGGGATGTTGCACTAAGTAATTGCCTGTATCTTGGCTGAGGGGCACATCCAGATGGACAAGGACCACTCCTGTGGTGCTGGAAGGCAAATGTTCTGATCTGGAAGAGGCTGGTGATGCTCTTCCCACTGCCAGAACAGAGTCCTGTTGAGCTGGGGAGGTTTGGGGCTGGTTTGAGACAACTTTCTTCATGCACTGCACTGGGGATAAGGACGCTTGGGGGGTACCCAAGGTCACCTCCATCATTCCCATCCCAGCCCAGGAACACCACAAAGACCTGCTGAAACATCACCAGAGCATCCTCATGAAGCTGAAAGCTCTGGGGATGCAGGCTCAGGTGCCTCATCACTGGGTTTGTGGGGTGGTTGAGGCTGAAGGAGACATCTCGTGGTACAAGGGAGATGTTCCTCATGAGTTGAGGTGAGAGCAGTGGGGATTCCCAGCATAGCCTTGACACACTGGAGGCATCAAATGTGAATTTAGCAGCTCTTGATCTAATTTAGATGAATTTGGGGCCTGCTTAGCCAAATTATTGACAGGTGGAATGAAACCACCCATAACCCATCAGTGCTGCCATGTTGTGTGGCAGCAGTGGGGTGGGTGCTTCTGCTTGTGAGAACTTCAGAGTTTATGAAAATTAAATGGATTTTTATCCCCACTTTGGTGCTGTTGTCTGTAAAGTCACATGGAGCCATGGGGGTGGCACAAAGGGGCTCCTTGTGCTTGTGTCCTGTGTTCAGCCAGCTCTGGGAGGTGAGGACATTGAACCATGGAATGGTTGAAGGGAGCTTAAAGCTCATCCAGCTCCAACCCCTGCCATAGGCAGGGACCCCTTCCACTAGAGCAGGGTGCTCCAAGCCCCTGTGTCCAACCTGGCCTTGAACACTGCCAGGGATGGGGCAGCCACAGCTTCTCTGGGCACCCTGTGCCAGCGCCTCAGCACCCTCACAGGGAACAGCTTCTGCCTAAGAGCTCAGCTCAGCATCTCCTCTGGCAGGTTAGGGTTGGAACTGGATGATCTTAAGGTCCCTTCCAATCCAAACCATTCTATATAATGGCCCATCCATCAAATCCATCTCTCTAGCAGCAGGAATGTTGTGTGGGACCATAGCAAAGGCTGATACCAGAATCAGCCAGATTGGAAAAGTCCTTTAAGCTCATCAAGTCCAAGCATTCCCCAGCACTGCCAAGGCCATCACTAACCCATGGCACTGAGGGCCTTAAATACACAGCTTGTGAGCACTCCAGGGACAGTAGAAGTCTATGGTAGATGACATTGTAGCTCTTTCATTGTCCACCAACACAGTCACTCCATCATAGAAAGCCACTTCCTTTGCCAGGCACAGTTTGCCCTTGGTGAAGCCATGGTGGCTGCCTGAAAACACCTCCTTGCTTCCATAGGGTTCACCATGCCTTCCAGGAGGATCTGTTCCATGATCCTACCAGGCACGAGATCCCTCTTTTGAAGGCACTGAGTGCTGCCCTATTTCAAATCAAATTAATGGAATTTAAGCTGGTTTTGTTAAAATTTGGGCTTAGCAAACCATGAAGGTCACCAGCACCTGCCTTGGCATGACCCAGCAGCACCATGAGGCTGTGGCTTCTCTCTTGGGTTGGTGCCATTCGTATTTGGGATGATGGTGTTCCTGGAGACAGGACCTCAAGGAGGATACAGGTACCATCAGCATCCATGATGGAAGAAGCTTTTTATCTTCAAAGTGCTTTGGAGATCATCACTAACTGCATCCATGCAGGTGCCAGGACATGCAGAAGGCTCAGATCTTGAGACAGGCAAGTTCTGAGGTTCTACCATCTGGATGTGCAGCACCCCAGAGCTGAGAGAGGGTCTGGGCTTCCATCCCACCACCTCACTGCTGGGCCCATCTGCAGGACTGTGATGTGATGCTGGTGCCTGACTGGGGTGGGAGGTGGAGGTTCCTTGGCTGCTTGACTTTACACCCATGTTTTTGGGATGCAGAAGCAGCCTCATGTTCATGCACGCACCTCTAGAGCTGAGCAGAGGAGCAGGAATCAGTGTCCATGAGCATGATGAGTTTGGAATCAAAGTCTTCCTCTATTCTCACCCCAGAGCATCATCCTATCAGATCCCCACTTCACAAGGTCCTTTGGCATCCTCAACAGCACCTTTGGTGGTCCTTGGCTCCCATTGTCCCCAAAACCCCATTCCCAGTGCAATATATCCCAGCACAGTGCTGGTGAGCATAGAACCTGTGTGGCATCAGCTCCATCCCTGGTGAGCACAGACCCAATGTGGCATTGGCTCCATCCCTACTGCCCCAAAGGACCCATGACTGTCACATCACCATGGAGATGACCCCATAGTGACTGCAGTAGCCCCCTGAAGACTGAAAGGACCAAAAAGAACCAAACCGGCCATGGTGCTGCCCACATTTATTTGGTCCCAGCCTTGCAGAGGTAGCATATGGCACGGCCATGGCTCCACACCATCTCCAACCCCAACGAGGCTCTCCTGGGGGCATCAGCGTCCCCCTTGCTCCCTGAAGGGGTTCGCTCTGGTCTCCATCACCCCTCCTGCTCCGCAGGGGATGGAAGGTCTTCTCCCCAGCCCTGTTCTTTGTCCTCAGCCATGCTGCGTGCTCGGTTGGTGGCTGCCTCCACGGCGTTCATGACAGTGGCCCTCAATGCTCCCTTCTCCAGCTGGTGCAGTCCATGGATGGTGGTGCCACCGGGCGTGCAGACCTCTCCACGCAGCTTTGCCGGGTGCTCCCCTGTCTCCAGCATCATCTTTGCTGCACCCTGTGATGGAAGAAGGACATGGAAGTGCTGGAGCAAGTCCAGAGGAGGCCATGAGGATGGTCAGGGGCTGGAACAGGTCCTGTATGGAGCCAGGCTGAGAGAGCTGGGCTGGGGCAGCCTGGACAAGAGAAGGCTCCTGAAGGGGACACCTGAGAGCAGCTCCAGTGCCTAAAGGGGCTGCAGGAAACCTGGAGAGGGGCTTGGGACAAGGGCCTGTAGGGACAGGCCAAGGGGAATGGCTTGAACCTGCCCGAGGGGAGACTGAGCTGAGCTCTTAGGCAGAAGCTGTTCCCTGTGAGGGTGCTGAGGTGCTGGCACAGGGTGCCCAGAGAAGCTGTGGCTGCCCCATCCCTGGCAATGCTCAAGGCCAGGTTGGACACAGGGGCTTGGAGCACCCTGCTCCAGTGGAAGGGGTCCCTGCCCATGGCAGGGGTTGGGACTTGATGAGCTTTAAGGTCCCTTCCAACCCAAATCATTCTATGATTCTATGAGAGACCATGGTGGGTCAGAGAGAAGGAGACCCCTCAAGTGCCCTTCTTGCCTGAGCATTGTATGTCAGCACCCTCCCATCCACACCCCTGCAGCAGGGGACAAGGTGCTGAAGCACTTTGCTATCTTCTGGTGGCCTCATCTTTGGTGTCAAGAGGGAAACTGAGGCAGGACCTCACCCAGCACCCCCTCCCTCACTCTGCCACCTCACTGGTGCTGCAGGGCAGGAGGGACAGGAGCCACACTGGGTGTCCCCAGGTGCCATCTCCCACTCACCAGCAGTGTCTGAGCCGCGATCCTGCTGGCTAAGCCACTTGGCATTCCCATCTTCACTGCTCCCTCAGCCAGTGCCTCTGCAAACAGATAGACCTGGGGCAGAAGAGCATCAGCGGTGAGCACAGTGCAAGGTGGAGAAGCTCAAACACCACCTCCCACCGCACAGGGATGGGATCCCTCCTGGTGTCCCATCTCCTGCTGGTGCTTACATAGGCTACCCCGCTGCCACTGAGGCCGGTGTGGATGTTGATGTAGGATTCAGGGACCTCCTCGCAGAGGCCACAGGAGGACAAGAGGTTCTTCAGCAGAGCAGCTTCCTCGTCACCAGCATCACTGCCCCGGGCAAAGACCATCGCTCCTGCCCGCACCACACAGGGCAGGTTGGGCATGATCCGCAGCACCTTGGTCCCGCTGGGGAGAAGCTGGGGAGAGATGGGGATGGGAGAAGGGTGCCAGCTCCGGGGAGCACCCAAAGGTGTGGTGGGACATGGATGGGTATCATACACTGGGGCTGGTGGAGAAGCGAGGTCCATAGGGTAGGACTCGGAGATGGACATGGGACCATGGGGACAGAGCCACAGTGGCATGTCCTTCTCCATGGGGAGGGAAGAGGAAGAGGAGGATGAGGAGGAAGAGGAGGATGAGAAGGAAGAGGAGAAAGAGATGAAGGATAAGGAGGAGGAGAAGGGAGAAAGAAGAGGAGGAAAAAGGAGCAAGAGGAGGAAGAGGAGCAGGAGGAAGAGGAATAAGAAAAGGGATAGCAAGTGGGATAGGGAGAGGGATAAGAAGAGGGATATGAAGAGGAAGAGGAGCAGACTCACCCTCTGCAGTGTCTGGAGGGTGACACCGGCCACCAAGGAGACGACGATGTGGTGTGGTCCCACTGCAGGACGGATCTCCTGCAGCACACCCGGCAGCACATGGGGTTTGGTGGCCAGGATGACCAGGGTGCTCTCCTGCAGCACCTCCAGGTTGCAGTGTGTGGTCCAACAGCCCAACTCCTACCCATGGACAGGGAGAGGTGTCACAGCCTGGGAACCAACCCCACCATGGGGACACCGTCTGGGGACCTGCTCTGGTCACAGAACCACTGCCTGGATTTCACCCAGAGCTGGGATGGAGAAGCCATGAAGGGGGGAAAGGGTGTCCTGACACCATGGTGAGGGGCATCCCAAAAGAAGCATGACCAGCAGGTCAAAGGAGGTGATCCTGCCCCTCTGCTCTGCTCTCATGAGACCCCACTTGCAGCACTGGCTGCAGTTCTGGTGTCCTCAACATAAGAAGGACATGGAGCTGTTGGAGCAAGTGCAGAGGAGGCCACGAGGATGCTCAGGGGCTGCAGCAGCTCCTGATTGGGGCCAGGCTGAGAACATTGGGGCTGTTGAGCCTGGAGAAGAGAAGCTGTGTGGAGACCTCAGAGCAGCTTCCAGTGTCTGAAGGCGGCTACAAGGATGCTGGAGAGGGACTCTTCATCAGGGACTGCAGTGATAGGACAAGGGGTGATGGGTTCAGACTGAAACAGGGGAAGTTCAGGTTGGAGATAAGACAGAAGCTGTTCCCTGTGAGGGTGCTGAGGCGCTGGCACAGGGTGCCCAGAGAAGCTGTGTCTGCCCCATCCCTGGCAGTGTTCAAGGCCAGGTTGGACACAGGGGCTTGGAGCATCCTGCTCTAGTGGACGTGTCCCTGCCCATGACAAGGGTTGGAACTGGATGAGCTTTAAGGTCCCTTCCAACCCAAACCATCCCATGGTTCTATCTCCCCCCTGCCCATGGCCACCAAGAGCAGTGATTTATCACCCTGTGCCCACACTCACTCTCCACGCATCCAGGTTTTTATCCGAGGGAGCACTGGCCAGGATGCTGCTGGCTGGCACCTTCCCTTAGGAAACACAGGGATAGGGGTGAGTGAGCAGATGGGGTCTGACCTCAGCCCCTTCTCCAACACCAGCACCCCCAGGACACAGAGCAAAGGGAGCCAGGGCCAGACCCTGCCATGGGAACAGCTGTGGGTACCCTATGGGTCAGCATAGGCACCCATGGGGATGGCCATGTGCACCCAGCTGTGCCCCAGGGCAGTGACAAGGGAGGTGACCCCAAATGCAGGGGCCCTCTCCCAGCTTCTAAGAGCAGGGCTGTCCCAGCCCTGGTTATGGGGCATGGTACCCAGGGAGGAAACCAGCACCAGATTGTCCCCATGTCCCCACTCCATTCTAGGTGTCAGGGACCCTGGGGAGGGCAGAGACCCAAGGAAGGGGGCCAGGACCAGGCTGTCCCATGTCCTCACACTGCTCTATGGGGCAGGGACTCCAGGGAGAGGGACAGGGCAAGGCTGTCCCCCCACTGATCAATGGGCAGGGACCGGGGGAGGGCAGGGACCAGGGGCAGGGGGCCAGGATCGGTCTGTCCTCAGATCCCACCCCAGTCTATAGGGCAAGGACCCCGGGAAGGGCAACAAGCCCACGGAGGGGAACAGGACCAGGCTGTCCCCATATACCCCCCCCAGCTCCATAGGGCACAGACCCACAGGAGGTGGGTCTGTCCCCACATCCCTCCCGGTCTATGGGGCAGGGACCCACAGGTGTCAGGACCGGTCTGTCCCCATATGTCTCCCCACAGGTCCATAGGGCAGGGACCCACAGGAGGTGTCAGGACCGATCTATCCCCACGCCTCCCCCCCCGCTCTATGGGGCAGGGACCCACAGGAGGTGTCAGGACCGATCTATCTCCATGCCCCCACCCCGCTCTATGGGGCAGGGACCCACAGGAAGGGCCAGGAACGATCTATCCCCATGACCCCCCCGCTCTATGGGGCAGGGACCCACAGGAGGTGTCAGGACCGATCTATTCCCATGACCCCTCCCCGCTCTATGGGGCAGGGACGAACAGGAGGGGCCAGGACCGATCTATCCCCATGCCCCCCCCCCGCTCTATGGGGCAGGGACCCACACGAGGGCCGGGTCCCCCCGCCCGTACCGGCGCGCAGCAGCCCCCGGACCAGGCCCCCCGCCATGCGCCCGGCGCCCACGAACCCAACGCGCAGCTCCACCGTCTCCATCGCTCGCTGCGGACCACGCCCCCCTCAGCGCCCATTGGCTGCTCGGTGCCCTCCCCCTGCACCCTATTGGCTGACCCTGGCCTAGAGGGGGCGGGCCCTAGGCCAATGTGGGGGTGCCGGAGCAGGTGCGGGCGCGCCCCCTGGGGGTGACGGTTGTGAACGGAGTGCACCGCGTGTAGGGCGACACCTACCGGCGGCGGCCACCAGCCCCGTCCACCCCTTCCAACCTCCCTCCATCCCCTTCCCTTCCATCCTCCTCCCTTCATCCCCTTCCCTTCCATCCTCTTCCCTTCATCCCCTTCCCTTCCATTCTCCTCCCTTTATCCCCATCCCTTCCATCCTCCTCTCTTCATCCCCTTCCCTTCCATCCTTCTCCCTTTATCCCCTTCCCTTCATTCCCTTCCCTTCCATCCTCCTCCCTTCATCCCCTTCCCTTCCATCCTCCTCCCTTTATCCCCATCCCTTCCATCCTCCTCCCTTCATTCCCTTCCCTTCCATCCTCCTCCCTTCATCCCCTTCCCTTCCATTCTCCTCCCTTTATCCCCATCCCTTCCATCCTCCTCTCTTCATCCCCTTCCCTTCCATCCTTCTCCCTTTATCCCCTTCCCTTCATTCCCTTCCCTTCCATCCTCCTCCCTTTATCCCCTTCCCTTCCATCCTTCTCCCTTCATCCCCATCCCTTCCATCCTCCTCCATTCATCCCCTTCCCTTCCATCTTCCTCCCATTATCCCCTTCCCTTCCATCCTCCTCCCTTCATCCCCATCCCTTCCATCCTCCTCCCTTCATCCCCATCCCTTCCATCCTCCTCCCTTTATCCCCATCCCTTCCATCCTCCTCCCTTTATCCCTATCCCTTCCACCCTCCTCCCTTTATCCCCTTCCCTTCCATCCTCCTCCCTTCATCCCCTTCCCTTCCATCCTCCTCCCTTCATCCCCATCCCTTCCATCCTCCTCCCTTCATCCCCATCCCTTCCATCCTCCTCCCTTCATCCCCTTCCCTTCCATCCTCCTCCCTTCATCCCCATCCCCTCCATCCTCCTCTATCCCCTTCCCTTCCACCCTCCTCCCTTTATCCCCATCCCTTCCACCCTCCTCCCTTTATCCCCATCCCTTTCATCCTCCTCCCTTTATCCCCTTCCCTTCATCCCCATCCCTTCCATCCTCCTCCCTTCATCCCCATCCCTTCCATCCTCCTCCCTTTATCCCCCCCCCATTTCTCCCCCCATCACTTCAAGCTTGGGCTGCCCCTTATACCCCTGTGTGTACTGGGGGGGTCCCCCCCAAGCTTGTCCTTGTATTTGGGTCCCCCCCCAGGACCACCCCCATTATGCTGCTGCCCCAGAGCTGCTGGGCTCTGCTGCTCCTCTGCACCACAGCCAGGTCGTTTGGGTGGCTGGGCCTCAGCGCCCCCCAAGAGGAGGTGAGGACCCCCCCAAGTGTCCATATTGAGGTGACCCCAAGGGATGAGCAGCTCCAGGATGAAGCCTCACGCAGGGTCCTGTCACCCCCGGACTCCAGTGCCCATCAGGTGTGGTTGTGAGGCTCCCGCTCCATGGCTGGGAATGGGGGTCCTTGGGATCCCCCACCCTGGGTACTCCCTTTGCCAGATGTGGGGTGCCCTGTGTTGGCATGGGATGGGTTTGGGGGTGAAGGCCAAGTGCTGAGGTATCCTTACACTGTTTCTCTTTATTTTGCACCCAAACCCAACCCCTTTTTACCCCTCCTCACCTCGGCTGTGCTGGCAGCACCCATGGGTGACTCCAGTGCTGCCATCATGGTGCAGCTCCAGTTGTCCCACAGCAACCTCAATGAGGAGGAGGTATCCGAGCTGGTGGTGAACCTGTTCCTTGTAGCTGCAGAACCTGTAGCACCCAACCACCTCTGCTCAGCCTCCCCTCCTCATTTTGGGTCAAAACTAGCCCTATTCAGTCCATTTCCCTTGTTGCAGATACAGGTTTCCACTACCAATCCCCTTCCCACCTCCATCCTTCCTTGTTTCCAAAGGCTTTTCCCAAGTCTCTTTCTGCAGTGCCATGGGATGGAGGTTCAACACCAGGGGCTTATTTTGGGATGCCCATGGGGACAGCCCCTGTTGTACCTGGGCATCACCACAGGGGGTTGTGGAGCCACATCCCATCATCGCCACCCCAATGTTGACCTCGGGAGGGGCAGGGGAAGCCACTGGATAGGGGTCTGCAACCATGTCTGGAGACCCACATCCACCACAACCTGCAGGAGCCGGTGCAGGATGAGACCCTCAGAAGCAGCGAGCAGCACCGGCTGGCCCAGCTCATGGAGGACATCACCCAGGGGATGGGTAAGAGCCATCAGCAGGATGCTGCTTCATCCCTGTGTCCCAGTCTGGGGACCAACCCAACCTCTTGTGCATCCCTATAGAGCAGATGAGCATCCGTGTGGCTCCAGCACATAAGGTTGTCTTCTCCAACAATGAGGAGATGGATGCCTCTTCCAAACAAGGTGGGAACGTGGCAAACCCCATTCCCAGCTAGTTTTTGCACCAGGACATCCCTGGATGCAGCTTCTCCAGCTCCATATCCATTTTCTCCACATGCAGAGGGCAACCTGGACCTTATCCCGGCTAAGCAGCGCCGGTTGGAGCAGCTGATGGAGAAGGTGCAGAAGCTTAAGGACAGCCTGGTGTTGATACTGGAAGCTGTGAGGGATTCACAGAACCAGCTGGAGAACCACCTACAGCATGTCCACAGTACCCTCACCCCACATGGTGAGGTGGGGATGGGTGCTGGAGCATGGATGGGTGCTGGTGGGTACCAACACCAGGCTCTTTCTCCTTGTCCCACAGATCAGAGCTCAAGTGTCATCTCCACCTGCATCCTCTATGTGTCCTGCTTCATGCTGCTGGTCTCAATACTGGTTCCCACACTGCCCCGTGTCATCATCCTCCTCCTCTTCCTCATCTTCAGCGCCCTCAGTGGGGTCCTCAGCATCCCAGAGCTCTCCAGCCTCCTGGCCCTTGCCCTGGCAGGTGGGGATGGATGTTGGTAGGGCATGGTTGGGGATACATCAACTTGGGGGTGCTCTGTCCTCTCCCACCCCCTCTGCTCCCCACAGGGCAGTGGATGGTGGCAGTTTGCTGTGGTGGTGCAGTGCAGGAACCGTGGATGCTGCTTCTCCAGGAAGAACCCCAGAACTGGCTCACCTCCACCCCAAACAGGTAGGAGATGGTGGGGGGGCATGGGCATGGCATGCTGCTAGGACCCATCATTGGTGTCCCATCCTGCTGCCACCATTGGTCCCCAGGAGCAGACAGGACACATCTTGATGGCTTGTCTGCAGCTTTTGGCCACCTCATCCCACTTCCCTGCCCTATTTCTGCCCAAAGAAAGACGTGGGGAAGTTGGAGAGAGGGGTCATGATGGTGACACAGAAGGACCAAGGTGATGGGGCTCTGGTTTTCCTCCTCCCCATGTAGGCAGTGTGGAATGCAGCTGTTGCAGGAGGAAATGGACAGGATGGAGATGAGCTGCCTGCAAGGTGAGAGCTTCCAGGCAGGAGAACATGGGAGAGATGACCAGGAGGGGGCTGGGGTCTGAAGCTCCCCATCCTGTGCTGGGTCATGTCTGTGTTTCCATGCTGCCCTGGGGACAGCAGTGATGGGAATGTCAGCATCAATGCTGTGTTCCTGCAGAGCTAAGCCCGGAGCAGCCCTCAGCCATGGCAGAGGACCTCCCCAGCACAGCAGGACACACATCACCCACCCATGGTGTCTGGAGGACAAAGCTGAGCTCACGGAGGGTAAGTGTGGGGTGGGATGTACCCAGGTGGGGCCAGACCCTGCTCCTGGGGTCCCCTTGAGGGTCAGATCCTCATCATGACCATACTCGTGGGTACAGGACACCCCATTGGGAGAGGGGCCAGGGCTGGGGACAAGACACACAGGGAGAAACTTTGAGTGGAAGGGGGTGTCCTGTACCATCCATGTGTCCTCAGGGGACAAGGGACATCTCCTGCAGGACAAGGTTGTCAGCAGGGATGGGGGATGCCCTGTCTAAACCCCTTCTTCAACCAGGAGATGCTGGAGGTGTCTGTGGACATTGGGAAGCACCGGGACCCTGAATTCAGCAGCCCAAGCACGTCCCGTGACATGTGAGTCCCATCCATAGAGGACATCCCTCCTCCAGGGCCACCAGGGGCTGGTGTTATTGTGACTTGACACTGGGGGGACAAACCTGCTGGGGAGGCTTTTTGGGGTGCTGATGAGTCTCTCCTCTGCTGTTAGGTCCTTGCTGTCCCCACAGCCCCTATGCCAAGGGCTCACCAGGGCCGGGCAGCGATGCCGGAAGAAAGCCATCCAAGGGCAGGACTTCTGCCATGTCCATGCCATTGGTTGAATCTCATGCAGGAGCTTGGCCATGGGCTAATCTCGCCGTGTTTGACACTCTACTCCCTCTCAGAGGGGTTTTAAACCCTCTTTTGGCTCTTCCAGGTCCTGCTGGAGAGCATGTGGTGGTGCTCAGGACCCTAAAGACATGAGTATGGGTCTGTTCTGCAGAGCAGATGCTCCTCACCCCACCACTTTTAACCTATTTCCATCCATTTTAATAAATGCCCTATTTACAGCTGGAGCTTCCCCCATTCTGGTGTCCCCCCATTCTGATGCTGGGGCTTTGGGATCATCTGCATGTGCCAAAACCAACAGCAAAGGCCTGGTTACCATTCCTGTGCCAGAGGAACCCTGATCACCTTCCTTTTATTACAGTCTGATTACAGGTAATTAGTAGTGTAACCCATGAGGGCTCAGTCAGAGCCACCAGCTTCTTGGACACAGCCAAGGTGGTGGCTCCAGTTGGCTGTTCCCACCTAGTCTGGGGTGCCAGCACCTTTTGGGGTGCCCAAACCTTCCTTCCACCTGCATTGAGCATCTCACACTGCTCCCAGTAGCAGGTGGGACCATGGTGGCTTCTCAGTGGGCTCTGGTGGCCCTCTTGTACTTTGGAAATGTCAGTGTCCCCCCCCAAGCCCCGTCCTCTGCCCCAGCAAAGGACAACCCTGAGTTGAAGAGGATGATGCTGGTGCCACATTGACCTGTCACTTCCTGGCATTGGCGTAGTTGGTGCTGAACCAGGCGCAGGTCTCCTTCACAGCTAGGAGGGAGAAGATGGGATAGGTTTGGGATTGGGAATGCAGTTTGGGCATGGAATGATTTGTGTTGGAAGGGACCCTAAAGCTCATCCAGTTCCAACCCCTGCCATGGACAGGGACACCTTCCACTAGAGCAGCTTGCTCCAAGCCCCTGTGTCCAACCTGGCCTTGAACACTGCCAGGGATGGGGCATCTACCACCTGGTAGCCTGGGGCAGCCTGGTCCAGTGTCTCACCACCTTCACCATAAACAATTTCTTCCTCTTTTAGTTTAAAACCACTAAAAAAGCCAGTTTGGGTGGAGCTTGGAGCAACCTGGTCTAGTAGAAGGTGTCCCTGTCCCTGCCCATGGTAAGGGATTGGAAGTAGATGACCTTTAACATCCCTTCCAACCCATTCTATAACCCATTCCCTTTGTCCTATCACAACAGGCCCTGCTACACAGTCTGTCCCCATCTTTCTTACAAGCCCCCACTGAAAGGATGGTCTACCCTGATGCCACCAAGGGTAACTGTGGTGGGTAGGACCTCAGTGTTTCATGGAGACCCCATCTCACCTTGTCTGAAGGGTGTGAACTGGAAGCTGGGCAGGTAGCGCCGTAGCTTGGCATTGCTGGCTGTCTTCTTGAACTGCCCATCGGCCTTGGTGGTGTCAAACTGGGATAGGAAGTGTTAAGGGGAAAGAACGGGTCTTGCTTTGTCCCATTGTGTGCTATGGGAGGGATGCTCTGGACCACAGCATCTTTCCTAGAGCCCTATGGATGCTGGTGGAAAGTGAGGTGCCGCCCATGCTGCAGAAGACAAGGGGTCCAACCTGTGGTGAAGGATACAAGAAGCTCTCCCCTGAAGTCCATGGCCTCCACGATAGCTTCTGCTGCCTCCCTGATGGAGACTTCATCTTCTTCTCCCACTGTGGAGATGGGCACGATTGAGGCTGGTGGCTCCATCCTCTTGCAAAGGGGTTGAATGAGGATTTTGGGGACTCACCTGACAAGATGATGGGTTCCACCTCGTCGTATTCCCGTAGGACCCAGAGGAAAAGCCTGGCCAGGTCCTGTGGAAGAGCAAATGGTTTTTAGGGGGTGTCTATTGTCCCCCAGCCCTCCCATCACAAGAGGACCAAGCCCTAAGGTTGGCCAACACTGCCCAGGACAACCCAGTTGGACTCTAATGGTCCCCTAAGCCCCATACCCTGACCTCCCCAAACCATGGGAGGAGGGTGGTCCCCAAGGCCATACCAGGGAGTAGATGAACTGTCTCCTGGGCTTGCCCGTGCCCCAGACGGTCAGAGCAGAGCCATTCTCTGTAGGAGGAAGGGAGAGCAAGTCCATGAGCATCAGAGCCACCTCTGTTCATCCCAGCTATCCTGCACAGCAGCTCTTGAAGCAGACAGGAGGGGAACCCCCAAAAACAACCCAACTCTCCCCCAGAAAGCCATAAGCAGTCCTGCTGCACTCACGTTTGGCCAGGTAGACCTTGTGGATGAGCCCTGGCAAGACGTGGCCATCCTCAATGTTGAAGTTGTCGTGTGGTCCAAAGACATTGGTGGGGATGACAGCGGTGAAGCGGCAGCCGTGCTGCTCGAAGTAGCCCCTGGGTGAGAGCAGGGGAGGTCTAACAACCATGGTCACCCCCCCCCCTCCAGCATGGAGCTGTCTCCAGAGGCATAAAATGGTTTGGGTTGGAAAAAGAACCTTAAAGCTCATCAAGTTCCAACCCCTGCCATGGACAGGGACACCTTCCACTGGAGCAGGGTGCTCCAAGCCCCTGTGTCCAACCTGGCCTTGAACACTGCCAGGGATGGGGCAGCCACAGCTTCTCTGGGCACCCTGTGCCAGCGCCTCAGCACCCTCACAGGGAACAGCTTCTTCCTTATCTCCAACCTGAACTTCCCCTGTTTCAGTCTGAACCCATCACCCCTTGTCCTATCACTGCAGTCCCTGATGAAGAGTCCCTCTCCAGCATCCTTGTAGCCCCCTTCACACACTGGAAGCTGCTCTGAGGTCTCCACACAGCTTCTCTTCTCCAGGCTGAACAGCCCCAATGTTCTCAGCCTGGCTCCATACAGGAGGTGCTGCAGCCCCTGAGCATCCTCGTGGCCTCCTCTGCACTTGCTCCAACAGCTCCATGTCCTTCTGATGTTGAGGACACCAGCACTGCACCCAGTGCTGCAAGTGGGGTCTCATGAGAGCAGAGCAGAGGGGCAGGATCACCTCCTTTGACCTGCATCTCTATGTGCTGGGCTCAGGTTATCTCCCCCAGCTCTGTTTAATTACTGGGAATCCCATGGAATTCCCTTTGCCCCGATAACCGATGGGTGCTTACATCCTACAAGGGCTCTCCCATCTGTTCCCTCATACCTGTTCTGGATGTCAATCATCCTCTTGGCATAGGAGTATCCAAAGTTGGAGCTGTGAGGTGGCCCGTTGTGAATCTGGGGATGACAGAGCAGAGTTAAGCAGGGCAGGGACCTCTTGTGGGCTGTGCATGGCGATGGAGACGCTCACCATGGTCTCATCAATGGGATATGTTGTCTTGTCTGGGAAGATGCAAGTGGAGAGGCAGGAGACCACCTTCTGCACCCCTGTCTCATATGCTGAATGCAGGACATTGTCGTTGATATGGATGTTTCTCCTCTAGGGATGGAGAGGTGTGTGAGATCTGTGGGGTGAGTCCACCAAATCCCACCAAATCCAAGCTCTGTGCTCCCCAGAACCCTGCACCCTATGAGCTCCAGAAACCAGAGGAGACCTGGTTTAGCCATTGGAGCAGAGCAAGCCATGTCCCTGTGTCCCACCTCGGGGCTGCAGCACCCACAGGGACCCTGAGAGTGCCCATTCCCTGGGTGCTCACCCAAAAATCCAGGTTGTAGCGGATGTTTTTGAAGAGACCTCCAACCATTGCAGCCAGATGGATGACATGGGTGGGCTTGTGCTGCTCAAACAGGGCTTTGGTCTCTGTGGCGCTCCTGAGGTGGGAGATGCTGGGCTTCAGTGGGGTCAATGGAGGAGATTGGAGGCTTCCCAATGGAAAACCCCATCAAGACTCACGTCAAGTCGGCATCTCTGGAGGACACAAAGATCCACTCCTCATCCGGCCGCCCCTCTCCATCAGCCACCACCTTCTCAATGGCTTTCCCCACCAAGCCGGTGCCACCCGTCACCAGGATGCGTTTGGCCACCGGCTCCTTCACCTCCATTGTGGCCAAAACCCTGTTGGGGATAGGGAAATAAACTGGGATCAGCTTGGGGTTCACTTTGAGGGTCCTGGCTATGGACCACTGAGCTCACCCCCACCCTGCTGCGGGCACCCATGAGCATCATACCCATGGGATCAATGTTCAGGGGCCCTTTACCCTCTTCTTCCAGCCCAAGCAGGAAGGAAAGAGGAAGAAGGAAGCCTGGTGGTGCCGGGGCAGCAGAAACCCATCAGCTCTGGCTATTAATGACCGAGCTGGTTGGTGGCCCCACAGGCTCCTCCTGTGGATGTGGCACCTGGGCTGGAGCCAGATGCTGCCACGCTGTGACACACAACACTGCCCAGCCTCCGGAGAGGGAGGTGAACCTGCCCCCCCTTCCCCCCCATAAGTGGGTCCCAGGTCTGCACCCCAGATCTCCCCCTGCACCTCAGATCTCAGGTCTACACCCCAACCCCCATTGTACCCCAGGCCTGTGCTCAAGTTCCTGTGACCCAGGAATGAGGTCTGAACCCCAAATCTCCCTTTGCACCTCAAATCTCAGGTCTGCACCCCATATTCCAGGTCTGAATCCCATGTCTTCCCTGCACCCCAACTCCATGTCTGCACCCCACATCTCCCCTGCACCCTAAACCCCAGGTCTGCATCCTAGAAATCCCCTTCACCTCAAACCCCCAGTTTTCACCCCACACCTCCCCCTGTGCCCTGGATCCCAGGTCTTCACTCAAGTCTGCACCCACACTTCCCCCTGCACCCAAAAATAGAGCTCTGCACCCAGATTTGCACCCCACAACTCCCCTGCACCCCAAGTCTGCACCCAGATCTGCACCCCAAACCCCAGGTCTGCACCCAGATCTGCACCCCACAACTCCCCTGCACCCCAAACCCCAGCTCCGCACCCCACATCTCCCCTGCACCCCAAATCCCAGGTCTGAACCCCGCATCTCCCACACACCCCAAACCCCACGTCCGCACCTCACTCCTCCCCACCCCCCATCCCTCCCCACCGGGGTCCCCCCACCCCTGCACCCCCCGAGTACTCCCATGGTGGGGGGGGCTGCCCCCGAAACGCTCCTTGGTGGGGCGAGCAGCTCCGTCTCACCCCGGAACCGACCTCGGCTCCATTCGGCTTCGCTCGGCTCGATTCGGCTGTGCCCGGAAGCGCTTGGCTGGGCTCGGCCCGGAGGGGCTCGGCTCGGCCCGGCTCGGCTGCACTCGGCTCGGCTCGGCCCGGCTCGGCTGCACTCGGCTCGGCTGATCTCGGCTCGGCTACACTCGGCTCAGTTCGGCTCGGCTCTTCCCAGCTGGGCTCGGCTTCACTTCCTGCTGCCGTTACCGGGCGCTGCCGCTCGGCTGCTCGGGAAATGGAGTCTGCGCCCGGGAACACCGGAACACATCGGGATCGGCCATAGCAGCGGGACACACCGGGATCTGCTACAGCATCGGGACACACCGGGGTCTGCTACAGCATCGGGACACACCGGGACCGGCTACAGTGCTGGGAACACCGGGATCTGCTACAGCATCGGGACACACCGGGACCTGCTACAGTGCTGGGAACACCGGGGTCTGCTGCAGCATCGGGACACACCGGGACCTGCTACAGTGCTGGGAACACCGGGGTCTGCTACAGCATCGGGACACACCGGGACCTGCTACAGTGCTGGGAACACCGGGATCTGCTACAGTATCGAGGATACCATAAACACCGGGATCTGCTACAGCATCGGGACACACCGGGACCTGCTACAGCATCGGGACACCGGACACACCGGGACCTGCGCCAGCACCGGGAACACCGGGAGCTGCCACCGAGCCGAAGACACAGGGACCTGGGAAGGGAAAGGCAATGGGAAGTGGGGAAAGGGAAGGGAAAGGGAATGGGAAAGGGGAAATGGGAAGGGGGTGCAGGTTCCCTTCTCTCCTCTCTGGCACAAAGGGCTCATCAAAAGGGAATTCGATGGGAAAAGGTTTAATCATCTGTAATGCACTTAAGCTGAGATTAAAAACGAGCCGAGTTTGCCTGATGGGGGGTGTGTGTGTGACCGGGTCGCTCCAAGCCCCATCCAATCTTACCCTGCACATTTCCAGTGATGGGGCATCCAACAGACGAGCCAGAGCAATGGAAAAGGTTGAGGAAGATGTTACAGGTGTTATTGGGAGCTTCCTGCTGCTTCCCAGGAGCTTTGGGCACTACTTAGGGATAATCCTTTTCAGCTGAGCTGAGCTGGGCAGGTCTTCTGCATGCCCCAAACCAGAGGACAGCCCAGGAGCTTGCAGCAGGCAGGGTAAAGCTTGGTCACATCCCATCCCCATCAGAGAAACGCTGCTTCATGACCTGTGGTTTCCATAATGAAGCTTCCTTGTGGGTGACCTTTTTGCTCCAGTTTGGATTCCAGCCACACTCCCTGCTCTGCCTTCCCCATTTCTCCGAGGAAAGTGGGGCAGATAGGTGTGAACAGCCTGGATGCAGCCCATCCCAGCATGGAATGTGAGGATGCTGTATGGTTGTGGTCAAGCTCTAGGAGCCCAGGTGAGACACACCAGCTCTAAGCATCCCTCTCTCACTTGGATTCCAGTTCTATGGCTCTTTTTAAAGGCAGTAAACCCCTTTCCAAGTCATGTGCCTCCCTCCATGCTGGCTTCAGTCCATTTTATCCCAAGCAGCCCAACTACCACCAGTTTCCATAGGGATTGTGGGTTTCTCCCCACTGGCATGCAGCCTCTTGGCAATGGGGACAGGCTTGCACAGCCCTAAAGGGGAAGGCTGGAATGGGAATGGGAGTGATGGCCACAGCTTTTCCTTGCTCTTGCTAACATTGGGTGGTTTCTCATAGTGAATATGGAGAATTTCTGACTTGGATTGGGACAGGAATGAATCTGACTCCTTGAAGACTCATAGTTCATGGGATTGGGAGTAGCTGCTGTGCAAGAGCATCCTTGCTGTCATCACATCAGGTTCTGCTGAGTCCAGCCCTCTTGAAGGAGGCAGACAAGGGGAAAGTCCACGTGTGGCTGCAACCACAATGGGGTTTGGGTGCCTGTTCAAGACATGGGTCCAGGCTGGGTAGGTGAGAGTCCCATTAGGACCTGTTTCACAACCCTCCTGCTGCCTGCCTAGCTTATGGTCTCCTATGGATGGGGCAACCAAACAGACCTGGATCCCCAGGCTGGATGTGAGAGGCATGTGCTGGTGCTGAGCAGAAGGCAATGTGACTGTGAGCCTCCTCCCAGTGCCTTGAACCCATATGAGCTGACTGTGCCCAAAATAAGCAGCTCTGGAGCAAGTTTGGGCTGAGACACGCTGTGAAACATGAGACAGACATCCCGCCAGGCCTGGCTGCTCGGGCATGTTGCAGGGCTGCAGGGAGGTGAGATCCTGCACCCGTTCCAGTCCAAGGGCTGATGTCAACCTGGCTGGACTCCAATGGGAACAACTGTGGCTCATAAGAGCTGATATTCCTTGACTTTGTTTTATATTAGACATGAAGAGGGGCTGAAGCAAGCCCCTCAGTGAGGTCCCCCATGACCTGGCAGTGTGTGCTCACAGCCCAGGAAGTCAACCATATATGGGGCTGTGGTAAAAAGGAACGTGAGCAGCAGGTTGAAGGAGGTGATCCTGCCCCTCTGCTCTGGTGAGATCCCACTTGCAGCACTGGGTGCACTTCTGGTGTCCCCAACATCAGAAGGACATGGAGCTGTTGGAGCAAGTCCAGAGGAGGCCACGAGGATGCTCAGGGGTTGCAGCAGCTCCTGTATGGAGCCAGGCTGAGAACACTGGGGCTGTTGAGCCTGGAGAAGAGAAGCTGCATGGAGACCTCAGAGCAGCTTCCAGTGTCTGAAGGGGGCTACAAGGATGCTGCAGAGGGACTCTTCATCAGGGACTGCAGTGATAGGACAAGGGGTGATGGGTTCAGACTGAAAGAGGGGAAGTTCAGGCTGGAGATAAGGCAGAAGTTCTTTACTGTGAGGGTGCTGAGGCCCTGGCACAGGGTGCCCAGAGAAGCTGTGGCTGCCCCATCCCTGGCAGTGTTCAAGGCCAGGTTGGACACAGGGGCTTGGAGCACCCTGCTCCAGTGGAAGGTGTCCCTGCCCATGGCAGGGGTTGGAACTGGATGAGCTTTAAGGTCCCTTCCAACCCAAACCATTCTATGACTCTATGACTATTTCAGTGCTACCAATACCCTGCAGACTGTGCATTCCTGTCTCATCCCAGAGCTCATCTGTTTTGCAGGAGCATTTTATAAAGTGAAAAATAAAAGCAACAATGGAGAAGAAAGAGTGAGTGGCACTGATGATAACTGGTGATCATTGGTACCCAAAGATCTGAGGTTGAGGGCCCTGGTTGGGAGGAAGAGCGATAGGATGGTGGCACAAGTGAGTATCACCACACCACTAACTCCTTCCCCATGCAGCCCACAGAGCCCCATCTTCACAGCAGACCAGGGTCACAGGCTTGTTCCTTCACCTTGTCCCCATTGCCCCATGCAGGGCCTCATTGAGCCAAGGTGAGGAGCATTGTGACCTCACACTGGGGGCTTTCTGTGTGACATCAGAGCAGAGGGATGGTGGCTTGGGGGCCCCTGCAGAGGTGGTCCAGAGACTGTGCAGCAGGGAGGATGTGGTCAGGAGACCTCCTGCATTTTCGGACCCTGCATTGAAGAGGAGCATCCCCCCAAGGAATCATTTGTGGACCCCATAGCAAGGTGAGACCATAGCCTGGGGACTCTGGCATGGGTGGAATGGGGACCGTGCAGTCAGGGGGTCAATGCAACAAGAACCCACCCATGGGTCACAGAAGGAGTGCATAGCAAGGAGGGTACTGAACTGGGCACTCTGCATGAGATACCCATGGTCCTTGCAGCAAGGGGAGGAATGGACACTGTACTGATCCCTGGTGAAGCATCACCTGGAGTTCTGTGTCCAGTTCTGGGCTGCCCAGAGAAAGACATGAAACTCATGGAGCAAGTCATGGTGCCTGGGAGCAGTTCCAGTGGGCTGCAAGAGACTCATGAAGAGCATCAGGAGGTAGTTTCAGGGAAAGTAGAGGCTGTTGAGCTTGAAAGGTCAAAGGCCTGGTGTTGATGGCATTGTTAGGGCAGGGAGTAAGCACGACCAAAGCATTGAAGAGGTTTGGTGTTGTCAGTGAGGTCATCCCGTGGCACTTGTGTGCTGTGGTTTGTGTCTTGTGAAGAGGGGGCCCTGTGTCCTCACAGCCCTGCCAGGCTGGTCTGGGCTTTGAAGCTGTGCTGGCCATGAGGGGCTGAGGCTTCCATCACACTGAGTCCCTCTCTGCCTTGTTGTCAGGGCACTAAGTCTGTCTTCAGGCTTGTCCTTTCTCTCTGGATGGGCACTGTTGGTGTCTGTGTCCTTTGTGCTTGTGAGGTTTGAGCTGGTTGTGGTGGGTTTATGTGGAAAGGTCCTGGTAGCCATTGGGCTGCTGTGGTGGATTCACTAAGAATGTCTGATAAAGGCTGTGGGAAGGACCCACCTTGGGTAAGTTTCTGCAAGGCTGTGTCCCCTGGAAGGGTCCCCATGATGGAGCAGTGAGTGTGAGAAGGAAGGAGTGGCAGAGACATGGGGTGAACTGATCACAAGCCCCATTGCCCATCCCTATGTGCCATTTTGGGTGAGGGAATATGTGATTCAGGAGGCAAGGATAACCTTGAAGAAGGCTGGGGGAAGGTGTTGGCTTGTTCCTGCACCTTGTCCCCAGTGCCCCATGCAGGGCCCCTTGGAACCAAGGTGAGGAGCATTGTGACCTCACACTGGGGGCTTTCTGTGTGACCTCAGAGCAGAGGGATTATGGCTTGGGGGCCCCTGCAGAGGTGGTCTGGATACTCTGCAGCAGGGAGGATGTGGTCAGGAGACCTCCTGCACTTTTGGACCCTGCATTGAAGAGGAGCATCCCCCCAAGGAATCATTTGTGGACCACATAACAAGGTGAGACCATGGCCTGGGAACTCTGGCATGGATGGAATGGGGACCGTGCAGTCAGGGGGTCAGTGCAACAAGAACCCACCCATGGGTCAGAGAAGGAGTGCATAGCAAGGAGGGTACTGAACTGGGCACTCTGCATGAGATACCCATGGTTCTTGCAGCAAGGGGAGGAATGGGCACTCTGCTGATCCCTGGTGAAGCATCACCTGGAGTTCTGTGTTGAGTTTTGGGCTCCTCAATAGAAGAGAGACACGGAGCTCCTGGAGCAAGTCATTGTGCCTGGGAGCAGTTCCAGCAGGCTGGGAGAGAGCTCATGGCCCTCATATTGTGAAGAAGATCAGGAGGTGCATTGTCAGAAAGCAGAGGCTGTTGAGCCTGACCTCATTCCCACAGAAGGTGACAGAAGAAACCTTCCTGGAGAGCAGTGCTGTGCCCAGCAAGGTCAGGGTGATGGGCTGTGGTTTAGGTGTGGATGTGGGGAATGGAAATTGTCCTTGACTAACCTCTGTGTCTTCCCCATTGAAGCCACTGGGTGTTGGCTGAGGTTAGAGCAGTGTCTATTGTTGAGCTGTCCTTAAGGAAGCCTTTGTGAGTGTCTCCCATTATATGTTAATAGAGAAGTGGAGAAAGTCCGGGTTGTGAAAGGGCCCAGTGAGGAAGACTGCAAAGTGGCTGAAGGGCTGGGCCCAGAGGCTTGTGGTCAGTGGCAGGACAAGAGGTTCTGGGCACAAGGGAAAAAAGGTGAAATTCCATGGACAAAGAACGAAATCCCTTTTTAGTGTAAGGATGGTCAATGAGTGAAAGAGGTTGTGAAGTCTCCAAGGTGGAAGCTACTGAAAACCCAAGTGTCCATGTCCAAGACAAGCTGCCGTAGTTGGACCCTCTAGCTACTAACTCTAACCTGAGTTAGTCAAGTGTGTGCTGGCAGTCAAGGTATGCAGAGGGGAGCGTTATCACATCAAATGAAATCACTTGTTTGAGCTAGTGATGGGAATGTGTCATGTTCTGGAATGCCTGCTGCTGCCTGCTGTTGTTGGGTGTTCTGGCATTTATCCTAGGGGATGACTATTGGCCCATTTCCACCAATCCTAATGGCCTGTAGAGACCTGACTTACGATGGGTAAAGTTGGAAGAGCCTTGGTAAAAGAAAGGAAGAGGAGGCTTCTCAGGCTGGGATGCAGGAGAACTTTATTGAGGTAAAGAAGTGAAAAGATAAAAGCACCAATTGGAAGGGAGAGGGTTTGATGTGAGTTACCACTTGCCAAGGGCTTCTGCTTGCAAAAACTATGCCAGAGAATCAAGGTCTTCTTGCCTTGCAGAAGGAGCAGATCCATGAAGTTTCCCCCAGTGTTTTTGCCATTTGAGATGTTTTTCACAGCAGAAAGTACTGGACATTGCCAAAGGAGTAATGCACAGAAAGAAGTGGATAAAGAGGAGGGTCCATGCGCTATGATAAAAAGAGCCTGGGCTGGACCTCAGACTTGCTTCCTCTCTTGGTACCTTGAGATTAGAAGCTGTTGTGGGCAGGTCCAGACATCAAACCCAGCCCAGACCTGCATCCTAAGTCCCTTTCCTTGCATCTAAAATGTACGTGAGTGGTTTCATGTGTGTTGTCAAGGGCCCTTAGCAGATGTTGCAGTGTCTTCCACCGCCGTAGCAGCCCAGGCCTCCGAAGCCATTGCCAAGGCCGTAGCCGAAGCCCCCAGAGGAGACGGGCACTCCCTGGGCACCCAGGACGTTGCCCATGGCAGCGGATGAGGAGGATCCGACGGCGGTGCTCTGGGGGAAGGAGCTGAGGATGGGTCCTGGCAGGGTGACCAGCACGGTGGGAGGCTGGATGACGACGCGGGAGTCCTCACACTGCCTGACACAGGGCTCGTTGCAGCTGTTGGCCAGCGGGGTGGGTCCGCAGGGGCGGCAGAGGTCGTAGCAGGCCATGTGTGTGGTGTGGAGGGGCCCTGGCACAGGACAGGACAGGAGAGAGGGTGATGGGAGAGCGGAGGGCGTGGGGGTGCGAGGGGCGGTGGTGCAGGAGGGCGAGGCAGTGGGGAGGCTGTTGTGGGGCTGTGTTGCTGGGGAGGCGTGAGGGGTGCTGAGGCTGGGGCAGAGCGTGCTGGAAGAGCCGGGGCAGGGGGTGAGGAGCAGAGGGCAAGGGGCTTGAGGCTCACCTTGTTGAGCGCGCAGGAGAAGGCGTCAGCAGAGGCGAGTGAGGGACAGAGGCGCTGGGCCGGCTTTTATGCTGGTCCCCGAGGGGCGGGACAGCCTTTGTGCATGGCAGCATTTGTCAGCAAGCAGCTGGTGCATGCCACAGCCTGGCAAGTCATGAGCTGGGCCATGTTTTCCTTCCCACAACGCTCCCTTTGCATGTCCTCTCTTGAGGAAGTGTTTATCAGGCCCTGCCGGCAGCTTTATAAATGCAAATATTAAAGGGTAAATGCTTGGTTTTGATGGCATCTTTCAGGGCTCTTTGCAGATCATGCAGCAAAACCATTGAAGAAGTGATGTGTCATCCATGATGTCATCCCATGGTACTCGCATGCTGTGGTTTGTGGGTGCATTGTGAAGAGGTTTCCTCATGTCCTTGCAGCCCTCACGCTCTCTGTTCGTTGGAGCTCTCCTGGCTATGAGGGGCTGCCCTTTCATTGTATTCTTTTCCTCCCCACCTTGCTACCAGTTTGCTAACCCTGTCTAAGCCTGTCCTTTCCTGTAGGGTGAGCTCTGTTTTTTGTCTTGCTATCCATTTATGTTTCTAAGGTTGTACTTGTTGTAGTGGGTTTCCTTTGGAACATTTTGGAATATGCGGCTGCTGTTGTGGCTTCTGTTAGAACATGCAAGAAGCTGCCCCCATATCTCATGGGTCCTGTTTGAAGAAGCCACATGGCAGAAGAGCTCAATGAGCACTTGGTGCCCAGCCAAAGTCCACCCACCAAAGAGACCCATCTTCACAGCAGGGGTGGGTTACAGGCTTGTTCCTGCACTTGTCCCCAGTGCCCCAAGCAGGGCCTTGCTGAGCCAGGCTGAGGAACATTGTGACCTCACACTGGGGGTTTTCTGTGTGACCTCAGAGCAGAGGGGTGTTGAGTTGGGGTCTCCTGCAGAGGTGATGCAGAGACTCCCCAGCAGTGAAGTTGGTGGTCAGGAGACCCCCTGATTGGGTCACTGTTGGACTGTGCAGTGAAGAAGGGCTGGTGGTCTCAGGATCATCCCAGGTTTCATTTGAGAACCCCATAGCAAGCTGAGACCATGGTCTGTGGACTCTGATGTGTGTGGAATGGGGACCTTGCAGCCCAAAGGTCAGTGCAAAAGTGAAGTTGTTCCTGAAAACCAGAAGAGATGAATGGCCTCTTCTTTTGAAGAGGAATAGGAAGGAAGAACAGGGCAAATAGGGGCTGTTGAATCTGCTCTTGTTCTTGTGGAAGGTGATGTAGGAAATCTTCCCTGAAAGGACTGCATATGCCAGCAATGATGAGAAGTTGATGTGAAGTCCTCAGTATATGTTTGCAAATGATAATTCATGTTTGATCAAACTCTGTCTCCCTTGTGTGGAAGTGCCCATTATTGTGGATGAGGAGAGAGCCATGGCTGGTGTTTACCTCGATTGTCTTTGTAAAGTCTTTGACCCTTTCACCCCTTGAATTCTCATTGACAGGCTGCCAAAATACCTTTTGTGTGTGGGGCCAGTGCAGTGCCAAGCGGCTGAAGGGCTGAGCCCAGAGGCTTGTGACGAGTGGCACAAAGTCCAGTTGGAGGCAAGTCTCAAGTCCTGTAGGACATGGATGTGGGGCCAGTGTGCTCCGCATCCTCATTAAGAACCTGGCCAACGTGATCAAGTCCTCAGCCAGCAAGTTGGCAGATGATAGCTTCATTACTAACAAGGTGGAAATGAATCATAGAATAGTTGCAGTTGGGAAGGACCTTAAGATCGTCCACTTCCAACGTCCCTGCCATGGGCAAGGACACCTCACACTAGACCGTGTCACCCAAGGCTCTGTCCAACCTGGCCTTGAACACCGCCAGGGATGGAGCATTCGCAGTTGCCCTGGGCAACCCATTCCAGTGTCTCAGCACCCTGGTAGTAAAGAATTTCTTCCTTATATTCAATTTAAAGTTCACCTGTTTAGGTTTTTACCATTACCCCTTATTCTATCACTACAGTCCTTAATGAAGAGCCCCTCCCCAGCATCCTTATAGGCCCCCTTCAGATACTGGAAGCTGCTCTGAGGTCTCCACGCAGCTTCTCTTCTCCAGGCTGAACAGCCCCAATGTTCTCAGCCTGTGTTCACATGGGAGCTGCTCCAGGCCCTGTCGTCCTTGAAGACCTGCTGTGGACTTTTTCCAACAGTTCCATGTGCTTTTTATGATGTGGACACCAGAACTGTACACAATACTCCAAGTGAGGTCCAGGTTGTCCAAGTGAAGACCCAGGTTAATTCAAGGCTGGTCGATGTCACCTCTGTGACAGGAGAGATCATGGATCAGTTTGTCTTGCAAACTATGCCAAGGAACATGGAAAAGATGAAGGTGATCACTGACAGACACCATGGCTTCATAGTGGGTAAATCACGCCTGCAAGCTTTGTGTCTTCCTATGATGGTGTTACAGCATTGGTGGGTATAGGAAGAGTGACTTCCATTATCTACCTTGCCTTCTGCAAACTATTAGATACGGTGCCACACAACAACTTTGTTTCTGGAACAGAGAGAGGTGGAATTGAAGGATGGGCACCAGGCATCCAGGCAGAGGTAACCCAGCACACATGAGGAGCTTGTGTCAAAGGTGGAAGTGCATCAGTGTTTCAAAGCTTTTGTTCAGGGAAGCAAAGAGCTGGAGTGATGGTCTGGAAGCTCCCTGAGTGCCAGTGGGTGGTCTTGCTGGTGCTACTGTTGCACAGAGAGTCTCATCGTGCTGTTTTAGCCACCCTGATGGCCTGTTGAGCCATGATTGTGAGGGTGAGTTTGGACGAGTCTTTGGGAAGAAATGAAGAGGAAGGGCCTGAGGCTGGGATGCAGGAGAACTTTATTGAATATAAACACAGTGAAAAGGCAGGAGCACCAAGTGGCAGGGAACCAGTGAGAGGTGAAGTGGGGCAGCAATAAGACATTGTATGTAGCAGGTATTGCCAGGGCCCTGAGATCATTGTGCCCCACAGTGCAAATGTCACAAGGCTGGTACTTCATGGGCTTGTTGTGTGAGAAGGTGTTTGCAGGAGAGTCGAAAGAACATAGCAGAAGGACCAATCCAGGGAAGTAAGTTGGAGAAGAGGAAGATGCTTAAAGGCCTTGGTTCCAGAGAGGTCAAACTGGGCCCTTTCCCTGCTTGAATTCACTGCGCGTTGAGAGAAGGAGTTGCAGATGTTGAGTCCGTGTACTAGCATTGGCCCAAAGGTTTGTCCTTAATCCATGATGTTGTTTCCAATGGGTGGATGGCTGGTTTCAGGCATGCTATCAAGGTCCCTTAGCAGATGTTGCAGCCCCTTCTACCACCGTAGCAGCCCAGGCCTCCAAAGCCAAAGCCCCCAGAGGAGACGGGCACTCCCTGGGCACCCAGGACGTTGCCCACGGCAGCGGATGAGGAGGATCCGACGGCGGTGCTCTGGGGGAAGGAGCTGAGGATGGGTCCTGGCAGGGTGACCAGCACGGTGGAAGGCTGGATGACGACGCGGGAGTCCTCACACTGCATGACACAGGGCTCGTTGCAGCTGTTGGCCAGCGGGGTGGGTCCGCAGGGGCGGCAGAGGTCGTAGCAGGCCATGTGTGTGGTGTGGAGGGGCCCTGGCACAGGACAGGAGAGGAGAGAGGGTGATGGGAGAGCGGAGGGCGTGGGGGTGCGAGGGGTGGTGGTGCAGGAGGGCGAGGCAGTGGGGAGGCTGTTGTGGGGCTGTGGGGCTGTGGTGCTGGGGAGGTGTGAGGGGTGCTGAGGCTGGGGCAGAGCGTGCTGGAAGAGCTGGGGCAGGGGGTGAGGAGCAGAGGGCAAGGGGCTTGAGGCTCACCTTGTTGAGCGCGCAGGAGAAGGCGTCAGCAGAGGCGAGTGAGGGACAGAGGCACTGAGCCGGCTTTTATGCTGGTCCCCGAGGGGCGGGACAGCCTTTGAGCATGGCAGCATTTGTCAGCAAGCAGCTGGTGCGTGCCACAGCCTGGCAAGTCATGAGCTGGGCCGTGTTTTCCTTCCCACAATGCTCCCTTTGCATGTCCTCTGTTGAGGACGTGTATATCAGGCCCTGGCGGCAGCTTTTAAGTGCAAGTATTAAAGGCCAAATGCTTGGTTTTGATGGCATCTTTCAGGACACTTTGCAGATCATGCAACAAAACCATTGAAGAATTTGGGTGTCGTCCATGATGTCATCCCATGGCACTCGCATGCTGTGGTTTGTGGGTGCTTTGTGAAGAGGTTTCCTCATGTCCTTGCAGCCCTCAGGCTCTCGGTGTGTTAGAGCTCTCCTGGCTATGAGGGGCTGCCCTTTCACTGTATTCTTTTCCTCCCCACCTTGCTACCAGTTTGCTAACCCTGTCTAAGCCTGTCCTATCCTGTAGGGTGAGCTCTGTTTTTTGTCTTGCTGTCCATTTATGTTTCTAAGGTTGTACTTGTTGTAGTGGGTTTCTTTTGGAAGGGTTTGGAATATGCGGCTGCTGTTGTGGCTTCTGTTAGAACATGCAAGAAGCTGCCCCCATGTCTCATGGGTCCTGTTTGAAGAAGCCATGCTGGGTAAACTCATGAAGGGCTGTTTGTATTGGAGGGGACCCCAAGATGGAAGATGTGTAGAGTGTGAGGAACAAAGAGGATTAGCAACAGTGTGTGTTGAACTGACTACAACCCCATTCCTCATCCCCATGTGTCGCTTTGGGGAAGGGACTATGTAATTCATGCGGGAAGGTGAACGTGGAAGAAGGTTTGGGGAAGGTCTTTCAAAATTTGGTTTTATTTCTTGTAATTCTAATGTTACTTTTGGTTTTGATAAATTAAATCCTCTGCCGAGTCTGTTTTGCTTCCTGTGGAAACCTGTGAGTGATCTCCATGTTGTGATCTCAGCTCTGGAGGTCTTTGTCAGTGTTCAAGGCCATGTTGGATGAAGCCTTGGGTGATATGGTTTAGTGTGAGGTGTCGCTGCCCATGGCAGGAGGTTTGGGACTAGATGATATTAAGGTTCATTCCAACCCTAACTATTCTATGATTCTGTGTTTTTCTCCTATCTAATTGAGGAAGGGGCATGGCAGAAGAGCTCAATGAGCACTTGTTGCCCAGCCAAAGTCCACCCACCAAAGAGCCCCATCTTCACAGCAGGGCTGGGTTACAGCCTTGTTCCTGCACTTGTCCCCAGTGCCCCAAGCAGGGCCTTGCTGAGCCAGGCTGAGGAACATTATGACCTCACACTGGGGGTTTTCTGTGTGACCTCAGAGCAGAGGGGTGGTGAGTTGGGGTCTCCTGCAGAGGTGATGCAGAGACTCCCCAGCAGTGAAGGTGGTGGTCAGGAGACCCCCTGATTGGGTCCCTGTTGGACTGTGCAGTGAAGAAGGGCTGGTGGTCTCAGGATCATCCAAGGTTTCATTTGAGAACCCCATAGCAAGCTGTGACCATGGCCTGTGGACTCTGATGTGTGTGGAATGGGGACCTTGCAGCCCAAAGGTCAGTGCAACAACGGAGTAGTTCCTGAAAACCAGAAGAGATGAATGGCCTCTTCTTTTGAAGAAAAATAGGAAGGAAGAACTGGGCAAATAGGGGCTGTTGAATCTGCTCTTGTTCTTGTGGAATTTGATATAGGAAATCATCCTAGAAAGGACTGCAAATGCAAGGAATGATGAGAAGTTGATGTGAAGTCTTGAGCATATGTTTGCAAATGATAAATCATGTTTGATCACACTCTGTCTCCTTTGCGTGGAAGTGCCCATTATTGTGGATGAGGAGAGAGCCATGGCTGGTGTTTACCTCGATTGTCTTTGTAAAGTCTTTGACCCTTTCACCCCTTGAATTCTCATTGACAAGCTGCCAAAATACCTTTTGTGTGTGGGGCCAGTGCAGTGCCAAGCGGCTGAAGGGCTGAGCCCAGAGGCTTGTGACGAGTGGCACAAAGCACGGTTGGAGGCAAGTCTCAAGTCGTATAGGACATGGATGTGGGGCCAGCGTGTTCAGCATCCTCATTAAGAACGTGGCCAATATGATCGAGTCCTCAGCCAGCAAGTTGACAGATGATAGCTTCATTACTAACAAGGTGGAAATGAATCATAGAATAGTTGCAGTTGGGAAGGACCTCAAGATCATCCACTTCCAACGTCCCTGCCATGGGCAAGGACACCTCACACTAGACCGTGTCACCCAAGGCTCTGTCCAACCTGGCCTTGAACACTGCCAGGGATGGAGCATTCACAGTTGCCCTGGGCAACCCATTCCAGTGTCTGAGCACCCTGGTAGTAAAGAATTTCTTCCTTATATTCAATCTAAAGTTCCCCTGTTTAGGTTTTAACCATTACCCCTTATTCTATCACTACAGTCCTTAATGAAGAGTTCCTCCCCAGCATCCTTATAGGCCCCCTTCAAACACTGGAAGCTGCTCTGAGGTCTCCAAGCAGCTTCTCTTCTCCAGGCTGAACAGCCCCAATGTTCTCAGCCTGTGTTCACATGGGAGCTGCTCCAGGCCCTGGTCATTCTCATGGACCTGCTCTGGACTTGTTCCAACAGTTCCATGTGCTTTTTATGCTGTGGACACCAGAACTGTACACAATACTCCAAGTGAGGTCCGGGTTGTCCAAGTGAAGACCCAGGTTAATTCAAGGCTGGTCCATACCACCTCTGTGACAGGAGAGATCATGGATCAGTTTGTCTTGCAAACTATGCCAAGGAACATGGAAAAGATGCAGGTGATCACTGACTGACACCATGGCTTCATAGTGGGTAAATCATGCCTGACAAGCTTTGTGTCTTCCTGTGATGGTGTTACAGCATTGGTGGGTATAGGAAGAGTGACTTCCATTATCTATCTTGCCTTGTGCAAAGCATTAGATACGGTGCCACACAACAACCTTGTTTCTGGAACAGAGAGAGGTGGAATTGAAGGATGGGCACCAGGCATCCAGGCAGAGGTAACCCAGCACACATGAGGAGCTTGTGTCAAAGGTGGAAGTGCATCAGTGTTTCAAAGCTTTTGTTCAGGGAAGCTCTGTGAGTGCCAGTGGGTGGTCTTGCTGGTGCTACTGTTCCACAGAGAGTCTCGTCGTGCTGTTTTAGCCTCCCTGATGGCCTGTTGAGCCATGATTGTGAGGGTGAGTTTGGACGAGTCTTTGGGAAGAAATGAAGAGGAAGGGCCTGAGGCTGGGATGCAGGAGAACTTTATTGAATATAAACACAGTGAAAAGGCAGGAGCACCAAGTGGCAGGGAATCAGTGAGAGGTGAAGTGGGGCAGCAATATGACATTGTATGTAGCAGGTATTGCCAGGCCCCTGATATCTTTGTGCCCCACAGTGCAAATATCACAAGGTTGGTACTTCATGGGCTTGTTGTGTGAGAAGGTGTTTGCAGGAGAGTCGAAAGAACATAGCAGAAAGACCAATGCATAGAACAAAGTTGGAGAAGAGGAAGATGCTCAAAGGCCTTGGTTCCAGAGAGCTCAAACCGAGTCCTTTCCGTGCTTGCCTTCACTGTGTGTTGAGAGAAGGAGTTGTAGATGTTGAGTCCGTGTACTATCATTGGCCCAAAGGTTTGTCCTTAATCCATGACGTTGTTTTCATGGGGTGGATGGCTGGTTTCAGGCATGCTGTCAATGGCCCTTAGCAGATGTTGCAGCCCCTTCCACCACCGTAGCAGCCCAGGCCTCCGAAGCCGTAGCCGAAGCCCCCAGAGGAGACGGGCACTCCCTGGGCACCCAGGACGTTGCCCACGGCAGCGGATGAGGAGGATCCGACGGCGGTGCTCTGGGGGAAGGAGCTGAGGATGGGTCCTGGCAGGGTGACCAGCACGGCGGGAGGCTGGATGACGACGCGGGAGTCCTCACACTGCCTGACACAGGGCTCATTGCAGCTGTTGGCCAGCGGGGTGGGTCCGCAGGGGCGGCAGAGGTCGTAGCAGGCCATGTGTGTGGTGTGGAGGGGCCCTGGCACAGGACAGGACAGGAGAGGAGAGAGGGTGATGGGAGAGCAGAGGGCGTGGGGGTGCGAGGGGCGGTGGTGCAGGAGGGCGAGGCAGTGGGGAGGCTGTTGTGGGGCTGTGGGGCTGTGGTGCTGGGGAGGCGTGAGGGGTGCTGAGGCTGGGGCAGAGCGTGCTGGAAGAGCCGGGGCAGGGGGTGAGGAGCAGAGGGCAAGGGGCTTGAGGCTCACCTTGTTGAGCGCGCAGGAGAAGGCGTCAGCAGAGGCGAGTGAGGGACAGAGGCACTGGGCCGGCTTTTATGCTGGTCCTGCAGTGCCTGAGGGGGCTGAGACAGTCTCTGTGCATGACAGCATGTTTGTGCAAGCAGCTGGTGCCTGTCAGATCCTGGCAAGCAATTAGTTGTGGTTGTGTTTTCCTTCCAAGAATTCTGCAATTTCATGTCCTCCTGTTGAGGATGTGTCCTTCTGGCCATGGCGGCAGCTTTCAAGTATTAGAGACCAAAGGCTTGGGTTTGATGGTCTATGTCAGGACATTTGGCAGACCATGCATGAAAAACATTGGAGAGGTGGGGGTGTCGTCAGCTATGTAATCCTGTGGCACTCATTTGTTGTGGTTTGTTGGTGCCTCATGAAGATGTGGCCCCATATCTGTAAAGCCTTTTCAGTTTGGTCTGGCCTTTGTAGTTCTAGTGTGTCAGGAGCTGCCTCTTCCATTGTGTTCTGTCCCTCCCTTTCTTGCTGCCAGGTCAGTAAGAGAGGCTTTAGGCCTGTCCCTTTGGGTGAGCTCTGTTAGTGTCTTGGTGTCCTTTTGCTTTTGAGGTTGTCAATGGATGTAGTGTGTTTACATGGAAATGTTTTGGTAGGCACAGGGCTGCTTTGGTGGTTCTGTGAGAAAATGTCAGAAGCTTTGCCCACATGTGCTAAAGGTTGTGGGAAGATTGTACACAAGTTTGTGGGGGGCTGTTTCCTGTGGAAGAGGCCCCATGATGGAGCAAGTGAAGAGTGTGAGGGGGAAGGAAGCGTGGAGACAACGTGAGGTGAACTGAGCAGAGTTCCCATTCCTATCCCTCTGTGCTATTTTGCAGAAGGGAGTCAGAGATTTACAAGGGAAGATGAACCTTGCAGAAGGGAGAGGTTGGGGGAAGGTATTGTAAGAGTTGTTTTCATTTCTCTTAATTCTTCTCTGATTTTGATAAATGAATTTCCCTGAGTCAAGTCTCTTTTGCTGCCACTGTTACCTGGAGAGTGATGTCCATGTCCTTATCTTTACTTGGGAGTATCTTCCTCTACCCAATTGAGGAAGAGGAGTGATAGAGCAGCTTAGTGAGCAGTTGGTGCCCAGCCAAGATCAAAGAATCTCAGAGCCCCATCTTCACAGGAGAACAAGGTTACAGGCTTGCTCCTGCACCTTCTTTCCAGTGAGCCATGCAGGGCCTTGCTGAGCCAAGGTGTGGAGGATTGTGACCTCACACTGTAGGCTTTCTTTGTGACCTCAGAGTAGAGGGATGTTGGCTTGGGGTCCCCTGCAGAGGTGTTCTAGAAACAGAGCCGCAGGTAGGATGTTCTGTCTGGAGACCCCCTGCACTGTTGGAGCCTGCAGTGAAGAGTGTCTGGTGGCCCTCTAAGCATCCCAGCAGAGAATCATTTGTGGACCCCATAGCAAGGTGAGACCATGGCCTGGAAACTCTGACATGGGTAGAATTGAGAAAATGCAGCCAGATCGTCAGTGCAGTAGGAACACACACTAGGGTAAAAGGATGATCGCAGAGCAGGAAGGGGGAGACCTGGGCACCTTGCATGGGATACCCATGGTCCTCACAGCAGTAGGTGACAGGGCTCTGAGTTCCTGTGTAGTTGGCCCTGGGACCCGAACCGAATGGTCTCAGGAGGCTGGGATGCTATCATCGCTGTCATGCATAGTGGATCATTGTCATGTTCAGTGCTTATTTTGTGCCAGTTATGGGGCTTTGTCATATTGTGGAAGGCCTCCACGTATCAGTTTGCTTTGTTGCTGGTTGTGGTGGCATATTTCCTAGGAGAGACTTTGTGGCTGTTGTTCACACACCCTGATGGCCTTTTGGGATCTGGCTTTGTGCTACATGAAGTTGGAAGAGCCTTGGTAGAATTAAGGTAGAGGAGGCATCAAAGGCTTGAATGCAGAAGAACTTTATTGAAAAAAGAGGATGAAAATGTAACATCATAAGGTTGTAGAGAGCTGGTCTAAGGTGTGGGTAGGATGACTATTCACCGAGGTTTTCTGATTCAAGAACATGCTCTCAGAGCACTGAGGTCTCCAAGTCCTGAACTGGGAGGAGCCCACTAAAGGTCCCCTGAAGCTTTCTTAGCTTGTGAGATGCTGGTTAGGACAGAGAGTACCTGACATAGGAGACAGAGTGATGCAAATAAGGGAGAAGAGGAGGAGAATCAAGGGCCATATTTTCAGGCCGGATGGGCTGGCTACTGTCCTGCTTACTTTCTCAGTGCCTAGAGAGGAGCTGTGAACAGCAGATATATGCATCAGAAATATCCCAGACATGCATCCTCAATCCTTGACAGGGCTTCCAGAATGTGGGTGGCTGGTTTCAGGCATGTTGTCAAGAGCCCTTAGCAGATGTTGCAGCCTCTTCCACCACCGTAGCAGCCCAGGCCTCCGAAGCCGTTGCCAAGGCCGTAGCCGAAGCCCCCAGAGGAGACGGGCACTCCCTGGGCACCCAGGACGTTGCCCACGGCAGCGGATGAGGAGGATCCGACGGCGGTGCTCTGGGGGAAGGAGCTGAGGATGGGTCCTGGCAGGGTGACCAGCACGGTGGGAGGCTGGATGACGACGCGGGAGTCCTCACACTGCCTGACACAGGGCTCGTTGCAGCTGTTGGCCAGCGGGGTGGGTCCGCAGGGGCGGCAGAGGTCGTAGCAGGCCATGTGTGTGGTGTGGAGGGGCCCTGGCACAGGACAGGACAGGAGAGGAGAGAGGGTGTGGGGAGTGCAGAGGGTGTGGGGATGCGAGGGGCGGTGGTGCAGGAGGGCGAGGCAGTGGGGAGGCTGTTGTGGGTCTGTGGGGCTGTGGTGCTGGGGAGGCGTGAGGGGTGCTGAGGCTGGGGCAGAGCGTGCTGGAAGAGCCGGGGCAGGGGGTGAGGAGCAGAGGGCAAGGGGCTGGAGGCTCACCTTGTTGAGGTGCAGGAGAAGGCGTCAGCAGAGGCGAGTGAGGGACAGAGGCGCTGGGCCGGCTTTTATGCTGGTCCTGCAGTGCCCGAGGGGGCTGAGACAGTCTCTGTGCATGACAGCATGTTTGTGCAAGCAGCTGGTGCGTGTCAGATCCTTGCAAGCAATTAGTTGTGGTTGTGTTTTCCTTCCAAGAATTCTGGAAGTTCATGTCCTCATGTTGAGGACGTGTCCTTGCCATGGCGGCAGCTTTCAAGCATTAGAGACCAAAGGCTTGGGTTTGATGGTTCATGGCAGTGCACTTGGCAGACCATGCAAGAAAAGCATTGGAGAGGTGGGGGTGTCATCAGCGATGTAATCCTGTGGCACTCGTTTGTTGTGCTTTGTTGGTGCCTTATGAAGAGGTGGCCCCATATCTCCACAGCCCTTTCTGGTTGGTCTGGCCTTTGTAGTTGTAGAGTGTGAGGAGCTGCTCCTTCCATTGTGTTCCATCCCTCCCTTTCTTTCTGCCATGTCAGTAAGCCTGGCTTTAGGCCTTTCCCATGGGGTGAGCTCTGTGGGTGTCTTGGTCACCTTGTGCTTGTGAGGTTGACCCTGGATGTAGTGGATTTACGTGGAAATGGTTTGGTAGGCATAGGGCTGCTGTGGTGGTTCTGTGAGAAGATGGCAGAAACTTCCCCTATGTCTTTTAAAGGTTGTGGGAAGGTTGCACACAAGTTTGTGGAGGGCTGTTTCCTGTGGAAGAGGCCCCATGATGGAGCAAGTGAAGAGTGTGAGGGGGAAGGAAGCTTGGAGACAATGTGAAGTTAACTGTGCAGAGATCCCATTCCTATCCCTCTGTGCTGTTTTGCAGAAGGGAGTCAGAGATTTACAAGGGAAGATGAACCTTGCAGAAGGGAGAGGTTGGGGGAAGGTATTTTAATATTTGGTTTTATTTCTCTTAATTCTACTCTGTTTTTTGATAAATGAATTTCCCTGAGTCAAGTCTCTTTTGCTGCCACTGTTGCCTGGATAGTGATCTCCATGTCCTTATCTTTACTTGGGAGTTTCTTCCTCTACCCAATTGAGGAAGAGGAGTGATAGAGCAGCTCAGTGAGCACTTGTTGCCCAGCCAAGGTCAAAGCATCTCGGAGCCCCATCTTCACAGGAGAAAAAGGTTACAGGCTTGTTCTTGCACCTTGTTCTCAGTGCCCCATGCAGGCCTTGCTAAGCCACGGTGTGGAGGATTGTGACCTCACAGTGTAGGTTTTGTGTGTGACCTCAGAGCAGAGTGATGTTGGCTTGGGGTCCTCTGCAGAGGTGTTCCAGAAACAGAGCAGCTGGGACTATGGTTGGTCCGGGAACCCCTTGCATTGTTGGAGCCTGCAGTGAAGAGTGTCTGGTGGCCCTCTAAGCATCCCAGCAAAGCATCATTTGTGGACCTCATAGCAAGGTGAGACCATGGCCTGGAGACTCTGACATGGGTGGAAAGGTAAAAATGCTGCCAGAAGATCAGTGCAACAGGAACACACACTGGGGTCAAAGGAGGATCCCAGAGCAGGAAGGTGGAGACTTGGGCACCCTGCATGGGATACCCATGGTCCTCGCAGCAGTCGGCGGGGTCCATGGGACCCCACCTGAATGGTCTCAGGAGGCTGGGATGCCATCATCACTGTCATCCATAGGGGAGCATTGCCATGTTCTGTGCTTATTTTGTCCCAGTTATGGGTCTGTGTCATATTCTGGAAGGCCTCCATGTATCAGTTTGTTTTGTTGCTGGTTGTGGTGGCATATTTCCTAGGAGAGACATTGTGGCTGTTGTTCACACACCCTGATGGCTTTTGAGCCCTGACATTGTGGTGCATGAAGTTGGAAGAGCCTTGGTAGAATTAAGGAAGAGGAGGCATCAAAGACTTGAATGCAGAAGAACTTTATTGAGAACAAAGTGTAAAAATGTAACAGCATAAGGCTGTAGAGAGCTGGTCTAAGGTGTGGGTAGGATGACCATTCACCAAGGTTTACTGTTTCGAGTACATGCTCTCAGAGCACCGAGGTCTCCCTGCCCTGAACTGAGAGGAGCCCACTAAAGGTCCCCTGAAGCTTTCTTAGTTTGTGAGATGCTGGTTGAGACAGAAAATACTGGGCATAGCAGATGGTTGATGAAGAGAAGGAAGTGAGAGAACAGGAGTAGCTCACTGGGCTATGTTAACAGACAGCCTGGGCTGGCCCCTGCCCGGCTTGCTTTCTTGGTGCCTTGACAGGAGGAGCTGTGAATAGCAAATGTATGTATCAGGAAGAGCCAGGACTTGCATCCTCAATCCTTGCCAGGGCTTCCATAGTGTGTGTGGCTGGTTTCAGGCATGTTGTCAAGGGCCCTTAGCAGATGTTGCAGCCCCTTCCACCACCGTAGCAGCCCAGGCCTCCAAAGCCATTGCCAAGGCCGTAGCCGAAGCCCCCAGAGGAGACGGGCACTCCCTGGGCACCCAGGACGTTGCCCACGGCAGCGGATGAGGAGGATCCGACGGCGGTGCTCTGGGGGAAGGAGCTGAGGATGGGTCCTGGCAGGGTGACCAGCACGGCGGGAGGCTGGATGACGACGCGGGAGTCCTCACACTGCCTGACACAGGGCTCGTTGCAGCTGTTGGCCAGCGGGGTGGGTCCGCAGGGGCGGCAGAGGTCGTAGCAGGCCATGTGTGTGGTGTGGAGGGGCCCTGGCACAGGACAGGACAGGAGAGGAGAGGAGAGAGGGTGATGGGAGAGCAGAGGGCGTGGGGGTGCGAGGGGAGGTGGTGCAGGAGGGCGAGGCAGTGGGGAGGCTGTTGTGGGGCTGTGGTGCTGGGGAGGCGTGAGGGGTGCTGAGGCTGGGGCAGAGCGTGCTGGAAGAGCCGGGGCAGGGGGTGAGGAGCAGAGGGCAAGGGGCTTGAGGCTCACCTTGTTGAGCGCGCAGGAGAAGATGTCAGCAGAGGCGAGTGAGGGACAGAGGCACTGGGCCGGCTTTTATGCTGGTCCCCGAGGGGCGGGACAGCCTCTGCGCATGGCAGCATTTGTCAGCAAGCAGCTGGTGCGTGCCACAGCCTGGCAAGTCATGAGCTGGGTCGTGTTTTCCTTCCCACAACGCTCCCTTTGCATGTCCTCTGTTGAGGACGTGTCCATCTGATCCTGGCAGCAGCCTTCAAGTGACATGTTCTGTTTGGGACGGTTTGCATGGAAAGTGTTTGTCAGGGCACTCTGCAGACACAGCCACAGTGTTAGAGAGGTGGGGTGGTGTGAGTGAGGTCATCCCATGGCACTCCTGTGCTGTGGTTTGTGGGTGCCTTGTTAAGAGGTTTCCCTTGTCCTCGTATCTGTGTCAGGGGATGGCAGTTTGCAACAGCAGGCTGTGGTCCTGGAAATTGTGCTTGAGATCTGGTTATTCCTGTGATGTGGGGAGCACTTCCCATCGTTCCAAAAGTTTGTGTTGGCCTAGTTGTAGCACTAACCTCTTTTATAAGTTGCATGTTTGCAGCCTGTCCTCTGGTTTGATGCAGTGCTTGATGTGGGGCACCTTGTAAGTAGACCACCTTTGTAAGTTTGTTCCACTGTGACATGAGGAGCTTTGTGGCCAAGGAGAGTGCTGTTCTGTTGTTTACCTCAGTACTGTTGGAAAGGCTTTGATGCTTTCTCCCCTTGCATGGTCAAGGGGTGTGGGGTCACCTGTGTTTGTGGGCAGCTGGCTTGAGTGCTCTCTCAGCAGGTTTAGAGATGATGTAAAATCTGAAGAGGAACTGAGATGCTGGATGATTGTGCCATGATGTAGAGGGAAGAGGAGGTGCTGGAGAATGGGCAGATAGGAATGTCCTGAAGTTCAACAGGAAGAAATGACAAGTTTTCTATGTAGGGAGGAATGGTGCCTGTTGTTAGAACATTCTGGAGACTGAGAAGCTGGAAAGCAACATTGCTGAGTACAGCTTTGTGGTGCTGGTGGAGAAGAAGCTGAGGATGGTACAGCAATGCACCCATGCGGCAAAAGTGTCCAAGAGTTCCCCTGAGAGCAATGGGAAGATATTTGTTAGCAGTTTTGTTGGTGGTGTGTGTGTGAGTGTTCTTGCTCTCTTCAATGCTGGTGAGGCTTTGTGTGGAGCCTTATGTCCAGTTGAGAGCTTCTCACTAGAAGAATGGCATGGATGTAGTGGATCCAGTCCAATACAGGACCACCAAGATGCTGTAGGGACTGGAAGATCCTTGCTATGAGGAGAAGCTTAGAGAGGTGTTAGTGGTAGTTTTTTTTTCAGCCAGGAGGCAAGGCTGCACAGGGCAGATCCCTAATCCTGACTTCAGACCTTGGTTGAGGTCTGTTCATGTCCTGATGCCCTTTGTGACTGTAAGGTTGTCACTGGGATAGTGTTGTTTATTTGGAAAGGTTTTGGTAGCCGTTGGTCTGGTGTGGTACCTTCTGTGAGAAAATGCCAGAAGCTTTCTCCGTGTCCAATGGAGCATGTGGGAAGGACCTATGTAGGGTAAGGTCATGGTATCTCTTTCCCATTATAGTGACCCCACAGTGTAGAAGTTAAGAGTGTGAAGAGGAAGGAATGGCAGAGACAATGTGTGTTGCGCTGATCACAACTCCCATTCCCCTGCTGCCTGTGCCACTTTGGTCAAGGTTGTAAGTACTTTGGGACAGAAGTGGATCCTTGAAGAAAGGAGGTGTTGAGGAAAGTGTTTTAAGAGTTGATTAATTTCTTACTTTATTGCCCTAATTTTGTTAAAGGAATTTCCCCATGTTAAGTCTGTTTTGCTGTCGCTGAAACTGATTCTGGAGGCTTTAGTCTTATTCTTCTCCTCCACATGCAGTTGAGGAAGAGGAGTGATGCAGGAGCTTAGTGAGAGCTTGTTGCCCAGCCAAGGTGAACCCACCACAGAGCCCCATCTTCAGAGGAGAACAGTGTGTGACAGGTTTGTTCCTGCACTTCGTTCCAATTGCCTTATGCAGGGCCTCATTGCGTCACTGTGAGGATGATTCTGACCTCATACTGGAGGCTTCCTTTGTGATGTCAGAGCAAGTGTTCTGGTGCAATTGTGTTTCTGAGGTTGTCCCTGGCTGTAGTTGGTTTATGTGCAAGTGTTTTGGTAGACAATGGGCTGCTGTTTTGTCTTCATTAAGAATACGTGAGAAGGTATTTCCAAGACTGATAGAACCTGTGGGAAAGATCCAGGTAAGTTCCTGGGAAAGAAGCCCCAGCATGGAACAGGTGAATAGTTTGGCTAAGCAAGAGCAGTGACAAAGTGGGGTGAACTGGCCACAATTCCCTTTCTCATACCTCTGTGCTGTTTTGGGCAAGGGGGTAAGTAATTTAGAAGGAAAGATGAACCCTGGAGAAGGGAGAGTTTGGGGGAAGATGTTTTCAGATTTGTTTTAATTTCTTCTAATTCTACTCTGACTTTTGATTTTGATAAATGAATTTTCCCTATATTAAGACTGTTTTGCTGCTAGTGGAAACCAGTGGATGATCTCCATGTTCTTATCTCGATTCAGGGGACGCTAATCTTATTCTTCTCTCCCCTATCCTCTTGAGGAAGAGGAGTGATAGAGCAGCTCATTGAGCGCTTTGTGCCCAGCCAAGTTCCACTCATGAAGCTCCATCCTTGCAGCAGACCTGGGTCATAGGCTTGGTCCTGCACTTGTCCCCAGTGCCCCATGCAGAGCTGTGCTGAGCCAAGGTGAGGAGGATTGTGACCTCAGAGTGGGGGCATTCTGTGTGACCTCAGAGCAGAGGGGTGGTGTCTTGGGGTCCCCTGCAGAGGTGTTCCAGATACTCTGCAGCAGGGAGGATGGCGGTCAGGAGACCCTCTGCTTGGGTCACTGTTGGTCTACACAGTGAAGAGGTGCTGATGGCTTGGGGAAACTCCAAGTCATCATTTGTGGACACCACAGCAAGGTGAGACCATGGCCTGGAAAATCTGGTGTGTGTGGAATGGGGACCTTTCATCCAGAAGGTCAGTGCAACAAGGACACACTCCTGGGTCAGAGGAAGGTCTCAGAGCAGGAAGGGTGGTGACCTGCATGCAGTGCATAGGATACCCAAGGTCCTTACAGCAAGGGGGGACTGGATCATGAATTTCTCTGTGGGTGGCCCTGGGATTCCACTTAAATGGTCTCATGAGTCTTTGGCCACTTCATCAGAGATGTGCTCATGGGAGTATTGTCATGTTCAAGGCCTTCTTTGACCCAGCAATGGCACAAATCTCTGTCACTTTGTGGAAGCACCTCAGGTGCCAGTCCTTGCTGGTCATAGTGAGAAACTTCTCAGGAGAAACCTTGTGGCCTTTTTCACCAACACTGATGGCCTGTTGAGTCCTGGATTTGTGCTGCGTGAACTTGGAAGAGCTTTGGTAGAAGAAAGGGCGAGGAAGCGTGAGAGGCTGTGATGCAGGAGAACTTTATTGAGACAAAAGCATGAAAACATACAAGCATAAGGAGGAAGAGAGCTGAGATGCAAGTAGGGTGACCATGCACTGAGGTCTTCTGTATGCAGTAGATTTTGTCAGAGCATGGAGGTCTTGCTGGCTTGAATGGGCAGGAGCACACTGGAGGTCCCCTGATTCAGTTTAGCCTGTAAGATGCTGGTGCCGCACACAGTACTGCACGAAGCAGATGAACTGCAGCAGAGAAGAAATTCGGAGAAGAGGAAGACATCCATGTTAGATGTTACCAGGCAGCTTGTCTGGCCCCTTTCCTGCTTGCTTTGTGCCATAAGAGAAGGAGCTGCAGAAGGTGAACTAGTTTGCCAGCATTAACACGGACATGCATCCTCAGTGCATGCCTTTCTTCTAGAATGTACGTGAGAGGTTTCATGCGTGTTGTCAAGAGCCCTTAGCAGATGTTGCAGCCTCTTCCACGGCCGTAGCAGCCCAGGCCTCCGAAGCCGTAGCCAAAGCCCCCAGAGGAGACGGGCACTCCCTGGGCACCCAGGACGTTGCCCACGGCAGCGGATGAGGAGGATCCGACGGCGGTGCTCTGGGGGAAGGAGCTGAGGATGGGTCCTGGCAGGGTGACCAGCACGGTGGAAGGCTGGATGACGACGCGGGAGTCCTGGCACTGCCTGACACAGGGCTCGTTGCAGCTGTTGGCCAGTGGGGTGGGTCCGCAGGGGCGGCAGAGGTCGTAGCAGGCCATGTGTGTGGTGTGGAGGGGCCCTGGCACAGAACAGGAGAGGAGAGGAGAGAGGGTGATGGGAGAGCGGAGGGCGTGTGGGTGCGAGGGGCGGTGGTGCAGGAGGGCGAGGCAGTGGGGAGGCTGTTGTGGGGCTGTGGTGCTGGGGAGGCGTGAGGGGTGCTGAGGCTGGGGCAGAGCGTGCTGGAAGAGCCAGGGCAGGGGGTGAGGAGCAGAGGGCAAGGGGCTTGAGGCTCACCTTGTTGAGCACGCAGGAGAGGGCGTCAGCAGAGGCGAGTGAGGGACAGAGGCGCTGGGCCGGCTTTTATGCTGGTCCTGCAGTGCCCGAGGGGGCTGAGACAGTCTCTGTGCATGATAGCATGTTTGTGCAAGCAGCTGGTGCCTGTCAGATCCTGGCAAGTATTTAGTTGTGGTTGTGTTTTCCTTCTAAGAATTCTGGAATGTCATGTCCTCATGTTGAGGACGTGTCCTTCTGGCCATGGCGGCAGCTTTCAAGAACTAGAGGCCAGAGGCTTGGGGTTGATGGTCTATGTCAGGGCATTTGGCAGACCATGCAAGAAAAGCACTGGAGAGGTGGGGGTGTCGTCAGCGATGTCATCCTGTGGCACTCGTTTGTTGTGGTTTGTTGGTGCCTTATGAAGAGGTGGTCCCATATCTACGCAGCCCTCTCAGGCTGGTCTAGCCTTTGTAGTTGTAGTGTGTCAGAAGCTGCCCATTCCATTGTGTTCCATCCCTCCCTCTCTTGCTGCCAGGTCACTAAGCCTGGCTTTAGGCCTTTCCCATTGGGTGAGCTATGTGGGTGTCTTGGTCACTTGTGCTTGTGAGGTTGACATGGGTGTAGTGGGTTTACGTGGAAATCTTTGGGTAGGCATAGGGCTGTGGTGGTGGTTCTGTGAGAAAATGGCAGAAGCTTTCCCCAGATCTGCTAAAGGTTGTGGGAAGGTTGCACACAAGTTTGTGGAGGGCTGTTTCCTGTGGAAGAGGCCCCGTGATGGGCTAGGGTAATATTGTGAGTGGGAAGGAAGAGCAGCAAGATCGTGGGGTGAACTGAGCAGAGTTCCCATTCCTATCCCTCTGTGCTATTTTGCAGAAGGGAGTCAGAGATTTAGAAGGGAAGATGAACCTTGCAGCAGGGAGAGGTTGGGGGAAGGTATTGTAATAGTTGTTTTCATTTCTCTTAATTTTACTCTGACTTTTGATAAATGAATTTCCCTGAGTCAAGTCTCTTTTGCTGCCACTGTTACCTGGAGAGTGATGTCCATGTCCTTATCTCTAGTTGGGAGTATCTTCCTCTACCCATTTGAGGAAGAGGAGTGATAGAGCAGCTTAGTGAGCCCTTGGTGCCCAGCCAAGGTCAAACTACCTCAGAGCCCCATCTTCATAGGAGAACAGGGTTACAGGCTTGCTCCTGCACCTTGTTCCCAGTGCCCCATGCAGGGTCTTGCTGAGCCAAGGTGTGGAGGATTGTGACCTCACACTGTAGGCTTTGTGTGTGACCTCAGAGCAGAGGGACGTTGGCTTGGAGTCCCCTGCAGAGGTGTTCCAGAAACAGAGCAGCAGGGAGGATGTTCTGTCTGGAGACCCCCTGCACTGTTGGAGCCTGCAGTGAAGAGGGTCTGGTGGCCATCTAAGCATCCCAGCAAAGAATCATTTGTGGACCCCATAACAAGGTGAGACCATGGCCTGGAGACTCTGACATGGGTAGAATCGAGAAAATGCAGCCAGATCATCAGTGCAGTAGGAACACACACTAGGGTAAAAGGATGATCGCAGAGCAGGAAGGGGGAGACCTGGGCACCCCGCATGGGATACCCATGGTCCTCACAGCAGTAGGTGACAGGACCCTGAGTTCCTGTGTAGTTGGCCCTGGGACACCAACCGAATGGTCTCAGGAGGCTGGGATGCTATCATCGCTGTCATGCATAGTGGATCATTGTCATGTTCAGTGCTTATTTTGTGCCAGTTATGGGCCCTTGTCATATTGTGGAAGGCCTCCACGTATCAGTTTGCTTTGTTGCTGGTTGTGGTGGCATATTTCCTAGGAGAGACTTTGTGGCTGTTGTTCACACACCCTGATGGCTTCTTGAGCCCTGGCAGTGTGGTGCATGAAGTTGAAAGAGCCTTGGTAGAATTAAGGAAGAGGAAGCATCAAAGGCTTGAATGCAGAAGAACTTTATTGAGAACAAAGTGTGAAAATGTAAAAGCATAAGGTTGTAGAGAGCTGGTCTAAGGTGTGTGTAGGATGACTATTCACCAAGGTTTTCTGATTCAAGTACATGCTCTCAGAGCACTGAGGTCTCCAAGTCCTGAACTGGGAGGAGCCCACTAAAGGTCCCCTGAAGCTTTCTTAGCTTGTGAGATGCTGGTTAGGACAGAGAGTACCTGACATAGGAGACAGAGTGATGCAAATAAGGGAGAAGAGGAGGAGAATCAAGGGCCATATTTTCAGGCAGGATGGGCTGGCTAGTGTCCTGCTTACTTTCTCAGTGCCTAGAGAGGAGCTGTGAACAGCAGATCTATGTATCAGAAATATCCCAGACATGCATCCTCAATCCTTGCCAGGGCTTCCAGAATGTGGGTGGCTGGTTTCAGGCATGTTGTCAAGGGCCCTTAGCAGATGTTGCAACCTCTTCCACCACCGTAGCAGCCCAGGCCTCCAAAGCCGTTGCCAAGGCCGTAGCCGAAGCCCCCAGAGGAGACGGGCACTCCCTGGGCACCCAGGACGTTGCCCACGGCAGCGGATGAGGAGGATCCGACGGCGGTGCTCTGGGGGAAGGAGCTGAGGATGGGTCCTGGCAGGGTGACCAGCACGGTGGAAGGCTGGATGACGATGCGGGAGTCCTCACACTGCCTGACACAGGGCTCGTTGCAGCTGTTGGCCAGTGGGGTGGGTCCGCAGGGGCGGCAGAGGTCGTAGCAGGCCATGTGTGTGGTGTGGAGGGGCCCTGGCACAGCACAAGACAGGAGAGGAGAGGAGAGAGGGTGATGGGAGAGCGGCGGGCGTGGGGGTGCGAGGGGCGGTGGTGCAGGAGGGCGAGGCAGTGGGGAGGCTGTTGTGGGGCTGTGGGGCTGTGGTGCTGGGGAGGCGTGAGGGGTGCTGAGGCTGGGGCAGAGCGTGCTGGAAGAGCCGGGGCAGGGGGTGAGGAGCAGAGGGCAAGGGGCTTGAGGCTCACCTTGTTGAGCATGCAGGAGAAGGCGTCAGCAGAGGCGAGTGAGGGACAGAGTCGCTGGGTTGGCTTTTATGCTGGTCCCCGAGGGGCGGGACAGCCTTTGCACATGGCAGCATTTGTCCGCAAGCAGCTGGTGCGTGCCACAGCCTGGCAAGTCATGAGCTGGGCCGTGTTTTCCTTCCCACAACGCTCCCTTTGCATGTCCTCTGTTGAGGACGTGTCCATCTGGCCCTGGCGGCTGCCTTCAAGTGACAGGGTGTGTTTGGGACGGTTTGCATGGAAAGTGTCTGTCAGGGCACTCTGCAGACACAGCCACAGTGTTAGAGAGGTGGGGTGGTGTGAGTGAGGTCATCCCATGGCACTCGTGTGCTGTCTTTTGTGGGTGCCTTGTGAAGAGATTTCCCTTGTCCTCGTAGCTGTGTCAGGGGAGGGCAGTTTGCAACAGCAGGCTGTGGTCCTGGAAATTGTGCTTGAGATCTGATTATTCCTGTGATGTGGGGAGCACTTCCCATCGTTCCAAAAGTTTGTGTTGGCCGAGTCATAGAGCTCCCCTCTTTTATAAGTTGCATGTTTGCAGCCTGTCCTCTGGTTTGATGCAGTGTTTGATGTGGGGCACCTTGTAAGTGGACCACCTTTGTAATGGTGTTCTACTTTGACATGAGTAGTTTTTCTTACAAGGAGAGTGCTGTTCTGTTGTTTAACTCAGTATTCTTGAGAAGTCTTTGGTGCTTTCTGCCCTTGCATGGTCAAGGGGTGTGGGGTCAGCTGTGTTTGTGGGCAGATGGCTTGAGTGCTCTCTCAGCAGGTTTAGAGATGATGCAAAATCTGGGGAGGGGCTGAGATGCTGGATGTTTGTGTCATGATGTAGAAGGAAGACGAGGTGTTGGAGAATGGGCAGATAGGAATGTCCTGATGTTCAACAGGAAGAAACAACAAGTTTTCCATGTAGGGAGGAATGGTGCCTGTTGTCAGAATATACTGGAGACTGAGAGGCTGGAAAGCAGCTTTGCTGAATACAGCTTTGTGGTGCTGGTGGAGAAGAAGCTCAGGATGGTGCAGCAATGCACCCTTGCAGCAAAAGCGGCCAAGAGTCCCCTGTGACAGCAATAGGAGATTTGTTAGCAATTTTTGGGTGGTGTGTGTGTGTGTTCTTGTTCTTTTCAATGCTGGTGAGTCTTTTATCACTAGAAGAAAGGCATGGATGTAGTGAAGCCATTCCAATACAGGACCTGCAAGATGCTGTAGGGACTGGAAGATCCTTGCTATGAGGATAAGCTTAGAGAGGTGGAAGGGTTTTTTTCACACAGGAGGCAAGGCTGCACAGGGCAGATGTCATCAGTGTGTTGTCCTGGGTTCAGCAGTAGCAGTCATTTTTTCTCCTTCTTGGTAGCTGGTGCCGTGCTGTGTTTTGACTTCCAGGCTGGGAACAGTGCTGATAGCAAGTATGTAGTTACTGCTCAAATGTTTGGATTGTCCAAGCCTCATGCTGTGCCAGGGAGGAGGGGTGGCCGGGAGGAAGGATAGACAGGACACCTGACCCAGGCTAGCCAAAGAGGTATTCCATATCATAGCATGTCATGCCCAGGATGTAACCGAGAGTTACATGGAAGGGCTGGAGATCTGAGGGGTTGGAGGAGGTATCGGTCGGTGCTCGGTGGAGCATGGTGGGGTGAGTTACCAGTCGGAGGGTGGTGAGGTGTTGCATTCTTTTTATTTGTTATTTCCTGTATAATTTTTATTATTGTTGGTGGTAGCAGTAGTGATTTGTGTTATACCTTAGTTATTAAACTGTTCTTATCTCAACCCGTGGGAGCTACATTCTTTGGATTCTCCTCCCTAGCTCTCCAGGAGTTGGAAGACCAAGGGGGGGGAGTGAGTGCATGAGCTCTGTAGTGGGGTTTAAACCATGACATAAGTCCATATACTGAGTGGTAGGGAATGAAGACAAGGGAGAGGGAATGTTCTCATCAGTGCTATATCCAGGGCAAAGCCTAATGGGGGAAGCTGTAAAGACAAGCCCTTTTCCTTGGAAGAGAGGGCAACACTTCTTCTATGTGATTGTGATCAGCAGTGGCACTGGTTGTGCAGGGAGGTGTTGGAGTCTCCATCCTTTGAGATACTGAAAACCTGACTAGATGTCGTTGACAGTGTGTTTATGCTGAGCATGCTTGAGGATTCTGGTCAGAAAGAGATGATCCCCAGAGGTCCCCTGTGCACTAAATGATTCTGTTTGCTATGGTTCTGCTTGTTGTGATGGCCATGTAGTTCTGCTTGGAAAGAGACTTTGGCAAGTATGTGCTGCCATGGAGAGCTTGTGTCTGGTGTGTGGGTAGAAGTGGATGATCATTTCCAAGGTTTTTGTCAAGGGAAGAGCTGTTGTGTGTGCTGGAAGCCCACAGGAGGGTTTTGCGGGGAATTTAATCCACTACAGTGGTCTGGTGGACATTTGCCACCAGTTTCATTGCCTATTGAGCCCTAGCTTTGTGCTGATTGAGGTTGGATGAGTACTGGGAGAAATGAAGAAGAGGAAGTGTCTGAGGCTGGGATGGAGTGGGTGGTTATTGAGGAAAAACTGGTGAAAAGGCAGGAGAACTAAGGGAACTGATGTGAGCTAAAAATAGGGCAAGCATGAGCCAGGTCCCCTTTGTGTAGCAGGTGTTGCCTGAATCCTGAGGTCTTTGTGGCCCCCAAAGTGAGCCGTGAACTAGAGGTTCCCAGTGGGGTTTAGGTTGTACGATAGTGTTAGAAGTGGACTGGATCAGAAAGAGAAGTGCAGAGAAGGAAGCTGGACAAGAGGAGGTTCATGAGCCATGTGACCAGGCAGCATGAGGTGGGCCCATTCTCTCCTGGATTTCAGGCGTGCTGAGGCACTGGGCTGGCTTTTATGCTGGTCCCCGAGGGGTGGGACAGCCTTTGGGCATGGCAGCATTTGTCAGCAAGCAGCTGGTGCGTGCCACAGCCTGGCAAGTCATGAGCTGGGCCGTGTTTTCCTTCCCACAACGCTCCCTTTGCATGTCCTCTGTTGAGGACGTGTCCTTCTGGCCATGGTGGCAGCTTTTAAGTATAAATATTAAAGGCCTAGGGCTTGGTATTGATGGGGCATTACATGATACTTGGCAGAAGATGTAACCAAAGCTTTGGAGAGTTTGGGTGTCAGCAGTGATGTTATCCTGTGACACTCGTTTGTTGTAGTTTGTGGCTGTGTTGTGAAGAGGGGGTCCATGTCCTTGCAGCCCTGTCAGGCTGGTCTGGGCCTTGAGGCTGTTCTGGCTGTGGGAGACTTCCATTTCCATCTCTTTCAGTCTCTTCCCACTTAGTTGGCAGGTCACTAAGCCTGGCTTTGGCCTTTCCCATTGGGTGAGCTCTATGGGAATCTTTCTGCCCTTGTGCTTGTGAAGTTGTCACTGTCTGTAGTGGGTTTACATGGAAATGTTTTGGTAGACATTGGGCTGCTGCTTTGTCTTCATTAAGAAGATGCCAGAAGGTTTCTCCAAATCTGATAGAGCGTGTGGGAAGGACCCAGGTAAGTTCTTGGAGTGCAATTTCCTGTGAAAGAGGCCCCGGAATGGAGCAGGGGAAGAGTGTGAGGGGTCAAAAAGAGCAGAGAAAGCATGGGGTGGACTGACCACAATTTCCTTTCTCATCCTTTCTCATCCCTCTGTGCTGTTTTGGGGAAGGGAGTAAGGAATTTAGAAGGGAAGATGAACCTTGATAAAGGGAGAGGTTCGGGGAAGGTGTTTTAAGATTTGTTTCAATTTCTCCTAATTCTAGTTTGATTTTGAGAAATGAATTTCCCCATAGTAAGTCTGTTTTGCTGCTGCTGGAACCCAGTGAGTGATGTCCATGTTCTTATCTCAGTTCAGGAGACTTCCGGCTCATTCTTCTGTCCCTTGTTCTCTTGAAGGTGAGGAGTGATAGAGCAGCTCATTGAGCACTTGGTGCCCAGCCAAAGTCTACAGACCATAGACCCACATCTTTGCAGGAATGCTGGGTCACAGTTTTGTTCCAACACTTGTCCTCAGTGCCCCATGCAGGGCTGTGCTGTGCCAAGGTGAAGGAGGATTGTGACCTCAGCGTGGAACCTTCTGTATGACCTCAGAGCATAGGGGTGTTGGCTTGGGTTCCCCTGCAGAGGTGGTTCAGAGATTCTGTAGCAGGGAGGATGGTGGTCAGGAGATGCTCTGCTTGGGTCACTGTTGGTCTTCACAGTGAAGAGGTGCTTATGGCTTGGGGAAACTCCAAGTCATCATCTGTGGACCCCCTAGCAAGGTGAGACCATGGCCTGGGAACTCTGGAATGTGTGGGATGCAGATCAAGCAGCCAAGTGGTCAGTGCAACACTGACACAGACCTGTTCAGAGGAAAATCTCAGAGCAGGAAGGGTGGTGACCTGCACACACTGCATGGGATACCCAAGGTCCTTGCAGCAAGGGGGGACTGAATCATGACTGTCTCTGTGGGTGTCCCTGGGACTCCACCTGAATGGTCTCATGAGTCTGTCATGAGTCCATCAGAGGCATGCTCCTGGGAGTGTTGTCATGTTCAAGACTGTCTTTTAGCCACCACTGGCTCAAGACTCTGTCATTTTGTGAAAGGAACCCAGGTGCCTGTCCTTGGTTGCCATAGTGACATAGTTCCCAGGAGAATCCCTGTGGCCTTTTTCACCCACACCGATGGCCTATTGGGCCCTGGTTTTGTGCTGCGTGAACTTGGAATGGCTTTGGTAGAAGAAAGGACAAGGCAGTATCAGATATTGGGATGCAGGAGAACTTTATTGAGACAAAAGCATGAAAATGTACAAGCGTAAAGAGGAAGAGAGCTGAGATTCAAGTAGGGTGACCATGCACTAAGGTCTTCTATATGCAGTAGATTTTGTCAGAGCAACGAGGTCTTCCTCGCTTGAACTGGCAGGAGCCCACTGGAGGTCCCCTGATGTAGTTTATCCTGTAAGATGCTGGTGCAGCACACAGTACTGCACGAAGCAGATGATGTGCAGTAGAGAAGGAATTTGGAGAAGAGGAAGACATCCATGCTAGATGTTAGCAGGCAGCTTGTCTGGCCCCTTTCCTGGTTGCTTTGTGCCACAAGAGAAGGAGCTGCAGAAGGTGAACTGGGGTGCCAGCATTAACGCAGACATGCATCCTCAGTCCATGTCTTTGCTTCTAGAATGTACGTCAGAGGTTTCATGCGTGTTGTCAAGAGCCCTTAGCAGATGTTGCAGCCCCTTCCACCACCGTAGCAGCCCAGGCCTCCAAAGCCGAAGCCCCCAGAGGAGACGGGCACTCCCTGGGCACCCAGGACGTTGCCCACGGCAGCGGATGAGGAGGATCCGACAGCGGTGCTCTGGGGGAAGGAGCTGAGGATGGGTCCTGGCAGGGTGACCAGCACGGTGGAAGGCTGGATGACGATGCGGGAGTCCTCACACTGCCTGACACAGGGCTCGTTGCAGCTGTTGGCCAGCGGGGTGGGTCCGCAGGGGCGGCAGAGGTCGTAGCAGGCCATGTGTGTGGTGTGGAGGGGCCCTGGCACAGGACAGGACAGGAGAGGAGAGGAGAGAGGTTGTGGGGAGAGCGGAGGGCGTGGGGGTGCGAGGGGCGATGGTGCAGGAGGGCGAGGCAGTGGGGAGGCTGTTGTGGGGCTGTGGGGCTGTGGTGCTGGGGAGGTGTGAGGGGTGCTGAGGCTGGGGCAGAGCGTGCTGGAAGAGCCGGGGCAGGGGGTGAGGAGCAGAGGGCAAGGGGCTTGAGGCTCACCTTGTTGAGCGCGCAGGAGAAGGCGTCAGCAGAGGCGAGTGAGGGACAGAGGCGCTGGGCCGGCTTTTATGCTGGTCCTGCAGTGCCCGAGGGGGCTGAGACAGTCTCTGTGCATAACAGCATGTTTGTGCAAGCAGCTGGTGCGTGTCAGATCCTGGCAAGCAATTAGTTGTGGTTGTGTTTTCCTTCCAAGAATTCTGGAAGGTCATGTGCTCCTGTTGAGGACGTGTCCTTCTGGCCATGGCGGCAGCTTTCATGTACAAGAAGCCAAAGGCTTTGTGTGGATGGTGCTTGTCAGGGCATTTGGCAGACCATGGAACAAGAGCATTGGAGATGTGTGAGTGTTAGTGATGTCATCCTGTGGCACTCATGGTTGTGGCTTGTGGCTGTGTTGTGCGGAAGTCGCCCCATGTCCTTGCAGCCCTGTCAGGCTGGTCTGGCCTTTGGTGCTGTGCTGGCTGTGAGGGACTGCACCTTCCATCACATTTGGTCCCTCCATGCATTGTTGCCAGGTCGCTAATCCAGTCTGTGGTCCTGTCCTTTCCTGTTTGGTGAGCTCTGTGGGTGTCATGGTGGCTTTTTATGCTTGTAAGGTTGTACTTGTAATGGGTTTATAAAAGTGCTTTTAGAAGATGCAGAAGCTTCCCCCAAGTGTCAGAGATCCTGTTTGTAGAATACGTTGAGTAAATTCGTGGAGCGCTTATTCCCTTGGAAGGGATTCCAGAATGGAGGAGGGAAAGTGTGTGAGGACCAAAGAGCATTAACAACAATGTATGTTGAACTGACAACAACCACCATTTCTCATCCCCATTTGCGGCTTTGAGAAAGGGAATGTGTAATTCATGAGGGAAGGTGAAAATGGAAGAATGTTTGGGGAGGGTGTTACAAGATTTGATTTATTTCACATAATTCTAGTCTGACTTTTTCGAACATTAATTTAATTTTGATAAATTAATTTCCGCAGGTTAAGTCTGTTTTGCTAGCAGTTCAGTAATCTTGTGCTTGTGAGTGGTTTCCATGTCGTTATCCTAATTTAGGAGCCTTTTGACATATTGCTGTCCCCCTACCCAGTTGAGGAAGGGGCGAGATAGAGCAGCTCAGTGAGCACTTGGTGCCCAGCTAAAGTGTACCCACCACAAAGCTCCATCTTTGCAGCAGAGCTGGGTCACAGCCTTGTTCCAACACTTGTCCACAGTGCCCCGTGCAGGTCCTCATTGAGCCAAGGTGAGGATTGTGAGCTCATATTGGGGCTTTCTGTGTGACCTCAGAGCAGAGGGGTGGTAGCTTGGGGGCCCCTGTAGAGGTGGTCCAGAGACTCTGGAGTAGGGAATGGAGTGGTCAGGAGTCCTTCTCTGTGAGTCATTGTTGGACCCCGCAGGAAAGAGGGGCTAGTGGTTGGGGAACCTCCAAAGCATCATTTGTGGACCCTACAGCAAGGAGAGACCATGACCTGGGAACTCTGGCATGTTTGGAATGGGGATCAAGCAGCCATGTCTTCAGTGCAACCTTTACCCATACCTGCGTCAGAGGAGGATCTCAGAGCAAGGAGGGTGGTGACCTGGGCACACTGTGTTGGTTACCCATGGTCATCAGCAAGTGGGGACCAGGCCATGAGATCCTTCGTGGGTGGCCCGTTGGCTGCCCCCGAATGATCTCATGAGTCTGTGGTGATTCCGTCAGAGGCAAGGGGAAGGCAGTGTTGTCATGTTCAAGACTGTCTTTGAGCCAGCACGGGCTCAAACCTCTGTCACTTTGTGAAAGCACCCCAGGTGCCAGTTTTTGTTGGCTGTAGTGGTATATTTCCCAGAAGAATTGTTGTGGTCTTTTTCACCCACACTGATGGCCTGTTGAGCCCTGGGTTTGTGCTTTGTGAAGTTGAAACAGATTTGGTAGAAGAAAGGGTGAGGAGGTATCACAGACTTGTATGCATGAGAACTTTATTGAGGCAAAAGAGTGAAAAAGTATAAGCATGATGTGGAAGAGAGCTCCCCTGCATTGCAAGAAAAGTGACCATGCACTGAGGTCTTCTGTTTGCAACAGATTTTGTCAGAGCTTAGAGGCTTCCTGACTTGCCTGGAGCAGAGTGCACTGGAGATGCCGTGATGCTATTTACCCATTGAGATGCAGTTTTCAACACACAGTTCTGGACATTGCAGACGGGGTGATGCAAAGAAGGTATTTGAAGAAGAGGAGGGGGTCCAAGGACCACGTTACCAGGCAACCTGTTCAGTCCCGTTCCCTGATTTCTTTTTGCCCTAAGAGAAGGAGCTCTGGAAGGTGAACTGGTGTGCCAGCAGACGTGAGTCCTCAGTCCATGCCTTTGCTTCTAGAATGTACGTGAGTGGTTTCATGCGTGTTGTCAATGGCCCTTAGCAGATGTTGCAGCCTCTTCCCCTGCCATAGCAGCCCAGGCCTCCGAAGCCGTAGCCAAGGCCGTAGCCGAAGCCCCCAGAGGAGACGGGCACTCCCTGGGCACCCAGGACGTTGCCCACGGCAGCGGATGAGGAGGATCCGACGGCGGTGCTCTGGGGGAAGGAGCTGAGGATGGGTCCTGGCAGGGTGACCAGCACGGTGGAAGGCTGGATGACGACGCGGGAGTCCTCACACTGCCTGACACAGGGCTCGTTGCAGCTGTTGGCCAGCGGGGTGGGTCCGCAGGGGCGGCAGAGGTCGTAGCAGGCCATGTGTGTGGTGTGGAGGGGCCCTGGCACAGGAGAGGAGAGGAGAGAGGGTGATGGGAGAGCGGAGGGCGTGGGGGTGCGAGGGGCGGTGGTGCAGGAGGGCGAGGCAGTGGGGAGGCTGTTGTGGGGCTGTGGGGCTGTGGTGCTGGGGAGGTGTGAGGGGTGCTGAGGCTGGGGCAGAGCGTGCTGGAGGAGCCGGGGCAGGGGGTGAGGAGCAGAGGGCAAGGGGCTTGAGGCTCACCTTGTTGAGCGCGCAGGAGAAGGCGTCAGCAGAGGCGAGTGAGGGACAGAGGCGCTGGGCCGGCTTTTATGCTGGTCCTGCAGTGCCCGAGGGGGCTGAGACAGTCTCTGTGCATAACAGCATGTTTGTGCAAGCAGCTGGTGCGTGTCAGATCCTGGCAAGCAATTAGTTGTGGTTGTGTTTTCTTTCCAAGAATTCCGCAAGTTCATGTGCTCCTGTTGAGGACGTGTCCTTCTGGCCATGGCGGCAGCTTTCAAGTACTAGAGGTCAAAGTCTTGGAGTTGATGGTGCATGTCAGGATATTTGGCAGACCATGCAACAGAAGCATTGGAGAGGTTGAGGTGTCTTCAGTGATGTCATCCCATAACACTCGTGTGTTGTGGTTTGTGGCTGTGTTGTGCAGAAGTAGCCGCATGTCCTTGCAGCCCTGTCAGGCTGGTCTGGCCTTTGGGGCTGTGCTGACTGTAAGGGACTGCCCCTTCCATCACATTCGGTCCCTCTGTGCCTTGCTGCCAGCTCACTAATCCTGTCTGTGGGCCTGTCCTTTCCTGTTTGGTGAGCTCTGGGTGTCGTGGTTTCTTTTTATGCTTGTAAGGTTGTACTTGTAATGGGTTTATACTGGAAGGTTCTGTTAGAAGATGCAGAAGGTTACCCCATGTGTCAGAGAGCCAGTTTGAAGAACACACATTGAGTAAATTCATGGAGCGCTGTTTCCCTTGGAAGGGATTCCAGAATGGAGGAGTGAAAGTGTGTGAGGACCAAAGAGCATTAACAACAATGTGTGTTGAACTGACTACGAGCCCCATTCCTCATTCCCATTTGCGGCTTAGGGGAAGGGAATATGAGGGAAGGTGAACATAGAAGAAGCATTGGGGAAGGTGTTTCAAGATTTGGTTTATTTCTCATAATTCTACTCTGACGTTTTTAAAAGTATTTTAGTTTTGATCAATTAATTTGTACGAGTCAAGCCTGTTTTGCTACCAGTGATGTCTTCTCTCGCCTGAGAGTGCTCTCCATGTCCTTATCTTAATATGGGAGCCTTTTGTGATATTGCTGTCCCCCTACCCAGTTGAGGAAGAGGAGTGATAGAGCAGCTCATTGAGCACTTGGTGCCCGGCCAAAGACTATGACCACAGACCCCCATTTTTGCAGCAGAAATGGGTCACAGGCTTGGTCCAGCACTTGTCATAAGTGCCCCATGCAGGGCTCTGTTGTGCCAAGATGAGGAAGACTGTGACCTTATAGTGGGGGGTTTCTGTGTGACCTCAGAGCAGAGGGGTAGTATCTTGGGGTCCCCTGCAGTGGTTGTCCATAGGTTCTGTAGCAGGGAGGATGGTGGTCAGGAGACCCTCTGCTTGGCTCACTATTGGTCTTCACAGTGAAGAGGTGCTGATGGCTTGGGGAAACTCCAAGTCATCATTTGTGGACCCAATAGCAAGGTGAGACCATGGCCTGGAAAATCTGGTGTGTGTGGAATGGGACCTTTCATCCAGAAGGTCAGTGCAACAAGGACACACTCCTGAGTCAGAGGAGGATGTCAGAGCAGGAAGGGTGGTGACCTGCACACACTGCATGGGATACCCAAGGTCTTTGCATCAAGGGGGGACTGGACCATGATCGTGTCTGTGCGTAACCATGGGACTCCACCCGAATGGTCTCATGAGTGTGTGGCCCCTCCATCAGAGGCATGCTCATGGGAGTGTTGTTAGGTTCAAGACTGTCTTTTAGCCAACAATGGCTCAAGACTCTGTCACTTTGTGAAAGCACCCCAGGTGCAAGTCTTTGTTGGCTGTGGTGGCATAATTCCCAGGAAAATCCTTGTGGACTTTTTTACCAACACTGAATTCCTGTTGAGCCCTGGCTTTGTGCTGTGTGAACTGGGAACAGATTTGGTAGAACAAAGGGCAAGAAGGTGTCAGAGGTTGGGTTGCAGGAGAAATTTATTGAGATAAAAGCATGAAAACGTACAAGCATAAGGAGGAAGAGAACTGAGATGCAAGTAGGGTGACCATGCACTGAGGTCTTCTGTATGCAGTAGATTTTGTTGGAGCACCGAGGTCTTCCTGGCTTGAATGTTTAGGAGCCCACTGGAGGTCCCCTGATGCAGTTTATCCTGTAAGATGCTGGTGCAGCACACAGTACTGCACAGAGCAGATGAGGTGCATCAGAGAAGGAATATGGGGAAGAGGAAGACATCCATGTTAGATGTTAGCAGGCAGCTTGTCTGGCCCCTTTCCTGGTTGCTTTGTGGCACAAGAGAAGGAGCTGCAGAAGGTGAACTGGTGTGCCAGCATTAACGCAGACGTGCATCCTCAGTCCATGTCTTTGCTTCTAGAATGTACGTGAGAGGTTTCATGTGTGTTGTCAAGGGCCCTTAGCAGATGTTGCAGCCTCTTCCACCACCGTAGCAGCCCAGGCCTCCGAAGCCGTAGCCGAAGCCCCCAGAGGAGACGGGCACTCCCTGGGCACCCAGGACGTTGCCCACGGCAGCGGATGAGGAGGATCCGACGGCGGTGCTCTGGGGGAAGGAGCTGAGGATGGGTCCTGGCAGGGTGACCAGCACGGTGGAAGGCTGGATGACGACGCGGGAGTCCTGGCACTGCCTGACACAGGGCTCGTTGCAGCTGTTGGCCAGCGGGGTGGGTCCGCAGGGGCGGCAGAGGTCGTAGCAGGCCATGTGTGTGGTGTGGAGGGGCCCTGGCACAGGACAGGACAGGAGAGGAGAGGAGAGAGGGTGATGGGAGAGCGGAGGGCGTGGGGGTGCGAGGGGCGGTGGTGCAGGAGGGCGAGGCAGTGGGGAGGCTGTTGTGGGGCTGTGGGGCTGTGGTGCTGGGGAGGCGTGAGGGGTGCTGAGGCTGGGGCAGAGCGTGCTGGAAGAGCTGGGGCAGGGGGTGAGGAGCAGAGGGCAAGGGGCTTGAGGCTCACCTTGTTGAGCGCGCAGGAGAAGGTGTCAGCAGAGGCGAGTGAGGGACAGAGGCGCTGGGCCGGCTTTTAAGCTGGTCCTGCAGTGCCCGAGGGGGCTGAGGCAGTCTCTGTGCATGACAGCATGTTTGTGCAAGCAGCTGGTGCGTGTCAGATCCTGGCAAGCAATTAGTTTTGGTTGTGTTTTCCTTCCAAGAATTCTGGAAGTTCATGTGCTCCTGTTGAGGACGTGTCCTTCTGGCCATGGCGGCAGCTTTCGTACTAGAGGCCAAAGGCTTGGGGTTGATGTTGCATGTCAGGATATTTGACAGACCATGCAACAGAAGCATTGGAGGGGGGGGGTGTCTTCAGTGATGTCATCCCATAGCACTCGTGTGTTGTGTTTTGTGGCTGTGTTGTGCAGAAGTAGCCCCATGTCCTTTGTGTGGATGGTGCTTGTCAGGGTATTTGGCAGACCATGGAACAAGAGCATTGGAGATGTGGGAGTGTTAGTGACATCATCCTGTGGCACTCATGGTTGTGGCTTGTGGCTGTGTTGTGCGGAAGTCGCCCCATGTCCTTGCAGCCCTGTCAGGCTGCTCTGGCCTTTGGGGCTGTGCTGGCTGTGAGGGACTGCACCTTCCATCACATTTGGTCCTTCCATGCATTGTTGCCAGGTCACTAATCCTGTCTGTGGTCCTGTCCTTTCCTGTTTGGTGAGCTCTGTGGGTGTCATGATGGCTTTTTATGCTTGTAAGGTTGTGCTTGTAATGGGTTTATAAAGGAAAAGTTCTGTTAGAAGATGCAGAAGCTTCCCCCTAGTGTCCAAGAGCCTGTTTGTAGAATACGTTGAGTAAATTCGTGGAGCGCTTATTCCCTTGGAAGGGATTCCAGTATGGAGGAGGGAAAGTGTGTGAGGACCAAAGAGCATTAACACCAATGTGTGTTGAACTGACAACAACCACCATTTCTCATCCCCATTTGCGGCTTTGAGGAAGGGAATGTGTAATTCATGAGGGAAGGTGAACATGGAAGAAGGTTTGGGGAGGGTGTTTCAAGATTTGATTTATTTCTCATAATTCTAGTCTGACTTTTTCGAACATTAACTTAATTTTGATAAAGCAATTTTCACAGGTCAAGTCTGTTTTGCTAGCAATTCAGTAATCTTGTGCTTGTGAGTGATTTCCATGTAGTTATCCTAATTTAGGAGCCTTTTGTCATATTGCTGTCCCCCTACCCAGTTGAGGAAGGAGCGAGATAGAGCAGCTCAGTGAGCACTTGGTGCCCAACTAAAGTGTACCCACCACAAAGCTCCATCTTTGCAGCAGAGCTGGGTCACAGCCTTGTTCCAGCACTTGTCCACAGTGCCCCGTGCACAGCCTCATTGAGCCAAGGTGAGGAGGATTGTGAGTTCATATTAGGGTTTTCTGTGTGACCTCAGAGCAGAGTGATGGTGGCTTGGGAGCCCCTGTAGAGGTGGTCCAGAGACTCTGAAGCAGGGAATGTAGTGGTCAGGAGTCCTTCTCTGTGAGTCATTGCTGGACCCCGCAGGAAAGAGAGGCTAGTGGTTGGGGAACCTCCAAAGCTTCATTTGTGGATCCTATAGTAAGGAGAGACCCTGACCTGGGAACTCTGTCATGTTTGGAATGGGGATCAAGCAGCCACGTCTTCAGCGCAACCTCTACCCATACCTGGGTCAGAGGAGGATCTCAGAGCAAGGAGGGTGGTGACCTGGGCACACTGTGTTGGTTACCCATGGTCATCAGCAAGTGGGGACCAGGCCATGAGATCCTTCGTGGGTGGCCCGTTGGCTGTCCCCGAATGATCTCATGAGTCTGTGGTGACACCGTCAGAGGCATGGAGAAGGCAGTGTTGTCATGTTCAAGACTGTCTTTGAGCCAGCACGGGCTCAAACCTCTGTCACTTTGTGAAAGCACCCCAGGTGCCAGTTTTTGGTGGCTGTAGTGGTATATTTCCCAGAAGAATTGTTGTGGTCTTTTTCACCCACACTGATGGCCTGTTGAGCCCTGGGTTTGTGCTTTGTGAAGTTGGAACAGATTTGCTAGAAGAAACGGTGAGGAGGTATCACAGACTTGTATGCATGAGAACTTTATTGAGGCAAAAGAGTGAAAAAGTATAAGCATGATGTGGAGGAGAGGTCCTCTGCATTGCAAGAAGAGTGACCATGCACTGAGGTCTTCTGTTTGCAACAGATTTTGTCAGAGCTTAGAGGCTTCCTGACTTGCCTGGAGCAGAGTGCACTGGAGGTGCCGCGATGCTATTTAGCCATTGAGATGCAGTTTTCAACACACAGTTCTGGACATCACAGACGGGGTGATGCAAAGAAGGTATTTGAAGAAGAGGAGGAGGTCCAAGGACCACGTTACCAGGCAACCTGTTCAGTCCCGTTCCCCGATTTCTTTTTGCCGTAAGAGAAGGAGCTCTGGAATTTGAACTGGTGTGCCAGCAGACGTGAGTCCTCAGTCCATGTCTTTGCTTCTAGAATATATATGAGTGGTTTCAGCTGTGTTGCCTATGGCCCCTAGCAGATGTTGCAGCCTCTTCCACCGCCGTAGCAGCCCAGGCCTCCGAAGCCGTAGCCGAAGCCCCCAGAGGAGACGGGCACTCCCTGGGCACCCAGGACGTTGCCCACGGCAGCGGATGAGGAGGATCCGACGGCGGTGCTCTGGGGGAAGGAGCTGAGGATGGGTCCTGGCAGGGTGACCAGCACGGTGGAAGGCTGGATGACGACGCGGGAGTCCTCACACTGCCTGACACAGGGCTCGTTGCAGCTGTTGGCCAGCGGGGTGGGTCCGCAGGGGCGGCAGAGGTCGTAGCAGGCCATGTGTGTGGTGTGGAGGGGCCCTGGCACAGGACAGGACAGGAGAGGAGAGGAGAGAGGGTGTGGGGAGAGCGGAGGGCGTGGGGGTGCGAGGGGCGGTGGCGCAGGAGGGCGAGGCAGTGGGGAGGCTGTTGTGGGGCTGTGGGTCTGTGGTGCTGGGGAGGCGTGAGGGGTGCTGAGGCTGGGGCAGAGCGTGCTGGAAGAGCTGGGGCAGGGGGTGAGGAGCAGAGGGCAAGGGGCTTGAGGCTCACCTTGTTGAGCGCGCAGGAGAAGGCGTCAGCAGAGGCGAGTGAGGGACAGAGGCACTGGGCCGGCTTTTATGCTAGTCCCTGATGGGCGGGACAGCCTTTGCGCATGGCAGCATTTGTCAGCAAGCAGCTGGAGCATGTCTGATCCTGGCAAGCAATTAGTTGTGGTTGTGTTTTCCTTCCAGGAATTCTGGGAGTTCGTGTCCTCCTGTTGAGGATGTGTCCTTCTGGCCATGTCGGCAGCTTTCAAGTACTAGAGACCAAAGACTTGAGGTTGATGGTGCATGTCAGGATATTTGGCAGACCATGCAACAAAAGCATTGGAGAGGTGGAGGTGTCTTCAGTGATGTCATCCCATAGCACTCGTGTGTTGTGGTTTGTGGCTGTGCTGTGCAGAAGTCGCCCCATGTCCTTGCAGCCCTGTCAGGCTGGTCTGGCCTTTGGGGCTGTGCTGGCTGTAAGGGACTGCCCCTTCCATTGCATTCGGTCCCTCTGTGCCTTGCTGCCAGCTCACTAATCCTGTCTGTGGGCCTGTCCTTTCCAGTAGGGTGACCTCTGTGGGTGTCGTGGTTTCTTTTTATGCTTGTAAGGTTGTACTTGTAATGGGTTTATACTGGAAGGTTCTGTTAGAAGATGCAGAAGGTTACCCCATGTGTCAGAGAGCCAGTTTGAAGAACACACATTGAGTAAATTCATGGAGCGCTGTTTCCCTTGGAAGGGATTCCAGAATGGAGGAGAAAAAGTGAGTGAGGACCAAAGAGCATTAACAAAAATGTGTGTTGAACTGACTACAAGCCCCATTCCTCATCTCCATTTGCGGCTTAGGGGAAGGGAATATGAGGGAAGGTGAACATGGAAGAAGGTTTGGGGAAGGTGTTTCAAGATTTGGTTTATTTCTCATAATTCTAGTCTGACATTTTTAAAAAGTAATTTAATTTTGATCAATTAATTTGTACGAGTCAAGCCTGTTTTGCTACCAGTGATGTGATCTGCTGCCTGTGAGTGATCTCCATGTCCTTATCTTAATCTGGGAGCCTTTTGTGATATTGCTGTCCCCCTACTCAGTTGAGGAAGAGGAGTGATAGAGCAGCTCAATGAGCACGTGGTGCCCAGAAAAAGTCTATGAACACAGACTCCCATCTTTGCAGCAGAAATGTGTCACAGGCTTGGTCCAGCACTTGTCATAAGTGCCCCATGCAGGGCTGTGCTCAGCCAAGGTGAGGAAGACTGTGGTCTCACAGTGGGGGCTTTCTGTGTGACCTCAGAGCAGAGGGGTGATATCTTGGGGTCCCCTGAAGAGGTGGTCCAGAGATTCTGTAGCAGGGAGGATGGTGGTCAGGAGACCCTCTGCTTGGCTCCCCGTTGATCTTCACAGTGAGGAGATGCTGATTGCTTGGGGAAACTCCAAGTCATCATTTGTGGACGCAGCAGCAAGGTGAGACCATGGCCTGGAATATCTGGTGTGTGTGGAATGGGACCTTTCATGCAGAAGGTCAGTGCAACAAGGACACATTCCTGGGTCAGAGGAGGATCTCAGAGCAGGAAGGGTGGTGACCTGCACACACTGCATGGGATACCCAAGGTCTTTGCATCAAGGGGGGACTGGACCATGAGATTGTCTGTGGGTAACCCTGGGACTACACCCAAATGGTCTCATGAGTCTGTGGCCACTCCATCAGAGGTGTTCTCATGGGAGTGTTGTTAGGTTCAAGACTGTCTTTTAGCCAGCAATGGCTCAAGACTCTGTAACTTCGTGAAAGCACCGCAGGTGCAAATCTTCGTTGGCTGTGGTGGCATATTTCCCAGGAGAATCTTTGTGGACTTTTTTATCGACACTGATTTCCTGTTGAGCTCTGGATTTGTGCTGCGTGAACTGGGAACATACTTGTAGAAGAAAGGGAGAGGAGGCGTCAGAGGTTTGGATGCAAGAGAAATTTATTGAGATAAAAGCATAAAAACATACAAGCATAAGGAGGAAGAGAGCCGAGATGCATCTAAGGTGTCCATGCACTGAGGTCTTCTGTATGTAGTAGATTTTGTCAGAGCACCGAGGTCTTCCTGGCCTGACTGCGGAAGAGCCGACTGGAGGTCCCCTGATGCTGCTTAGCCTTCAGGATGATGGTGCGTCAGATGGTACTGCACAGAGCAGATGGGATGGTACAGAAAAGGAATTTGGAGAATAGGAAGATATCCATGGGTGATGTTAAGAGGCGACCTGGGCAGGCCCTTTCCTGCTTGCTTAGTGCCATAATAGATGGAGCTGAGAAAGGTGAACTGGTGTGCCAGCATTAACATAGACATGCTTCCTCAGTCCATGTTTTTGCTTCTAGAATGTATATGAGTGCTTTCATGCATGTTTTCAAGGACCCTTAGCAGGTGTTGCAGCCCCTTCCACCGCCGTAGCAGCCCAGGCCTCCGAAGCCGTAGCCAAGGCCGTAGCCAAAGCCCCCAGAGGAGACGGGCACTCCCTGGGCACCTAAGACGTTGCCCACGGCAGCTGATGAGGAGGATCCGACGGCGGTGCTCTGGGGGAAGGAGCTGAGGATGGGTCCTGGCAGGGTGACCAGCACGGTGGGAGGCTGGATGACGACGCGGGAGTCCTCACACTGCCTGACACAGGGCTCGTTGCAGCTGTTGGCCAGCGGGGTGGGTCCGCAGGGGCGGCAGAGGTCGTAGCAGGCCATGTGTGTGGTGTGGAGGGGCCCTGGCACAGGACAGGACAGGAGAGGAGAGAGGGTGATGGGAGAGCGGAGGGCGTGGGGGTGCGAGGGGCGGTGGTGCAGGAGGGCGAGGCAGTGGGGAGGCTGTTGTGGGGCTGTGGGGCTGTGGTGCTGGGGAGGCGTGAGGGGTGCTGAGGCTGGGGCAGAGCGTGCTGGAAGAGCCGGGGCAGGGGGTGAGGAGCAGAGGGCAAGGGGCTTGAGGCTCACCTTGTTGAGGTGCAGGAGAAGGCGTCAGCAGAGGCGAGTGAGGGACAGAGGCGCTGGGCCGGCTTTTATGCTGGTCCTGCAGTGCCCGAGTGGGCTGAGACAGTCTCTGTGCATGACAACGTGTTTGTGCAAGCAGCTGGTGCGTGTCAGATCCTGGCAAGCAATTAGTTGTGGTTGTTTTCCTTCCAAGAATTCTGGAAGGTCATGTCCTCCTGTTGTGGGCATGTGTCCTCCTGTCCGTCTGGGCATGGCGGCATCTTTCAAGCATCAGAGACCAAAGGCTTTGTACTGATGAGGAGTGTTTGGACATTTGGCAGACCATGCAACAAAAGCATTGGAGAGGTGGGGGTGTTGTCAGCGATGTCATCCTGTGGCACTCGTGTCTGTGGTTTGTGGGTTTCTTGCAGAGCTTTCTCATGTCTGAAATAGAGCTCATCCCTTTGTATCTGTAAGAAAATCAAGAGGGTGGATCTGGCACATTAGGGGTTGGTCAGCCTGATCTGTGACCAGTGCTAGGCTCCATTTACTTTTCTCTCTTTTACAGGACAATCTATTCTCTTATGTCAACTCTATGTCCTGAGCTCATAATGAAATCACTGAAGGAATAAGGAATCGGGGCTGTACCCATTTTTGCGCAGTGTAGGTTAAGATGTAAATTCACTTCTCCAGTATCCAAGTCAGAACTTAGAACATCTGAGTCTTCTCATACTGCACTTATGAGAAAAAATATATAATTACCTGCCAATGGTAAGACTTCTTCTTCCTGCTCTGTCACATTTTGGATGTTACTTGTCTCACTCCTGGAAACATGAAAGACTCAGCATACCAAGTGCTGCTGAATCTGCTTCGAAAGCTTCTTAGGTTTAGCTGATGCTTTGTACCTTCCAGATTGGAGGTCTGGTCTGATGCCTTTCCATAGTTCAGTGGTTTCTGAGTGAACTGCCAGATAAAAGGTGATGTGCAGGAGACAGCAATTTCCAGGTGATAATGGCTGCATAGTGTCCATACAGCCCTTTCTTGCCACGTGTTCTGCCTAAATGGTGCCTCATTTGGACCTCATGGCGCTGCTACCAGGATACCTCATTCCCCACTCTTGTGGTTTAAACCCAAATCACACAGCTCATGCACTCACTCGCCCCCTTGCTCCCCCAACTATTGGAGAGTTTGGAAGGAGAGTCCAAAGAATGTATCTACCACGGGTTCAGATAAGAACAGTTTAATAACTAAGGTATAACAGAAATCACTACTGCTACTAGTACTACTACTAATAATAGTGATAAAGGAAATAACAAGTGAAGAGAATACAACACCTCACCAGCAACTGACCCATAACTCACCCCACCCTGCACGACCGAGCATCGACTGATACCTCCTCCATCCCCCCAGAGCTCCAGCCCTTCCGGGTCTCTCCCGGTTACATCCTGGTGATGACGTGCTGTAGTATGGAATATCTCTTTGGCTAGCCTGTGTCAGATGTCCTGTCTCTCCTTCCTCCTGGACACCTCTCTTCCCTGGCACAGCATGAGGTCCAGAAAGTCCTTGGACAAACCAAACATTTGAGTAGTAACTGAAAAAATACTTGCTATCAGCAACCGTTCCCAGCTTGAATGTCAAAACACAGCACTGCACCAGCTGCCAAGAAGGAGAAAAATGACTGCTACTGCTGAACCCAGGACACTCACCAAAAGCTGGGATAGCCAAAATCAGAGCAAGAGTTGAGTGAACAGTCACATGCACCCCAGGATGCAGTTTGCCCTCTTGTCTGCCATGGCACACTGCTGACTCCTATTGAACCTGCTGCCAGGCAGCACCCGCAGGTGCCTTTCTGCTGGGCTTCTCTCTAGCAACTCCTCTCCCAGGCTGTGCTTGTGTGCAGCATGGCTCCATGCCAGGCGCAGAATCCAGCATTTGTGCGTCTGAAATTTCCTGCCGTTGATGGCTGCCCAATGCTCCAAGCTACCGAGAACCTTCTGCAAGACCTCTTATCCCTCAAGAGAATCAACAGCATCTCCCAGTCCCATCAGCAAACTTGTGAACAGTGCATTCAACTGCTGCCTGTAGATGTGTGAGAAAAATATTGTTCCGAAATGGCCATAGAATGGAGCCCTGAGGACCACTGGAGGAGACCATTCACAAAGCACATCTAGCCCCATTCACTAGGACACTTTCAACTCCGTTCTTCAGCAGTTCTTTATCCAAAGTGTCATGTACCTGCTCATCCTACATCTGAATAATTTGTTCTGGATGATGTTGTGAGGGAGAAGAGTTCAGGCAAGGCAGACGCAAGATCCTGTTTCTGGGGAGAAGTGACCCTGTGTAGGAGGAACATCTGGGGGAGCAATTGATTGAAACCATCTTAGCAGAGAAAGACCTGGTGATCCTAATGGAGAGGAAACAGACCATGAGATGGCAACGTTCCCGTGTAAAAAAAAGGTGCACCAGTCTCCATGGCTGCATTCAGGAGTTTTGCACTGGTTAACGAGAGGGGACCATCCCTTTCTACCCAGAAATGGTGAGGACAATGCCATGTGGGATTCATTTCTTGGCTCCCCAGTGAGGAAGGATTTGGACATTATGGACCAAGAGCAGTACACGGTCACGCAGAGACTGGAAAGTCTGCATCACTCTTCATAGAGAAGAGGCTGGGAAGTGAGCCACCCAAGAGGAAAGGATGTGCAGGGGGCCCATCATCAATGTGAATTAACCCCTGATGGCAGGGAGAGAAATGGTGGGAACCCAGGTCTTGTCACTGGTGTGCACATGAAGAAAAAGAGGCCCTGGCTACAAGGGGAAGGAGATGGGATTGCATGGGCAAAGCAGGCAAGCCTTTTTCCCTGTATGGATGGGCAAAGAGTGGAAGAGTCGGTGGAGTCTCTGTATTGGCAGCTATTGAAAACCCAGCTTGCCATGGTCCCACAACACGCAGCTCTAGTTGCCCTGTTTAAGAAAAGGGATTAAAGTACCTTCTGTGGAGAGGTTCCTGCTGTTGAAAGTGATTGAGAGGAGACTCAGGCTGGGATGCTGGAGAATTTATTGAGACAAAAGAATGAAAATGTAAAAGCACCAAAAGCACCAAGTGGAAGTGAGGCAGCCTGAGGTGCAAGGAGTGCGACCGTGAGCAGAAGACTTCTGCTTGCAGTACATGTTGGCAGAGCACTGACTTCTTCCTGCCCTGCAGTAAAAGAAACATAGCAGAGGTCCCCCAATAGTCTTTGCCTTGTGCAAAGGGGTTTGGAGCAGAGAGTCCTGGACACAGGCAAAGAGATGCTGCGAAGAAAGAATTAGTACAATAGGAGGAGGTGCAGGGGCATCTCTTTCAGTCTCTTCTCACTTTGTTGCCAGGACACTAAGCCTGGCTTTGGGCCTTTCCCAGTGGGTGAGCTCTGTGAGTGTCCTGGTGCAATGGTGCTTGTGAGGTTGTCCCTGGCTGTAGTTGGTTTATGTGCAAGTGTTTTGGTAGACATTGGGCTGCTGTTTTATCTTCATTGAGAATATGTGAGGAAGTATTTCCAAGTGTGATGGAGCCTCTGGGAAAGATCCAAGTACGTTCCTGGGGAAGAACCTCCTGAACGGAACAGGTGAAGAGTGTGGCAGAAGGAAGAGCAGAGACAAAGTGGGGTGAACTGACCCCAGTTGCCCTTCTCATTCCTCTGTGCAGTTTTGTGCAAGGGAGAATGTAATTTAGAAAGGAAGATGAACCCTGAAGCAGGGACAGTTTGGGAGAAGGTGTTTTCAGATTTGTTTCAATTTCTCCTAATTCTACTCTGACTTTTGATGTTGATAAATGATTTTCCCCATATTAAGTCTGTTTTGCTGCCACTGGAAATCAGTGGGTGATCTCCGTGTTCTTATCTCAATTTAGGAGACTTTCATCTTATTCTTGTGTCCCCTATCCTCTTGAGGAAGAGGATTGATAGAGCAGCTCATTGGGCGCTTGGTGCCCAGACAACTTCCACTCAGAGACCCCTATCTTTGCAGCAGTGCTGGGTCAGAGGCTTGGTTCTGTACTTGTCCCCAGTGCCCCATGCAGGGCTGTGCTGAGCCAAGGTGAGGGGAATTGTGACCTCACAGTGGGGTCTTCCTTGTGACCTCAGAGCAGAGAGGTGGTGACTTGGGGTCACCTGCCGAGGTTGTCCAGAATTCTGTAGCAGAGAGGATGGTGGTCAGGAGACCCTCTGCTTGGCTCCCTGTTGTTTTTCACAGTGAAGAGGTGCTGATGGCTTGGGGAAAATCCAAGCCATCATTTGAGGACCCCACAGCAGAGTGAGACCATGGCCTGGAAAATCTGGTGTGTGTGGAATGGGACCTTTCATCCCGAAGTTCAGTGCAACAAGGACACAGTCCTGGGTCAGAGGAGGATCTCAGAGCAGGAAGGGTGGTGACCTGCACACACTGCATGGGACATGCAAGGTCCTTGCAGCAAGGGGGGTCTGGACCATGAATCTCTCTGTGGGTGGTCCTGGGACTCCACTTAAATGGTCTCATGAGTCTGTGGCCACTTCATCAGAGATGTGCTCATGGGAGTGTTGTCATGTTCAAGGCTGTCTTTGAACCAGCAATGGCAAAAACCTCTGTCACTTTGTGAAAGCACCCCAGGTACCTGTCCTTGCTGGTCATAGTGAGAAACTTTGCAGAAGCATCCCTGAGGCCTTTTTCACCCACACTGATGGCCTGTTGAGTCCTGGCTTTGTGCTGCGTGAGCTTGGAACAGCTTTGGTAGAAGAAAGGACAAGGAAGTATCAGATGTTGGGATGCAGGAGAACTTTATTGAGACAAAAGCATGAAAACGTACAAGCATAAGGAGGAAGAGAGCTGAGATGCAAGTAGGGTGACCATGCATTGAGGACTTCTGTATGCAGTAGATTTTGTCAGAGCACCGAGGTCTTCCTGGCTTGACTGCGGAAGAACCAACTGGAGGTCCTCAGATGCAGTTTACCCTGTAAGATGCTTGTGTGGCACACGGTACTAGACAAAGGAGATGGGGTGTTTCAGAGAAGGAATTTGGAGAAGAGGAAGAGATCTCTAGGCAATGTTACCAGGAAACCTCTGCTGGCCCCTTCCCTGCTTGCTTTGTGCCATAAGAAAAGGAGCTGTAGAAGGTGAACTGGTGTGCCAGCATTACTCCAGAAATGCATCCTCAGTGCATAACTTTGTTTCTAGAATATATGTGAATGTTTTCAGATATGTTACCAACAGTCCTTAGCAGATGTTGCAGCCTCTTCCACCACCGTAGCAGCCCAGGCCTCCAAAGCCGTTGCCAAGGCCGTAACTGAAGCCCCCAGAGGAGACGGGCACTCCCTGGGCACCCAGGACGTTGCCCACGGCAGCGGATGAGGAGGATCCGACGGCGGTGCTCTGGGGGAAGGAGCTGAGGATGGGTCCTGGCAGGGTGACCAGTACGGTGGGAGGCTGGATGACGACGCGGGAGTCCTCACACTGCCTGACACAGGGCTCGTTGCAGCTGTTGGCCAGCGGGGTGGGTCCGCAGGGGCGGCAGAGGTCGTAGCAGGCCATGTGTGTGGTGTGGAGGGGCCCTGGCACAGGACAGGAGAGGAGAGGAGAGAGGGTGATGGGAGAGCGGAGGGCGTGGGGGTGCGAGGGGCGGTGGTGCAGGAGGGCGAGGCAGTGGGGAGGCTGTTGTGGGGCTGTGGGGCTGTGGTGCTGGGGAGGCGTGAGGGGTGCTGAGGCTGGGGCAGAGCGTGCTGGAAGAGCCGGGGCAGGGGGTGAGGAGCAGAGGGCAAGGGGCTTGAGGCTCACCTTGTTGAGGTGCAGGAGAAGGCGTCAGCAGAGGCGAGTGAGGGACAGAGGCGCTGGGCCGGCTTTTATGCTGGTCCTGAAGTGCCCGAGGGGGCTGACGCAGTCCTTGTGCATGACAGCATGTTTGTGCAAGCAGCTGGTGCGTGTCAGATCCTTGCAAGCAATTAGTTGTGGTTGTGTTTTCCTTCCAAGAATTCTGTAAGTTCATGTCCTCCTGTTGTGGACGTGTCCTTCTGGCCATGGCGGCAACTTTTAAGAACTAGAGACCAAAGGGTTGAGTTTGATGGTCTATGTCAGGGCATTTGGCAGACAATGCAAGAAAAGCATTGGAGAGGTGGAGGTGTCTTCAGTGATGTCATTCTGTGGCACTCGTGGCTGTGGTTTGTGGTTTTCTTGCAGAGCTTCCCCATGTCTGAAATAGAGCTCATTCCTTTGTATCTGTAAGAAAATCAAGAGGCTGGATCTGGCACACTAGGGTTTGGTCAGCCTGTTCTGTCGCCAGTGCTTGGCTCCATTTACATTTCTCACATTTACAGGACAATTTATTCTTTTATTTCAACTCTATGTCCTGAGCTCATAATGAAGTACACTGAAGAAACAAGGAATCGGGGCTGTACCCAGAAAAATTGCAAAAGCCCAGTGTAGGTTAAGATGTAAATTCACTTCTCCAGTATCCAAATGATAACTTAGAACATCTGAGTCTTCTCATAATGCACTTATGAGAAAAATTATATAATTACCTGAAAATGTTAACAGTGCTTCTTCTTCCTGCTCTGTCACGGTTTGGATGTTACTTGTGTTACTCCTGGAAACCTGAAAGCCTCAGCATTCCAGGTGCTGCTGGATCTGCTTCAAAAGCTTTTTAGGGTTAGCTGATGCTTTGTACCTTCCAGATTGGAGGTCTGGTCTGATGCTTTTCCATAGTTTAGTGGTTTCTGAGTGAACTGCCAGACAAAAGGTGATGTGCAGGAGACAGCAATTTCCAGGTGATAATGGCTGCATAGTGTCCATACAGCCCTTTCTTGCCACGTGTTCTGCCTAAAGGGTGCCTCATTTGGACCTCACGACGATGCTACCAGGATATCTCATTCCCCACTGTCGTGGTTTAAACCCAAATCACACAGCTCATGCACTCACTCGCCCCCTTGCTCCCCCAACTATTGGAGAGTTTGGAAGGAGAATCCAAAGAATGTTTCTACCACGGGTTGAGATAAGAACAGTTTAATAACTAAGGTATAACATAAATCACTACTGCTACTAGTGCTACTACTAATAATAGTGATAAAGGAAATAACAAGTGAAGAGAATACAACACCTCACCAGCAACTGACCCATAACTCACCCCACCCTGAACGACCAAGCATAGAACGATACCTCCTCCATCCCCCCAGAGCTCCAGCCCTTCCGGGTCTCTCCCGGTTACATCCTGGTGATGACGTGCTGTAGTATGGAATATCTCTTTGGCTAGCCTGTGTCAGATGTCCTATCTCTCCTTCCTCCTGGACACCTCTCCTCCCTGGCAGAGCATGAGGCTCAGAAAGTCCTTGGACAAACCAAACATTTGAGTAGTAACTCAAAAAATACTTGGTATCAGCAACCGTTCTCAGCTTGAAAGTCAAAACACAGCACTGCACCAGCTACCAAGAAGGAGAAAAATAACTTCTACTGCTGAATCCAGGACACCCACTAAAAGCTGGGATAGCCAAAATCCGAGCAAGAGTTGAGTGAACAGTGACGTGCACCCCAGGATGCTGTTTGCCCTCTTGTCTGCCAGGGCACACTGCTGACTCCTATTGAACCTGCTGCCAGCCAGCACCCGCAGGTGCCTTTCTGCATGGCTGCTCTCCAGGATCTCTTCTCCCAGGCTGTGCCTGTGTGCAGCATCGCTCCATGCCAGGTGCAGAATCCAGCATTTGTGCTTCTGAAATTTCATGCCATTGATGGCTGCCCAATGCTCCAAGCTACCGAGATCCTTCTGCAAGACCTCTTATCCCTCAAGAGAATCAACAGCATCTCCCAGTCCCATCAGCAAACTTGTGAACAGTGCATTCAACTGCTGCCTCTAGATGTGTGAGAAAAATATTGTTCAGAAATGGCCATAGAATTGAGGCCTGAGGAACTCTGGAGGGGATCATTCACAAAGTACATCTAGACCCATTCACTAGGACACCTTTGGCCCTGTCCTTCAGCAGTTCTTTATCCAATGTATCATATACCTTCTCATCTGACATTTGAATAATTTGTTCTAGACGATGTTGTGAGGGAGAAGAGTTCAGCCAGGGCAGAAGCAAAGTTGTGTTTCTGGGGAGAAGTGTCCGTGTGTAGGAGGAACATCTGGGAGACCAATTGGTTAGAAACCATCTTAGCAGAGAAGGACCTCTTGATCCTAATGGAGAGCATACAGACCATGCGATGGCAACGTTCCCATGTAAAAAAAGGGTGCACCCGTCTCCATTGCTACATTCAGGAATGTTGCACTAGTTAATGGGAGCGGATCATCCATTTCTACCCAGAAATGGTGAGGACAATGCCATGTAGGATTCATTTCTTGGCTCCCCAGTGAGGAAGGATTTGGACATTATGGACCAAGAGCAGTGCACAGTCACTCAGAGACTGGAAAGTCTGCATCACTGTTCATAGAGAAGAGGCTGAGAACTGAGCCACCCAAGAGAGAAGGATGTGCAGGGGGCCCATCATCAATGTGAATTATCCCCTGATGGCAGGGAGAGAAGTGGTGGAAACCCAGGTCTTGTCACTTGTGTGCACATGGAGAAGAAGAGGCCCTGGGTACAAGGGGAAGGAGATGGGATGGCATGGGCAAAGCAGGCAAGCCTTTTTCCCTGTGTGGATGGGCAAAGAGTGGAAGAGTCGGTGGAGTCTCTGTACTGGCAGCTACTGAAAACCTTAACTTGCCATGGTCCCACAGCATGCAGCTCTAGTTGCTCTGTTTAAGAAAAGGGATTTAAGTACCTTCTGTGGAGAGGTTCCTGCTGTTGAATGTGATTCAGAGGAGACTCAGGCTGGGATGCTGGAGAATTTATCAAGACAAAAGAATGAAACTGTTAAAGCACCAAAAGCACAAAGTGGAAGTGAGGCAGCCTGAGGTGCAAGGAGTACGACCATGAGCAGAAGGCTTCTGCTTGCAGTACATGTTGGCAGAGCCCTGAGTTCTTCCTGCCCTGCAGTACAAGCAGCATAGCAGAGGTCCCCCAATAGTCTTTGACTTGTGCAAAGGGGTTTGGAGCAGACAGTCCTGGACACAGGCAAAGAAATGATGTGAAGAAAGAATTAGTACAACAGGAGGAGGTGCAGGGGCAATATTTGTGCATATCCTGGGCAAGCCCAGTGGCTTGTTTCCTCTCTTGGTGGCTCGAGACGAGGAGCTGTGGACAGCAGGTCCACGTGTCAGCAACTGTCTAGAACTGCATTCTCAGACGATGCCACATCTTCAAGGATGTAAGTGGTTGGTTACAGACAAGCTGTCAAAGGCCCTTAGCATATGCTGCAGCCTCTTCCACCACCGTAGAATGGAGAGGTTGGGGGAATGTATTTTCATATTTGTTTTTGTTTCTCCTAATACTACTGTGACTTTTAATTTTCATAAATGAATTTCCCTGAGTCCGTTTTGCTGGCACTGGAACCTGGAGAGTGATGTCCATGTCCTTATCTCTACTTAGGATCTTCACCCCCTACCCAATTGAGGAAGAGGAGTCATAGAGCAGCTCAGTGAACACTTGGTGCCCAGCCAAGGTCAAAGCACCTCAGAGCCCCATCTTCATAGCAGAACAGGGTTACAGGCTTGTTCCTGCACCTTGTTCCCAGTGCCCCATGCAGGGCCTTGCTGAGCCAAGTTATGGATGATTGTGACCTCACACTGTAGGCTTAGTGTGTGACCTCAGAGCAGAGGGATGTTGGCTTGGGGTCCCCGGCAGAGTTGTTACAGAAACAGAGCAGCATGGACAATGGTCGGTCCAGGAACCCCTTGCATTGTTGGAGCCTGCACTGATGCGGGGCTGGTGCCCCTCTGAACATCCTGCCAAGGCATCATTTGTGGACCCCATAACAAGGTGAGACCATGGCCTGGAGACTCTGACATAGGTAGAATCGGGAAAATGCTGCCAGAATATCAATGCAACAGGAACACACACAGGGGTCAAAGGAGGATCCCAGAGCAGGAGGGTGGAGACCTGGCCCCCCTGCATGGCATATGCATGGTCTTCACAGCAGTCGGTGACAGGGCCATGAGTTCCTCTGGGGTTGTCCCTGTGACCCCATCCAAATGGTCTCATGAGCCTGGGGTGACTCCATAGGGGTTGTAACAGGGGAACAATGTCAAGTTCAGTGCTTTCTTTGTGACAGTAATGGGCTTATGTCACGTTCTGGAGGGCTTCCATATGTCAGTCTGCATGTGGTGGTATATATCCTAGGAAAAGCATTTTGGCCCTTGTTCACTCACCCTGACGGTCTCTTGAGCCCTGGCTTTGTGCTGCTTGAAGTTGGAAGAGCCTTGGTAGAATTAAGGAAGAGGAGGCTTCAAAGGCTTGAATGCAGAAGAACTTTATTGAGACCAAAGAGTGAAAATGTAAAAGCATAAAGCTGTAGAGAGCTGGTCTATGGTGCGAGTATGGTGACCATAATCTGAGATTTTCTATTTAAAGTACAAGTTGTCAGAGCGCCGAGGTCTCCCTGCCCTGAATTGGGAGGAGCCCAGTAAAGGTCCCCTCAACCTTGCTTAGCTTGTGAGATGCTGGCTGGGAGAGAGAGTACTGGAAATAGCAGATGACTGATGCAGAGAAGGTAGTGAGAGAAGGGGAGGACGTCCATCAGGCATGTGTATCAGGCAGCACAGGTTGGGCTCTGCTTCCTTTTTTGGTACTGTGAGAGCAGAACTTGTGGACAGCAGATATATGTGTCAGGAACAGTGTGGATGTGCATCCTCAGTCCTTTGTGCTGCTTCCAGGGTGTTGTTGCTGTTGTCACGCGTGTTGTCAAGGGTGCTTAGCAGATGTTGCAGCCCCTTCCACCTCCATAGCAGCCCAGGCCTCCGAAGCCGTTGCCAAGGCCGTAGCCGAAGCCCCCAGAGGAGACGGGCACTCCCTGGGCACCCAGGACGTTGCCCACGGCAGCGGATGAGGAGGATCCGACGGCGGTGCTCTGGGGGAAGGAGCTGAGGATGGGTCCTGGCAGGGTGACCAGCACGGTGGAAGGCTGGATGACGACGCGGGAGTCCTGGCACTGCCTGACACAGGGCTCGTTGCAGCTGTTGGCCAGCGGGGTGGGTCCGCAGGGGCGGCAGAGGTCGTAGCAGGCCATGTGTGTGGTGTGGAGGGGCCCTGGCACAGGACAGGACAGGAGAGGAGAGAGGGTGTGGGGAGAGCGGAGGGCGTGGGGGTGCGAGGGGCGGTGGTGCAGGAGGGCGAGGCAGTGGGGAGGCTGTTGTGGGGCTGTTGTGCTGGGGAGGCGTGAGGGGTGCTGAGGCTGGGGCAGAGCGTGCTGGAAGAGCCGGGGCAGGGGGTGAGGAGCAGAGGGCAAGGGGCTTGAGGCTCACCTTGTTGAGCGCGCAGGAGAAGGCGTCAGCAGAGGCGAGTGAGGGACAGAGATGCTGGCCCGGCTTTTATCCTGGTCCCCGAGGGGCGGGACAGCCTTTGCGCATGGCAGCATTTGTCAGCAAGCAGCTGGTGCGTGCCACAGCCTGGCAAGTCATGAGCTGGGCCCTGTTTCCCTTCCCACAACGTTCCCTTTGCATGTCCTCTGTTGAGGACGTGTCCATCTGGCCCTGGCGGCAGCCTTCAAGTGATAGGGTGTGTTTGGGACGGTTTGCATGGAAAGTGTCTGTCATGGCACTCTGCAGACACAGCCACAGCGTTAGAGAGGTGGGGTGGTGTGAGTGAGGTCATCCCATGGCACTCGTGTGCTGTGGTTTGTGGGTGCCTTGTGAAGAGGTTTCCCTTGTCCTCGTAGCTGTGTCAGGGGAGGGCAGTTTGCAACAGCAGGCTGTGGTCCTGGAAATTGTGCTTGAGATCTGGTTGCTCTCTGTGATGTGGGGAGCACTTCCCATCGTTCCAAAAGTTTGTGTTGGCCCAGTCATAGAGCTCCCCTCTTTTATAAGTTGCATGTTTGCAGCCTGTCCTCTGGTTTGATGCAGTGCTTGATGTGGGGCACCTTGTAAATAGACCACCTTTGTAAGGGTGTTCCCCTGTGAAATGAGAATTTTGTTGGTCAACGAGAATGCTTTTCTGTTGCTTACCTCAGTATTCTTGCAAAGGCTTTGATGCTTTCTCCCCTTGCATGGTCAAGGGGTGTGGGGTCACCTGTGTTTGTGGGCAGCTGGCTTGAGTGCTCCCTCAGCAGGTTTAGAGATGATGCAAAATCTGTAGAGGGACTGAGATGCTTGATGTTTGTGCCATGATGTAGAGGGAAGACGAGGTGCTGGAGAATGGACAGATGGGAATCTCCTGAAGTTCAACGGGAAGAAACGACAAGTTTTCTATGTAGGGAGGAATGGTGCCTGTTGTCAGAATATACTGGAGACTGAGGGGCTGAAAAGCAGCTTTGCTGAATACAGCTTTGTGGTGCTGGTGGAGAAGAAGCTCAGGATGGTGCAGCAATGCACCCATGCAGCAAAAGGGGCCAAGAGTCCCCTATGACAGCAATAGGAGATTTGTTAGCAATTTTTGGGTGGTGTTTGTGTGTGTGTTCTTGTTCTTCTCAATGCTGGTGAGTCTTTTATCACTAGAAGAAAGGCATGGATTTAGTGAAGCCAGTCCAATACAGGACCTCCAAGATGCTGTAGGGACTGGAAGATCCTTGCTATGAGGTGAAGCTTAGAGAGGTGGGAGGGTTCTTTTTCACCCAGGAGGCAAGGGTGCACAGGGCAGATGTCATCAGTGTGTTGTTCTGGGTTCAGCAGTAGCAGTCATTTTTTCTCCTTCTTCGTAGCTGGTGCAGTGCTGTGTTTTGACTTCCAGGCTGGGAACAGTGCTGATAGCAAGTATGTAGTTACTGCTCAAATGTTTGGATTGTCCAAGCCTCATGCTGTGCCAGGGAGGAGGGGTGGCCGGGAGGAAGGATAGACAGGACACCTGACCCAGGCTAGCCAAAGAGGTATTCCATATCATAGCACGTCATGCCCAGGATGTAACCGAGAGTTACCTGGAAGGGCTGGAGATCTGAGGGGTTGGAGGAGGTATCGGTCGGTGCTCGGTGGAGCAGGGTGGGGTGAGATACCGGTCGGAGGGTGGTGAGGTGTTGCATTCTCTTCATTTGTTATTTCCTGTATAATTTTTATTATTGTTAGTGGTAGCAGTAGTGATTTGTGTTATACCTTAGTTATTAAACTGTTCTTATCTCAATCCGTGGGAGCTACATTCTTTGGATTCTCCTCCCTAGCTCTCCGGGAGTTGGAGGACCAAGGGGGGGAGTGAGTGCATGAGCTCTATAGTGGGGTTTAAAACACGACATATGTCCATATCCTGAGTGGTACGGAATGAAGACAAGGGAGAGGGAATGTTCTCATCAGTGCTATATCCAGGGCAAAGCCTAATGGGGGAAGCTGTAAAGATGAGCCCTTTTCCTTGAAAGAGAGGGCAACACTTCTTCTATGTGATTGTGATCAGCAGTGGCACTGGTTGTGCAGGGAGGTGTTGGAGTCTCCATCCTTTGAGATACTGGAAACCTGACTAGACATCATTGACAGTGTGTTTATGCTGAGCATGCTTGAGGATTCTGGTCTGATCCCCAGAGGTCCCCTGTGCACTAAATGATTCTGTTTGCTATGGTTCTGCTTGTTGTGATGGCCATGTAGTTCTGCTTGGAAAGAGACTTTGGCAAGTATGTGCTGCCATGGAGAGTTTGTGTCTGGTGTGTGGGTAGAAGTGCATGATCATTTCCAAGGTTTTTGTCAAGGGAAGAGCTGTTGTGTGTGCTGGAAGCCCACAGGAGGGTTTTGCGGGGAATTTAATCCACTACAGTGGTCTGGTGGACATTTGCCACCAGCTTGATTGCCTATTGAGCCCTAGCTTTGTGCTGATTGAGATTGGATGAGCACTGGGAGAAATGAAGAAGAGGAAGTGTCTGAGGCTGGGGTGGAGTGGGTGGTTATTGAGGAAAAACTGGTGAAAAGGCAGGAGAACCAAGGGAACCGATGTGAGGTAAAAATAGGGCAAGCACCAGCCAGGTCCCCTTTGTGTAGCAGGTGTTGCCTGAATCCTGAGGTCTTTATGGCCCCCAAAGTGAGCTGTGACATAGAAGTTCCCAGTGGGGTTTAGGTTGTACGATAGTGTTAGAAGTGGACTGGATCAGAATGAGAAGTGTAGAGAAGGAAGCTGGAGAAGAAGAAGAGGTCCATGAGCCCTGTGAACAGGCAACATGAGGTGGGCCCATTCTCTCCTGGATTTCAGACCTGCTGAGGCACTGGGTCAGCTTTTATGCTGGTCCCCGAGGGGTGGGACAGCCTTTGCGCATGGCAGCATTTGTCAGCAAGCAGCTGGTGCGTGCCACAGCCTGGCAAGTCATGAGCTGGGACCTGTTTTCCTTCCCACAACGCTCCCTTTGCATATCCTCTGTTGAGGACGTGTCCTTCTGTCCATGGTGGCAGCTTTTAAGTATAAATATTAAAGGCCTAGGGCTTGGTATTGATGGGGCATTTCATGACACTTGGCAGAAGATGTAACCAAAGCTTTGGAGAGGTGGGGTGTCAGCAGTGATGTTATCCTGTGGTACTCGTTTGTTGTAGTTTGTGGCTGTGTTGTGAAGAGGGGGTCCATGTCCTTGCAGCCCTGTCAGGCTGGTCTGGGCACTGGGGCTCTTCTGGCTCTTAGAGACTTCTATTTCTGTCTCCTTCAGGCTCTTCCCACTTAGTTGGCAGGTCAGTAAGCCTGGCTTTGGAGCTTTCCCATTGGGTGAGATCCATGGGAATCTTTCTGCCCTTGTGCTTGTGAAGTTGTCACTGTCTGTAGTGGATTTTACATGGAAATGTTTTGGTAGACATTGGGTGCTGTTTTGTCTTCTGTGAGAAGATGCCGAAAGGTTTCTCCAAATCTGATAGAGACTGTGGGACGGACCCAGATAAGCTCTTGGAGTGCGATTTCCTGTGAAAGAGGCCCCGGAATGGAGCAGGGGAAGAGTGTGAGGGGTCAAAAAGAGCAGAGAAAGCATGGGGTGGACTGACCACAATTTCCTTTCTCATTCCTTCTCACCCTTTTGTGCTGTTTTGGGCAAGGGAGTAAGGGATTTAGAAGGGAAGATGAGCCTTGCAGAAGGGAGAGATTGGAGGAAGGTGTTTTAAGATTTGTTTTTATTTCTCCTAATTCTACTCTGACTTTTGATTTTGATAAATGAATTTCCCCATATTAAGTCTGTTTTGCTGCCACTGGAACCCAGTGAGCGATGTCCATGTTCTTAGCTCAGCTCAGGAGATATTTGTCTTATTCTTCTGTCCCTTGTTCTCTTGAGGAAGAGGAATGATAGAGCAGCTCAGTGAGACCTTGGTGCCCAGACAAAGTCTACTGACCATAGACCCCCATCTTTGCAGGAGAACTGGGTCACAGCCTTGTTCCAACATTGTCCTCAGTGCCCCATGCAAGGCTGTGCTGACTGAAGGTGAGGGGGATTGTGCCCTCACAGTGGGGGCTTTCAGTGTGACCTCAGAGCAGAGGGTGGTGTCTTGGGGTCCCCTGCAGAGGTGGTCAAGAGATTCTGTAGCAGGGAGGATGGTGGTCAGGTGACCTTCTGTGTGGGTCACTGTTGGTCTTCACAGTGAAGAGGTGCTGACTGCTTGGGGAAACTCCAAGTCATCATTTGAGGACACAGCAGCAAGTTGAGACCATGGCCTGGAAAATCTGGTGTGTGGACTGGGGACCTTTCATCCAGAAAGTCAGTGTAACAGGGACACACTCCTGGGTCAGAGGAGGATGTCAGAGCAGGAAGGGTGGTGACCTGCACACACTGCATGGGATACCTAAGGTCCTTGCAACAGGGGGGACTGTATCATGACTGTTCCTGTGGGTGGCATTTGATCTCCACCTGAATGGTCTCATGAGTCTGTGGCCACGTCATCAGAGGCATGCTCATGGGAGTCTTGTCATGTTCAAGACTGTCTTTGAGCCAGCACTGGCTGAAGCCCCTGTCACGTTGTGAAAGCACCCCAGGTGTCAGTCTTTGTTGGTTGTGGTGCCATATTTCCCAGAAGAATCATTGTGGCCTTTTCACCCATACTGACAGCCTGCTGAAGTCCTGGCTTTGTGCTGCATGAACTTTGGTAGATGAAATTGCAAGGAGGTTTCAGAGGCTGGGATGCAGGAGAACTTTATTGAGATAAAAGCATGAAAGTGTACAAGCATAAGGAGGAAGAGAACTGAGATTCAAGTAGGGTGACCATGAACTGAGGTCTTCTATATGCAGTAGTTTTTGTTGGAGCACTGAGGTCTTCCTGGTTTGAATGGGCAGGAGCCCACTGGAGGTCTCCCAATGCAGTTTATCCTGTAAGATGCTGGTGCGGCACACCGTAGTCCACGAAGCAGATGAGGTGTAACAGAGAAGGAATTTGGAGAAGAGGAAGACATCCATGTTAGATGTTACCAGGCAGCTTGTCTGGTCGCTTTCCTGCTTGCTTTGTGCCACAAGAGAAGGAGCTGCAGAAGGTGAACTGGTGTGCCAGCATTAACGCAGATATGCATCCTCAGTCCATGTCTTTGCTTCTAGAATATATATGAGTGCTTTCATGTATGTTTTCAAGGACCCTTAGCAGATGTTGCAGCCTCTTCCTCTGCCATAGCAGCCCAGGCCTCCGAAGCCGTTGCCAAGGCCGTAGCCGAAGCCCCCAGAGGAGACGGGCACTCCCTGGGCACCCAGGACGTTGCCCACGGCAGCGGATGAGGAGGATCCGACGGCGGTGCTCTGGGGGAAGGAGCTGAGGATGGGTCCTGGCAGGGTGACCAGCACGGCGGGAGGCTGGATGACGACGCGGGAGTCCTCACACTGCCTGACACAGGGCTCGTTGCAGCTGTTGGCCAGCGGGGTGGGTCCGCAGGGGCGGCAGAGGTCGTAGCAGGCCATGTGTGTGGTGTGGAGGGGCCCTGGCACAGGACAGGAGAGGAGAGAGGGTGTGGGAAGAGCGGAGGGCGTGGGGGTGCGAGGGGTGGTGGTGCAGGAGGGCGAGGCAGTGGGGAGGCTGTTGTGGGGCTGTGGGGCTGTGGTGCTGGGGAGGCATGAGGGGTGCTGAGGCTGGGGCAGAGCGTGCTGGAAGAGCCGGGGCAGGGGGTGAGGAGCAGAGGGCAAGGGGCTGGAGGCTCACCTTGTTGAGCACGCAGGAGAAGGCGTCAGCAGAGGCGAGTGAGGGACAGAGGCGCTGGGCCGGCTTTTATGCTGGTCCCCGAGGGGCGGGACAGCCTTTGCGCATGGCAGCATTTGTCAACAAGCAGCTGGTGCGTGTCTGATCCTGGCAAGCAATTAGTTGTGGTTGTGTTTTCCTTCCAAGAATTCTGGAAGTTCATGTGCTCCTGTTGAGGACGTGTCCTTCTGGCCATGGCGGCAGCTTTCAAGTACTAGAGGCCAAAGACTTGAGGTTGATGGTGCATGTAAGGATATTTGTCAGACCACGCAACAAAAGCATTGGAGAGGTGGAGGTGTCTTCAGTGATGTCATCCCATAGCACTCATGTGTTGTGGTTTGTGGCTGTGCTGTGCAGAAGTCGCCCCATGTCCTTGCAGCCCTGTCAGGTTGGTCTGGCCTTTGGGGCTGTGCTGGCTGTAAGGGACTGCCCCTTCCATCAAATTCGGTCCCTCTGTGCCTTGCTGCCAGCTCACTAATCCTATCTGTGGGCCTCTCCTTTCCTGTTTGGTGAGCTCTGTGGGTGTCGTGGTGTTTTTTTATGCTTGTAAGGTTGTATTTGTAATGGATTTATATGGCAAGGTTCTGTTAGAAGGTGCAGAAGGTTACCCCATGTGTCAGAGAGCCAGTTTGAAGAACACACATTGAGTAAATTCATGGAGCGCTGTTTCCCTCGGAAGGGATTCCAGAATGGAGGAGGGAAAGTGTGTGAGGACCAAAGAGCATTAACAACAATGTGTGTTGAACTGACTACGAGCCCCATTCCTCATTCCCATTTGCGGCTTAGGGGAAGGGAATATGAGGGAAGGTGAACATAGAAGAAGGTTTGGGGAAGGTGTTTCAAGATTTGGTTTATTTCTCATAATTCTACTCTGACTTTTTAAAAAGTATTTTAATTCTGATCAATTAATTTGTACAAGTCAAGCCTGTTTTGCTACCAGTGATGTGATCTCCTGCCTGTGAGTGATCTCCATGTCCTTATCTTAATCTGGGAGCCTTTTGTGATATTGCTGTCCCCCTACCCATTTGAGGAAGAGGAGTGATAGAGCAGCTCAATGAGCACGTGGTGCCTAGACAAAGTCTATGAACACAGACCCCCATCTTTGCAGCAGAAATGGGTCACAGGCTTGGCCCAGCACTTGTCATAAGTGCCCCATGCAGGGCTGTGCTGAGCCAAGGTGAGGAAGACTGTGATATGACAGTGGGGACTTTCTGTGTTAGCTCAGAGGACAGGGGTGGTGTCTTGGGGTCCCCTGCAGCGGTTGTTCAGAGATTCTGTAGCAGGGAGGATGGTGGTCAGGAGACCCTATGCTTGGGTCACTGTTGGACTCTGCAGGGAAGAGGGGCAGGTGGTTGGGAAACCTCCAAGGCATCATTTGTATACCAAATAGTAAGATGAGACAATGACCTGGCAAATCTGGTGTGTGGACTGGGGACCTTTCATCCAGAAGGTCAGTGCAAGAAGGACACACTCCTGGGTCAGAGGAGGATCTCAGAGCAGGAAGGGTGGTGACCTGCACACACTGCATGGGACACGCAAGGGCCTTGCAGCAACGGGGAACTGGACCATGAGTGTCTCTGTGTGTGACCCCAGATTCCACCTGAATGGTCTTATGAGCCTGTGGCCACTCCATCAGAGGTGTTCTCATGGGAGCGTTGTCATGTTCAAGACTGTCTTTGAGCCAGTGCTGGCAGAAACCTCTGTCACTTTGTGGAAGCACCTCAGGTGCCAGTCCTTGCTGCTCATAGTGAGAAACTTCCCAGGAGAATCCCTGTGGCCTTTTTCACCCACACTGATGGCCTGTTGAGTTCTGGATTTGTGCTGCGTGAACTTGGAGCAGCTTTGTTAGAAGAAAGAGCAAGGAGATAACAGAGGCTGGGATGCAGGAGAAGTTTATTGAGATAAAAGCATGAAAACGTACAAGCCTAAGAGGAAGAGAGCTGAAAAGCAAGTAGGGTGACCATGCACTGAGGTCTTCTGTATGCAGTAGATTTTGTCAGAGCACCGAGGTCTTCCTGTCTTGACTGGGGAAGAACAAACTGGAGGTCCCCAGATGCAATTTATCATGTAAGATGCTGGTGCAGCACACAGTACTGCACGAAGCAGATGAGCTGCAGCAGAGAAGGAATTTGGAGAAGAGGATGACATCCATGGGCAATGTTACCAGGCAGCTCGTCTGGCCCCTTTCCTGCTTGCTTTGTGCCACAAGAGAAGGAGCTGCAGAAGGTGAACTTGGCTGCCAGCATTAACGCAGACATGCATCCTCAGTCCATGTCTTTGCTTCTAGAATATATATGAATGCTTTCATGCATGTTTTCAAGGACCCTTAGCAGGTGTTGCAGCCTCTTCCACGGCTGTAGCAGCCCAGGCCTCCGAAGCCGTAGCCGAAGCCCCCAGAGGAGACGGGCACTCCCTGGGCACCCAGGACGTTGCCCACGGCAGCGGATGAGGAGGATCCGACGGCGGTGCTCTGGGGGAAGGAGCTGAGGATGGGTCCTGGCAGGGTGACCAGCACGGTGGGAGGCTGGATGACGACGCGGGAGTCCTCACACTGCCTGACACAGGGCTCGTTGCAGCTGTTGGCCAGCGGGGTGGGTCCGCAGGGGCGGCAGAGGTCGTAGCAGGCCATGTGTGTGGTGTGGAGGGGCCCTGGCACAGGACAGGACAGGAGAGAGGGTGATGGGAGAGCGGAGGGCGTAGGGGTGCGAGGGGCGGTGGTGCAGGAGGGCGAGGCAGTGGGGAGGCTGTTGTGGGGCTGTGGTGCTGGGGAGGCGTGAGGGGTGCTGAGGCTGGGGCAGAGCGTGCTGGAAGAGCCGGGGCAGGGGGTGAGGAGCAGAGGGCAAGGGGCTTGAGGCTCACCTTGTTGAGCGCGCAGGAGAAGGCGTCAGCAGAGGCGAGTGAGGGACAGAGGTGCTGGGCTGGCTTTTATGCTGGTCCCCGAGGTGCGGGACAACCTTTGCGCATGGCAGCATTTGTCAACAAGCAGCTGGAGCGTGTCTGATCCTTGCAAGCAATTAGTTGTGGTTGTGTTTTCCTTCCAAGAATTCTGGAAGTTCATGTGCTCCTGTTGAGGACGTGTCCTTATGGCCATGGCGGCAGCTTTCAAGTACTAGAGGCCAAAGACTTGAGGTTGATGGTGCATGTCAGGATATTTGGCAGACCATGCAACAGAAGCATTGGAGAGGTGGAGATGTCTTCAGTGATGTCATCCCATAGCACTCGTGTGTTGTGGTTTGTGGCTGTGCTGTGCAGAAGTCGCCTCATGTCCTTGCAGCCCTTTCAGGTTGGTCTGGCCTTTGGGGCTGTGCTGGCTGTAAGGGACTGCCCCTTCCATCACATTTGGTCCCTCTGTGCCTTGCTGCCATCTCACTAATCCTATCTGTGTGCCTGTCCTTTCCTGTTTGGTGAGCTCTGTGGGTGTCGTGGTCTCTTTTTATGCTTGTGAGGTTGTACTTGTAATGGGTTTATATGGCAAGGTTCTGTTAGAAGGTGCAGAAGGTTACCCCATGTGTCAGAGAGCCAGTTTGAAGAACACACATTGAGTAAATTCATGGAGCGCTGTTTCCCTTGGAAGGGATTCCAGAATGGAGGAGGGAAAGTGTGTGAGGACCAAAGAGCATTAACAACAATGTGTGTTGAACTGACTACAAGCCCCATTCCTCATCCCCATTTGCAGCTTAGGGGATGGGAATATGAGGGAAGGTGAACATAGAAGAAGGTTTGGGGAAGCTGTTTCAAGATTTGGTTTATTTCTCATAATTCTACTCTGATGCTTTTAAAAATTAATTTAATTTTCATCAATTAATTTGTACAAGTCAAGCCTGTTTTGTTACCAGTGATGTGATCTCCTGCCTGTGAGTGATCTCCATGTCCTTATCTTAATCTGGGAGCCTTTTATGATATTGCTGTCCCCCTACCCAGCTGAGGAAGAGGAGTGATAGAGCAGCTCAATGAGCACTTGGTGCCCAGCCAAAGTCTATGACCACAGACCCCCATCTTTGCAGAAGAAATGTGTCACAGGCTTGGTCCAGCACTTGTCATAAGTGCCCCATGCAGGACTGTGCTGTGCCAAGGTGAGGAAGACTGTGACACCACAGTGGGGGCTTTCTGTGTGACCTCTGAGCAGAGGGGTGGTGTCTTGGGGTCCCCTGCAGAGGTTGTCCAGAGATTCTGTAGGAGGGAGGATGGTGGTCAGGAGACCCTCTGCTTGGGTCACTGTTGGACTCTGCAGGGAAGAGGGGCTGGTGGTTGGGAAACCTCCAAGGCATCATTTGTGGGCCCCAAAGCACGGTGAGACCATGCCCTGGAAAATGTGGCGTGTGTGGATTGGGACCTTTCATCCAGAAGGTCAGTGCAATAAGAACACACTCCTTGGTCAGAGAAGGAACTCAGAGCAGGAAGGGTGGTGACCTGCACACACTGCATGGGACATGCAAGGGCCTTGCAGCAAGGGGGGACTGGACCATGAGTGTCTCTGTGGGTGACCCTGGATTCCACTTGAATGGTCTCATGAGTCTGTGGCCTCTCCATCAGAGGCATGCTCATGGGAGTGTTTTCATATTCAAGACTGTCTTTGAGCCAGCAATGGCTTAACCATCTGTCACTTCGTGAAAGCCCCCCAGATGCAAGTCCTAGTTGGCTGTGGTGGCATATTTCCCAGGAGAATCCTTGTGGCCTTTTTCACCCACACTTATGGCCTGTTGAGCCCTGGATTCTGCTATGTGAACTTGGAACGTATTTGTAGAAGAACGGGTGAGGAGGTGTCAGAGGTTGAGATGCAGGAGAACTTTATTGAGACAAAAGCAAGAAAATGTACAAGCATAAGGAGGAAGAGAGCTGAGATGCAAGTAGGGTGACCATGCACTGAGGTCTTCTGTATGCAGTAGATTTTGTCAGAGCACCGAGGTCTTCCTGGCCTGACTGCGGAAGAACTGACTGGAGGTCCCCTGATGCTGCTTAGCCTGTAAGATGCTGGTGTGGCACACAGTACTGCACAGAGCAGATGAGGTGCAGCAGAGAAGGAATTTGGAGAAGAGGAAGATATCCATGGGCAGTGTTTCCAGGCAGACTGGGCAGGTCCCTTCCTGTTTGCTTAGTGCCATAAGAGAAGGAGCTGCAGAAGGTGAACTGGTGTGCCAGCATTAACACGGACATGCATCCTCAGTCCATGCTTTTGATCCTAGAATGTATGTGAGTGGTTTCAGCTGTGTTGTCAAGGGACCCTAGCAGATGTTGCAGCCTCTTCCACCACCGTAGCAGCCCAGGCCTCCGAAGCCGTTGCCAAGGCCATAGCCAAAGCCCCCAGAGGAGACGGGCACTCCCTGGGCACCCAGGACGTTGCTCACGGCAGCGGATGAGGAGGATCCGACGGCGGTGCTCTGGGGGAAGGAGCTGAGGATGGGTCCTGGCAGGGTGACCAGCACGGCGGGAGGCTGGATGACGACGCGGGAGTCCTGGCACTGCCTGACACAGGGCTCGTTGCAGCTGTTGGCCAGCGGGGTGGGTCCGCAGGGGCGGCAGAGGTCGTAGCAGGCCATGTGTGTGGTGTGGAGGGGCCCTGGCACAGGACAGGAGAGAGGAGAGAGGGTGATGGGAGAGTGGAGGGTGTGGGGGTGCGAGGGGCGGTGGTGCAGGAGGGCGAGGCAGTGGGGAGGCTGTTGTGGGGCTGTGGTGCTGGGGAGGCGTGAGGGGTGCTGAGGCTGGGGCAGAGCGTGCTGGAAGAGCCGGGGCAGGGGGTGAGGAGCAGAGGGCAAGGGGCTTGAGGCTCACCTTGTTGAGCGTGCAGGAGAAGGCGTCAGCAGAGGCGAGTGAGGGACAGAGGCGCTGGGCTGGCTTTTATGCTGGTCCTGCAGTGCCCGAGGGGTGGGACAGCCTTTGCGCATGGCAGCATTTGTCAGCAAGCAGCTGGTGCGTGCCACAGCCTGGCAAGTCATGAGCTGGGCAGTGTTTTCCTTCCCACAATGCTCCCTTTGCATGTCCTCTGTTGAGGACGTGTCCATCTGGCCCTGGCGGCAGCCTTCAAGTGACAGGGTGTGTTTGGGACGGTTTGCATGGAAAGTGTCTGTCAGGGCACTCTGCAGACACAGCCACAGCGTTAGAGAGGTGGGGTGGTATGAGTGAGGTCATCCCATGGCACTCGTGTGCTGTGGTTTGTGGGTGCCTTGTGAAGAGGTTTCCCTTTTCCTTGTATCTGTGTCAGGTGAGGGCAGTTTACAACAGCAGGCTGTGGTCCTGGAATCTGTGCTTGAGATCTGGTTATTCCTGTGATGTGGGGAGCACTTCCCATCATTCCAAAAGTTTGTGTTGGCCCATTTGTAGCTCTACGGCAGCTTTTAAATGCAAATATTAAAGGGTAAATGCTTGGTTTTGATGGCACCTTTCAGGACACTTTGCAGATCATGCAACAAAACCATTGAAGAATTTGGGTGTCGTCCATGATGTCATCCCATGGCACTCGCAGTCTGTGGTTTGTAGGTGCGTTGTGAAGAGGTTTCTGCATGTCCTTGCAGCCCTCAGGCTCTCTGTTCGTTGGAGCTCTCCTGGGTATGAGGGGCTGCCCTTTCATTGTATTCTTTCCTCTCCACCTTGCTACCAGTTTGCTAACCCTGTCTAAGCCTGTCCTTTCCTGTATGGTGAGCTCTGTTTTTTGTCTTGCTGTCCATTTATGTTTCTAAGGTTCTACTTCTTGTAGTGGGTTTCTTTTGGAAGGGTTTGGAATATGCGGCTGCTGTTGTGGCTTCTGTTAGAACATGCAAGAAGCTGTCCCCATATCTCATGGGTCCTGTTTGAAGAAGCCACACTGGGTAAACTCGTGAAGGGCTGTTTGTATTGGAGGGGACACCATGATGGAAGATGTGTAGAGTGTGAGGAACAAAGAGAATTAGCAACAGTGTGTGTTGAACTGACTACAACCCCATTCCTCATCCCCATGTGTCGCTTTGGGGAAGGGACTATGTTATTCATGCGGGAAGGTGAACGTGGAAGAAGGTTTGGGGAAGGTTTTTCAAGATTTGGTTTTATTTCTTGTGATTCTTATGTGACTTTTGGTTTTGATAAATTAAATCCTCAGCCAAGTCTATTTTGCTTCTTGTAGAAACCTGTGAGTGATCTCCATGTTGTGATCTCAACTCTGGAGGCCTTTGTCAGTGTTCAAGGCCAGGTTGGATGAAGCCTTGGGTGATATGGTTTAGTGTGAGGTGTGGCTACCCATGGCAGTGGGTTTGGAACTGGATGATCTTAAGGTCCTTTCCAACCCTAACTATTCTATGATTCTGTGATTCTTTGTTTTTCTCCTATCTAATTGAGGAAGGGGCATGGCAGAAGAGCTCAATGAGCACTTGGTGCCCAGCCAAGTTCCACTCACAGAACCCTATCTTAGCAGCAGAGCTGGGTCAGACGCTTGGTCCTGCACTTGTCCCCAGTGCCCCATGCAGGGCTGTGCTGAGCGAAGGTGATGAGGATTGTGACCTCAGAGTGGGGGCTTTCTGTGTGACCTCAGAGCAGAGGGGTGGTGTCTTGGGGTCCCCTGCAGAGGTTGTCCAGAGATTCTGTAGCAGGGAGGATGGTGGTCAGGAGACGTTCTGTGTGGGTCACTGTTGGTCTTCACACTGAAGAGGTGCTGACTGCTTGGGGTAACTCCAAGTCATCATTTGTGGACACCACAGCAAGGTGAGACCATGGTCTGGAAAATCTGGTGTGTGTGGAATGGGGACCTTTCATCCAGTAGGTCAGTGCAACAAGGACACAGTCTTGGGTGAGAGGAGGATGTCAGAGCAGGAAGGGTGGTGACCTGCACACACTGCATGGGATACCCAAGGTCCTTGCAGCAAGGGGGGACTGGACCATGAATCTGTCTGTGGATGGCCCTGGGACTCAACCTGAATAGTCTCAGGAGTCTGTCGTGAGTCCATCAGAGGCATGCTCATGGGAGTGTTGTCATGTTCAAGGTTGTCTTTGAGCCACCACTGGCTCAAGACTGTCATTTTGTAAAAGCAACACAGGTACCTGTCCTTGCTGGTCATAGTGACATCCCAGGAGAATCCATGTGGCCTTTTTCACCCACACCGATGGCCTATTGGGCCCTGGTTTTGTGCTGCGTGAACTTGGAAAAGCTTTGGTAGAAGAACGGAAAAGGAAGTATCAGATGTTGGGATGCAAGAGAACTTTATTGAGATAAAAGCATGAAAACGTACAAGCATAACAAGGAAGAGAGCTGAGATGCAAGTAGGGTGACCATGCACTGAGGTCTTCTGTATGCAGTAGATTTTGTCAGAGCACTGAGGTCTTCCTGGCTTGAATGGGGAAGAAGCGACTGGAGGTCCCCAGAAGCAGTTTATCTTGTAAGATGCTGGTACGGCACACGGTCCTGTGCGAAGCAGATGGGGTGGTGCAGAGAAAGGATTTGGAGAAGAGGAAGACATCCATGTTATATGTTACCAGGCAGCCTGGGTAGGCCCTTTCCTGCTTGCTTTGTGCCATAAGAGAAGGAGCTGCAGAAGGTGAACTTGTTTGCCAGCATTAACATGGACATGCATCCTCAGTCCAAGTCTTTGCTTCTAGAATGTACGTGAGGGGTTTCATGTGTATTGTCAAGAGCTCTTAGCAGATGTTGCAGCCTCTTCCACCACTGTAGCAGCCCAGGCCTCCGAAGCCATTGCCAAGGCCATAGCCGAAGCCCCCAGAGGAGACGGGCACTCCCTGGGCACCCAGGACGTTGCCCACGGCAGCGGATGAGGAGGATCCGACGGCGGTGCTCTGGGGGAAGGAGCTGAGGATGGGTCCTGGCAGGGTGACCAGCACGGTGGAAGGCTGGATGACTACGCGGGAGTCCTCACACTGCCTGACACAGGGCTCGTTGCAGCTGTTGGCCAGCGGGGTGGGTCCGCAGGGGCGGCAGAGGTCGTAGCAGGCCATGTGTGTGGTGTGGAGGGGCCCTGGCACAGGACAGGAGAGGAGAGGAGAGGAGAGAGGGTGATGGGAGAGCGGAGGGCGTGGGGGTGCGAGGGGCGGTGGTGCAGGAGGGCGAGGCAGTGGGGAGGCTGTTGTGGGGCTGTGGGGCTGTGGTGCTGGGGAGGCGTGAGGGGTGCTGAGGCTGGGGCAGAGCGTGCTGGAAGAGCCGGGGCAGGGGGTGAGGAGCAGAGGGCAAGGGGCTTGAGGCTCACCTTGTTGAGCGCACAGGAGAAGGCGTCAGCAGAGGCAAGTGAGGGACAGAGGCGATGGACTGGCTTTTATGCTGGTCCTGCAGTGCCCGAGGGGGCTGAGACAGTCTCTGTGCATGACAGCATGTTTGTGCAAGTAGCTGGTGCGTGTCAGATCCTGGCAAGCAATTAGTTGTGGTTGTGTTTTCCTTCCAAGAATTCTGGAAGGTTATGTCCTCCTGTTGAGGACGTGTCCTTCTGGCCATGGCAGCAGCTTTCAAGTACTGGTGGCCAAAGTCTTGTAGTTGATGGTGCATCTCAGGGCGTTTGGCAGACCATGCAACAAAAGCATTGGAGAGGTGGGGGTGTCATCAATGATGTCATCCTGTGGCACTCGTGTGCTGTGGTTTGTGGGTTTCTTGCAGAGCTTCCCCATGTCTAAAATAGAGCTCATCCCTTTGTATCTGTAAGAAAATCAACAGGGTGGATCTGGCACACTGGTGGCTGTTGAGCCTCATCTGTGCTCAGTGCTAGGCTGCATTTACATTTCTCACATTTACAGGACTATGTATTCTCTTATGTCAACTCTATGTCCTGAGCTCATAATGAAGTACACTGAAGAAACAATGAATTGGGGCTGTACCCAGTTTTGCGCAGTGTATGTTAAGATGTAAATTCACTTCTCTAGTTTCTAAATGATAACTTAGAACAATCGAGTCTTCTCATGCTGCACTTATGAGCAAAGATATATAATTTTGTGCCAATTCTAACAGTGCTCCTTCTTCCTGCTCTGTTACTGTTTGAATGTTACTTGTGTCACTCCTGATGAAAGCCTCAGGATTCCAGGTGCTGCCTGGATCTGCTTCAAAAGCTTCTTAGGGTTAGCTGATGCTTTGTACCTTCCAGATGGGAGGTTTGGTCTGATGCCTTTCCATAATTTAGAGGTTTCTGAGTGAACTGCCAGACAGAAGTTGATGTGCAGGAGACAGCAATTTCCAGGTTATAATGGCTGCATAGTGCCTGTACAGCCCTTTCTTGCCACTTGTTCTTCCTAAATGGTGCCTCATTTGGACCTCACGGTGCTGCTCCCAGGGATACATCAGGCTTCACCAAAAGCTGGTGTAGCCAAAATCAGAGCAAGAGTTGAGTGAGGTTTGTGTGGAGTCTTATGTTCAGTTGAGAGCTTCTCACTGGAAGAATGGCATGGATGTAATGGATCCAGTCCAATACAGGACCTCCAAGATGCTGTAGGGACTGGAAGATCCTTGCTATGAGGAGAAGCTTAGAGAGGTGGGAGGGTTTATTTCAGCCATGAGGCAGGGCTGCACAGGGCAGATGTCAGCAATGTGTGTATATCCTGAGTGGGAGAGAATGAAGACAAGGGAGAGGGAATGTTCTCATCAGTGCATGTCCAGGGTAAGTCTGAATGGAGGAAGCTGTAAAGACGAGACCTTTTCCTTGGAAGAGAGGGCAACACTTCTTCAATGCAATTGTGATCAGCAGTGGCACTGGTTGTACAGGGAGTTGTTGGGAGTCTCCATCCTTGGAGGTACTGAAAACTTGACTGGACATTGTTGAGAGTGTCTTTATGCTGACCATGTTTGAGGATTCTTGACTGAAAAAGATGATCCCCAGAGGGCCCCTGTGCAATATTTGATTCTGTTTGCTATGGCTCTTCTTGTTGTGATGGTTATGTAGTTCTGCTTGGAAAGAGACTTTGTCAAGTATGTGATGCCATGGAGAGCTTGTGTCCAAGATGTGGGTAGAAGTGCCTGAACGTTTGCAAGGTTTTTGAGAAAGGAAGAGCTGTTGTGTTTGCTGGAAGCCCACAGGAGGGTTTTGCAGGGTATTTTATCCACTACAGTGGTCTGGTGGACATTTGCCACCAGCTTCATTGCCTATTGAGCCCTAGCTTTGTGCTGATTGAGGTTGGATGAGCACTGGGAGAAGTGAAGAAGAGGAAGTGTCTGAGGCTGGGATGGAGTGGGTGGTTATTGAGGAAAAACTGGTGAAAAGGCAGGAGAACTAAGGGAACCGATGTGAGCTAAAAATAGGGCAAGCATCAGCCAGGTCCCCTTTGTGTAGCAGGTGTTGCCTGAATCCTGAGGTCTTTGTGGCCCCCAAAGTGAGCCGTGAACTAGAGGTTCCCAGTGGGGTTTCGGTTGTGAGATAGTGTTAGAAGTGGACTGGATCAGAATGAGAAGTGCAGAGAAGGAAGTTGGAGAAGAAGAGGTCCCTGAGCCATGTGAACAGGCAGCACGAGGTGGGCCCATTCTCTCCTGGATTTCAGGCCTGCTGAGGCACTGGGCTGGCTTTTATGCTGGTCCCGAAGGGGCGGGACAGCCTTTGCGCATGGCAGCATTTGTCAGCAAGCAGCTGGTGCGTGCCACAGCCTGGCAAGTCATGAGCTGGGCCGTGTTTTCCTTCCCACAACGCTCCCTTTGCATGTCCTCTGTTGAGGACGTGTCCTTCTGGCCCTGGCGGCAGCTTTTAAGTGTAAATATTAAAGTGTAAATGCTTGGTATTGATGGAGCAGTTCATGACACTTGGCAGAAGATGTAACCAAAGCTTTGGAGAGGTTGGGTGTCAGCAGTGATATTATCCTGTGGTACTCCTGTGTTCCTTTTTGTGGCTGTGTTGTGAAGCGAGGGCCCCATGTCCTTGCAGCCCTGTCAGGCTGGTCTGGGCATTGGGGCTCTTCTGGGTCTTAGAGACTTCCATTTCTGTGTCTTTCAGTCTCTTCCCACTTAGTTGGCAGGTCAGTAAGCCTGGCTTTGGGCTTTGTGAGAATCTTTCTGCCCTTGTGCTTGTGAAGTTGTCACTGTCTGTAGTGGATTTTACCTGGAAATGTTTTGGTAGACATTGGGCTGCTGTTTTGTCTTCTGTGAGAAGATGCCAGAAGGTTTCTCCAAATCTGATGGAGCTTGTGGGAAGGACACAGATAAGTTCTTGGAGTGCTGTTTCCTGTGGAAGAAGCCCCAGAATGGAGCAAGGGAAGAGTGTGAGGGGGAAAGAAGAGACAACGTGGGGTGGACTGACCACAGTTTCCTTTCTCATCCCTTCTCACCCCTCTGTGCTGTTTTGGGCAAGGGAGTAAGGAATTTAGAGGCAAGATGAGCCTTGCAGAAGGGAGAGATTGCAGGAAGGCGTTTGAAGATTTGTTTTTATTTCCCATAATTGTACTCTGACTTTTGATTTTGATAAATGGATTTCCCCATATTAAGTCTGTTTTGCTGCCACTGGAACCCAGTGAGCGATCTCCATGTTCTTATCCTAGTTCAGGAGACTTTCATCTCATTCTTCTGTCCCCTGTTCTCTTGAGGAAGAGGAATGATAGAGTAGCTCAGTGAGACCTTGGTGCCCAGACAAAGTCTACCGACCATAAACCCCCATATTTGCAGGAGAACTGGGTTACAGCCTTGTCTTCAGTGCCCCATGCAGGGTTGTGCAGAGCCATGGTGAGAGGGATTGTGACCTCAGAGCAGAGGGGTGGTGTCTTGGGGTCCCCTGCAGAGGTTGTCCAGAGATTCTGTAGCAGGGAGGACGGTGGTCAGGAGACCCTCTGCTTGGGTCACTGTTGGGCTTCACAGTGAAGAGGTGCTGACTGCTTGGGGAAACTCCAAGTCATCATTTGTGGACACCACAGCAAGGTGAGACCATGGCCTGGAAAATCTGGCATGTGTGGAATGCGGACCTTTCATCCAGAAGGTCAGTGCAGTAAGTTCACAGTCCTGGGTCAGAGAAGGATCTCAGTGCAGGAAGGGTGGTGACCTGCACACACTGCATGGGACATGCAAGGTCCTTGCAGCAAGTGGGGACTGGACCATGAGTTTCTCTTTGGGTGGCCCTGGGACTCCACTCAAATAGTCTCATGATTCTGTTGTGACTCCATCAGAGGTGTGCTCATGGGAGTGTTGTCATGTTCAAGAGTGTCTTTGAGCCAGCACTGGCTTAAGCCCCAATCACTTTGTGAAAGCACCCCAGGTGTCAGTCTTTGTTGTTTGTGCTGAAATATTTGCCCGGAGAATCCTTGTGGCCTTTTTCACCACACTTAGGGCCTGTTGAGTCCTGGATTTGTGCTGCGTGAACGTGGAACAACTTTGGTAGAAGAAAGAACAAGGAGATGTCCGAGGCTGGGATGCAGGAGGACTTTATTGAGATAAAAGCATGAAAATGTACAAGCATAAGGAGGAAGAGAGCTGAGATGCAAGTAGGGTGACCATGCACTGAGGTCTTCTGTACGCAGCAGATTTTGTCAGAGCACCAAGGTCTTCCTGCTTGAATGGGCAGGAGATCACTGGATGTCCTCAAATACTGTTTATCCTGTAAGATGCTGGTGTGGCACACGGTACTGTGTGAAGCATATGGGGTGGTTCAGAGAAGGAATTTGGAGAAGAGGAAGATATCCATGTTAGATGTGATCAGGCAGCTTTTCTGGCCCCTTTCCTGTTTGCTTTGTGCCACAAGAGAAGGAGCTGCAGAAGGTGAACTGGGGTGCAAGCATTAACACAGACATGCTTCCTCAGTCTATGTCTTTGCTTTTAGAATGTATATGAGTGCTTTCATGCGTGTTGTCAAGAGCCCTTAGCAGATGTTGCAGCCTCTTCCACCACCGTAGCAGCCCAGGCCTCCGAAGCCGTAGCCAAGGCCGTAGCCGAAGCCCCCAGAGGAGACGGGCACTCCCTGGGCACCCAGGACGTTGCCCACGGCAGCAGATGAGGAGGATCCGACGGCGGTGCTCTGGGGGAAGGAGCTGAGGATGGGTCCTGGCAGGGTGACCAGCACGGCGGGAGGCTGGATGACGACGCGGGAGTCCTCACACTGCCTGACACAGGGCTCGTTGCAGCTGTTGGCCAGCGGGGTGGGTCCGCAGGGGCGGCAGAGGTCGTAGCAGGCCATGTGTGTGGTGTGGAGGGGCCCTGGCACAGGACAGGACAGGAGAGGAGAGAGGGTGTGGGGAGAGCAGAGGGCGTGGGGGTGCGAGGGGCGGTGGTGCAGGAGGGCGAGGCAGTGGGGAGGCTGTTGTGGGGCTGTGGGGCTGTGGTGCTGGGGAGGCGTGAGGGGTGCTGAGGCTGGGGCAGAGCGTGCTGGAAGAGCCGGGGCAGGGGGTGAGGAGCAGAGGGCAAGGGGCTTGAGGCTCACCTTGTTGAGGTGCAGGAGAAGGCGTCAGCAGAGGCGAGTGAGGGACAGAGGCGCTGGGCCGGCTTTTATGCTGGTCCTGCAGTGCCCAAGGGGGCTGAGACAGTCTCTGTGCATGACAGCATGTTTGTGCAAGCAGCTGGTGCCTGTCAGATCCTGGCAAGCAATTAGTTGTGTTTGTGTTTTCCTTCCAAGAATTCTGCAAGTTCATGTCCTCCTGTTGAGGACGTGTCCTTCTGTCCATGGCGGCAGCTTTGAAGAACTAGAGGCCAAAGACATGAGGTTGATGGTGCATGTCAGGATATTTGGCAGAACATGCAACAGAAGCATTGGAGAGGTGGAGGTGTCTTCAGTGATGTCATCCCATAGCACTCGTGTTTTGTGGTTTGTGGCTGTGTTGTGCAGAAGTAGCCCCGTGTCCTTGCAGCACTGTCAGGCTGGTCTGGCCTTTGGGGCTGTGCTGACTCTGAGGGACTGCCCCTTCCACCACATTTGCTCCCTCTGTGCCTTGCTGCCAGCTCACTAATCCTATCTGTGGGCCTGTCCTTTCCTCTTTGGTGAGCTCTGTGGGTGTTGTTGTGGCTTTTAATGCTGGTAAGGTTGTACTTGTAATGGGTTTATTTGGGAAGGTTCTGTTAGAAGACGCAGAAGGTTACCCCATGTTTCAGAGCCAGTTTGAAGAACACACATTGAGTAAATTCATGGAGCGCTGTTTCCCTCGGAAGGGATTCCAGAATGGAGGAGGGAAAGTGTGTGAGGACCAAAGAGCATTAACAACAATGTGTGTTGAACTGACAACAACCACCATTTCTCATCCCCATTTGCGGCTTTGAGGAAGGGAATGTGTAATTCATGAGGGAAGGTGAACTTGGAAGAAGGTTTGGGAAGGGTGTTTCAAGATTTGGTTTATTTCTCATAATTCTAATCTGACGTTTTTAAAAAGTAATTTAATTTTGATCAATTAATTTGTACGAGTCAAGCCTGTTTTGCTACCAGTGATGTTATCTCCTGCCTGAGAGTGATCTCCATGTCCTTATCTTAATCTGGGAGCCTTTTGTGATATTGCTGTCCCCCTACCCAGCTAAGGAAGAGGAATGATAGAGCAGCTCATTGAGCACTTGGTGCCCAGCCAAAGTCTATGACCACAGACCTCCATCTTTGCAGCAGAAATGGGTCACAGGCTTGGTCCAGCACTTGTCATAAGTGCCCCATGCAGGGCTCTGTTGTGCCAAGGTGAGGAAGACTGTGACCTTATAGTGGGGGCTTTCTGTGTGACCTCAGAGCAGAGGGGTGGTATCTTGGCGTCCCCTGCAGCGGTTGTCCAGAGATTCTGTAGGAGGGAGGATGGTGGTCAGGAGACCCTCTGCTTGGGTCAGTGTTGATCTTCACAGTGAAGAGGTGCTGATGGCTTGGGGAAACTCCAAGTCATCATTTGTGGACCCAATAGCAAGGTGAGACCATGGCCTGGAATATCTGGTGTGTGTAGAATGGGACCTTTCATCCAGAAGGTCATTGCAACAAGGACACATTCCTGGGTGAGAGGAGGATCTCAGAGCAGGAGGGGTGGTGACCTGCACACACTGCATGGGATACTCAAGGTCCTTGCATCAAGGGGGCTGGACCATGATCGTGTCTGTGTGTAACCCTGGGACTACACCCGAATGGTCTCATGAGTCTGTGGCCACTCCATCAGAGGCATGCTCATGGGAGTGTTGTTAGGTTCAAGACTGTCTTTTAGCCAGCAATGGCTCAAGCCCCTGTCACTACATGAAAGCACCCCAGGTGCAAGTCTTTGTTGGCTGTGGTGGCATATTTCCCAGGAGAATCCTTGTGGACATTTCTACCAACACTGATTTCCTGTTGAGCTCTGGATTTGTGCTGTGTGAACTGGGAACAGCTTTGGTAGAAGAACGGGAGAGGAGGTGTCAGAGGTTGGGATGCAGGAGAACTTTATTGAGATAAAAGCATGAAAACGTACGAGCATAAGGAGGAAGAGAGCTGAGATGCAAGTAGGGTGACCATGCACTGAGGTCTTCTGTACGCAGCAGATTTTGTCAGAGCATTGAGGTCTTCCTGTCTTGACTGGGTAAGAACCGACTGGAGGTCCCCTGATGCTGCTTAGCCTTCAAGATGCTGGTACAGCACACGGTACTGCACAGAGCAGATGTGATGGTGCAGAAAAGGAATTTGGAGCATAGGAAGATATCCATGGGCGATGTTACCAGGCAACCTGGGCAGGCCCTTTCCTGCTTGCTTTGTGCCACAAGAGATGGAGCTGCAGAAGGTGAACTGGGGTGCCAGCATTAATGCAGACATGCATCCTCAGTCCATGTCTTTGCTTCTAGAATGTATGTGAGAGGTTTCATGCGTGTTGCCAATGGCCCTTAGCAGATGTTGCAGCCTCTTCCACCACCGTAGCAGCCCAGGCCTCCGAAGCCGTAGCCAAGGCCATAGCCGAAGCCCCCAGAGGAGACGGGCACTCCCTGGGCACCCAGGACGTTGCCCACGGCAGCGGATGAGGAGGATCCGACGGCGGTGCTCTGGGGGAAGGAGCTGAGGATGGGTCCTGGCAGGGTGACCAGCACGGCGGGAGGCTGGATGACGACGCGGGAGTCCTGGCACTGCCTGACACAGGGCTCGTTGCAGCTGTTGGCCAGCGGGGTGGGTCCGCAGGGGCGGCAGAGGTCGTAGCAGGCCATGTGTGTGGTGTGGAGGGGCCCTGGCACAGGACAGGACAGGAGAGGAGAGGAGAGAGGGTGATGGGAGAGCGGAGGGCGTGGGGGTGCGAGGGGCGGTGGTGCAGGAGGGCGAGGCAGTGGGGAGGCTGTTGTGGGGCTGTGGGGCTGTGGTGCTGGGGAGGCGTGAGGGGTGCTGAGGCTGGGGCAGAGCGTGCTGGAAGAGCCGGGGCAGGGGGTGAGGAGCAGAGGGCAAGGGGCTTGAGGCTCACCTTGTTGAGGTGCAGGAGAAGGCGTCAGCAGAGGCGAGAGAGGGACAGAGGCACTGGGCTGGCTTTTATGCTGGTCCCCGAGGGGCGGGACAGCCTTTGCCCATGGCAGCATTTGTCAGCAAGCAGCTGGTGCGTGCCACAGCCTGGCAAGTCATGAGCTGGATCGTCTTTTCCTTCCCACAACACTCCCTTTGCATGTCCTCTGTTGAGGACGTGTCTATCAGGCCCTGGCAGCAGCCTTCAAGTGACAGGGTGTGTTTGGGACGGTTTGCATGGAAATTGTCTGTCAGGGCACTCTGCAGACACAGCCACAGCGTTATAGAGGTGGGGTGGTATGAGTGAGGTCATCCCATGGCACTCGTGTGCTGTGGTTTGTGGGTGCCTTGTGAAGAGGTTTCCCTTGTCCTCATAACTGTGTCAGGGTAGGGCAGTTTGCAACAGCAGGCTGTGGTCCTGGAAACTGTGCTTGAGATCTGATTATTCCTGTGATGTGGGGAGCACTTCCCATCATTCCAAAAGTTTATGTTGGCCCAGTCATAGAGCTCCCCTCTTTTATAAGTTGCATGTTTGCAGCCTGTCCTCTGGTTTGATGCAGTGCTTGATGTGGGGCACCTTGTAAGTAGACAACCTTTGTAATGGTGTTCTACTTTGAAAAGTCACGTTTTGTTGGTCAAGGAGAGTGCTGTTCTGTTGTTTACCTCAGTGTTCTTGCAAAGCCTTTGATGCTTTCTGCCCTTGCATGGTCAAGGGGTGTGGGGTCACGGGTGTTTGTGGGCAGCTGGCTTGAGTGCTCTCTCAGCAGGTTTAGAGATGATGCAAAATCTGGGGAGGGGCTGAGATGCTGGATGGTTGTGCCATGATGTAGAGGGTGCCGCGGTCAGGTGGAGGGGAGAAAACACCGATACGATGTATGTTCACAAAAGCTCCGTTTATTGCTTACAAGGCTGCTCTTAATATACTGTCTTACACGCGATCACGCATTACTTAATTGGCTGCCTCGCTTTGTCCACGAGGCATACACGCTCCCCTTTACCTTTCCTGATTGGTTTCAAACCTTCGCTTCAGCTTAGCGTTACATCATGCTTTTGCAATTACTGGCATCTTGTTATTGCATTCCTGTTTTGCTGATCTTGACACTTCTTCTTCTTTTAACCTGGGGTCATAAGTTCACTTTCTCACAGCTTGCTGTAGGCCTGTTCAAGCGCCCATGCTCGACCCCCAACAGAAGGAAGAGGAGGTGCTTTAGAATGGGCAGATGGGAATCTCCTGAAGTTCAAAAGGAAGAAACGACAAGTTTTCCATGTAGGGAGGAATGGTGCGTGTTGTCAGAATATACTGGAGACTGAGAGGCTGGAAAGCAGCTTTGCTGAATACAGTTTTGTGGTGCTGGTGGAGAAGAAGCTGAAGATGGTGCAGCAATGCACCCTTGCAGCAAAAGAGTCCAAGAGACCCCATGACAGCAATGGAAACAGATTTGTTAGCAGTTTTGTTGGTGGTGTGTGTGGGGGTGTTCTTGTTCTCTTCAATGCTGGTGTGGTTTGTGTGGAGTCTTATGTCCAGTTGAGAGCTTCTCACTGGAAGATGGCATGTATGTAAATGAGCCAGTCCAATACAGGACCACCAAAACGCTGTAGGGACTGGAAGATCCTTGCTATGAGGAAAAGCTTAGAGTGGTGGGAGGGTTTTTTTCAGCTAGGAGGCAAGGCTGCTCAGGGCAGATGTCAGCAATGTGCCTGTATCCTGAGTGGGAGAGAATGAAGACAAAGGAGAGAGAATGTTCTCATCAGTGCCATGTCCAGGGCAAGGCTGACTGGGGGAAGCTGTAAAGACGAGACCTTTTTTTTGGAAGAGAGGGCAACACTTCTTCAATGCGATTGTGATCAGCAGTGGCACTGGTTGTGCAGGGAGGTGTTGGAGTCTCTATCCTTGGAGGTACTGAAAACCTGACTGGACATCGTTGACAGAGTGTTTATGCTGACCATGCTTGAGGATTCTGGTCTGAAAGAGATGATCCCCAGTGGTCCCCTGTGCACTAAATGATTGTGTTTGCTATGGTTCTGATTGTTGTGATGGCCATCTAGTTGTGCTTGAAAGAGACTTTGTGAAGTATGTGATGCCATGGAGAGCTTGTGTCCAAGATGTGGGTAGAAGTGCATGAACGTTTGCAAGGTCTTTGAGAAAGGAAGAGCTGTTGTGTTTGCTGGAAGGCCACAGGAGGGTTTTGCAGGGGATTTTGTCCATTACAGTGGTCTGGTGGACATTTTCTGCCAGCTTGATGGCCTAGTGAGCCCTAGCTTTGTGCTGTGTGAGGCTGGATGAGCACTGGGAGAAGTGAAGAAGAGGAGGTGTCTGAAGCTGGGACGGAGTGGGTGGTTATTGATGAAATAAATGGTGAAAAGGCAGGAGAACCAAGGGAAGCAGAGTGAACTAAAAGTAGGGCAAGCATCAGCCAGGTCCCCTGAGTGTAGCAGGTACTGCCTGAATCCTGAGGTCTTTGTGTCCCGCAGAGTGAGCAGTGCACTAGAGATTCCCAGTGGGGTTTCGGTTGTGAGATAGTGTTAGAAGTGGACTGGATCAGAATGGGAAATGCAGAGAAGGAAGCTGGAGAAGAAGAAGAGGTCCATGAGCCATGTGACCAGGCACCACGAGGTGGGCCCATTCTCTCCTGAATTTCAGGCCTGCTGAGGCACTGGGTCGACTTTTATGCTGGTCCCCGAGGGGCGGGACAGCCTTTGCACATGGCAGCATTTGTCAGCAAGCAGCTGGTGCGTGCCACAGCCTGGCAAGTCATGAGCTGGGCCGTGTTTTCCTTCCCACAAAGCTCCCTTTGCATGTCCTCTGTTGAGGACATGTCCATCTGGCCATGGCGGCAGCTTTTAAGTATAAATATTAAAGGCCTAGGGCTTGGTATTGATGGGGCATTTCATGACACTTGGCAGAAGATGTAACCAAAGCTTTGGAGAGGTTGGGTGTCAGCAGTGATATTATCCTGTGGTACTCCTGTGTTCCTTTTTGTGGCTGTGTTGTGAAGCGAGGGCCCCATGTCCTTGCAGCCCTGTCAGGCTGGTCTGGGCACTGGGGCTCTTCTGGCTCTTAGAGACTTCTATTTCTGTCTCCTTCAGGCTCTTCCCACTTAGTTGGCAGGTCAGTAAGTCTGGTTTTGAGCCTTTCCCGTGGGGTGAGCTCCGTGGGAATCTTTCTGCCCTTGTGCTTGTGAAGTTGTCACTGTCTGTAGTGGATTCTACCTGGAAATGTTTTGGTAGACATTGGGCTGCTGTTTTGTCTTCTGTGAGAAGATGCCAGAAGGTTTCTCCAAATCTGATGGAGCTTGTGGGAAGGACACAGATAAGTTCTTGGAGTGCTGTTTCCTGTGGAAGAAGCCCCAGTATGGAGCAGGGGAAGAGTGTGAGGGGGAAAGAAGAGACAACGTGGGGTGGACTGACCACAGTTTCCTTTCTCATCCCTTCTCACCCCTCTGTGCTGTTTTGGGCAAGGGAGTAAGGAATTTAGAGGCAAGATGAGCCTTGCAGAAGGGAGAGATTGCAGGAAGGCGTTTGAAGATTTGTTTTTATTTCCCATAATTGTACTCTGACTTTTGATTTTGATAAATGAATTTCCCCATATTAAGTCTGTTTTCCTGCCACTGGAACCCAGTGAGCGATGTCCATGTTCTTATCTCAGTTCAGGAGACTTTCGTCTCATTCTTCTTTCCCCTGTTCTCTTGAGGAAGAGGAGTGATAGAGCAGCTCAGTGAGAACTTGGTGCCCACACAAAGTTTACTGACGATAGACCCCCATATTTGCAGGAGAACTGGGTCACAGCCTTGTCCTCAGTGCCCCATGCAGGGTTGTGCAGAGCCAAGGTGAGGGGGATTGCGAACTCAGAGTGGGGGCTTTCTGTGTGACCTCAGAGCAGAGGGATGGTGACTTGGGGTCCCCTGCAGAGGTTGTCCAGAGATTGTGTAGCAGGGAGGATGGTGGTCAGGTGACCTTCTGTATGGGTCACTGTTGGTCTTCACACTGAAGAGGTGCTGACTGCTTGGGGAAACCCCAAGTCATCATTTGTGGTCACATCAGCAAGTTGAGACCATGGCCTGGAAAATCTGGTGTGTGTGGAATGGGGACCTTTCATCCAGAAGGTCAGTGCAAGAAGGACACACTCCTGGGTCAGAGGAGGATGTCAGAGCAGGAAGGGTGGTGACCTGCACACACTGCATGGGATACCCAAGGTCCTTGCAACAAGGGGGACTGGATCATGGCTGTCCCTGTGAGTGGCATTTGATCTCCACCTGAATGGTCTCATAAGTCTGTGGCCACGTCATCAGAGGCATGCTCATGGGAGTGTTGTCATGTTCAAGACTGTCTTTGAGCCATTACTGGCTGAAGCCCATGTCACGTTGTGAAAGCACCCCAGGTGTCAGTCTTTGTTGGTTGTGGTGCCATATTTCCCAGAAGAATCATTGTGGCTTTTTCACCCATACTGACAGCCTTTTGAGTCCTGGCTTTGTCCTGCGTGAACTTTGGTAGATGAAATTGCAAGGAGGTTTCAGAGGCTGGAATGCAGGAGAACTTTATTGAGATAAAAGCATGAAAGTGTACAAGCATAAGGAGGAAGAGAACTGAGATTCAAGTAGGGTGACCATGAACTGAGGTCTTCTATATGCAGTAGATTTTCTTGGAGCACCGAGGTCTTCCTGGTTTGAATGGGCAGGAGCCCACTGGAGGTCTCCCAATGCAGTTTATCCTGTAAGATGCTGGTGCAGCACACAGTACTGCACTAAGCAGATGAGGTGTAACAGAGAAGGAATTTGGAAAAAAGGAAGACATCCATATTAGATGTTACCAGGCAGCTTGTTTGACTCTTTTCCTGCTTGCTTTGTGCCACAAGAGAAGGAGCTGCAGAAGGTGAACTTGGGTGCCAGCATTAACGCAGACATGCATCCTCAGTCCATGTATTTGCTTCTAGAATTTATATGAATGCTTTCATGCATGTTTTCAGGTACCCTTAGCAGATGTTGCAGCCTCTTCCACGGCCGTAGCAGCCCAGGCCTCCGAAGCCGTAGCCGAAGCCCCCAGAGGAGACGGGCACTCCCTGGGCACCCAGGACGTTGCCCACGGCAGCGGATGAGGAGGATCCGACGGCGGTGCTCTGGGGGAAGGAGCTGAGGATGGGTCCTGGCAGGGTGACCAGCACGGCGGGAGGCTGGATGACGACGCGGGAGTCCTGGCACTGCCTGACACAGGGCTCGTTGCAGCTGTTGGCCAGCGGGGTGGGTCCGCAGGGGCGGCAGAGGTCGTAGCAGGCCATGTGTGTGGTGTGGAGGGGCCCTGGCACAGGACAGGACAGGAGAGGAGAGAGGGTGATGGGAGAGCGGAGGGCGTGGGGGTGCGAGGGGCGGTGGTGCAGGAGGGCGAGGCAGTGGGGAGGCTGTTGTGGGGCTGTGGGGCTGCGGTGCTGGGGAGGCGTGAGGGGTGCTGAGGCTGGGGCAGAGCGTGCTGGAAGAGCCGGGGCAGGGGGTGAGGAGCAGAGGGCAAGGGGCTTGAGGCTCACCTTGTTGAGCGCGCAGGAGAAGGCGTCAGCAGAGGCGAGTGAGGGACAGAGGCACTGGGCCGGCTTTTATGCTGGTCCTGCAGTGCCCGAGGAGGCTGAGGCAGTCTCTGTGCATGACAGCATGTTTGTGCAAGCAGCTGGTGCGTGTCAGATCCTGGCAAGCAATTAGTTGTGGTTGTGTTTTCCTTCCAGGAATTCTGGAAGGTCATGTCCTCCTGTTGAGGACGTGTCCTTCTGGCCATGGCGGCAGCTTTCAAGTACTAGATGCCAAAGTCTTGAAGTTGATGGTCTATGGCAGGGTATTTGGCAGACCATGCAAGAAAAGCATTAGAGAGGTGGGGGTGTCATCCCTGAGGTCATCCTGTGGCACTCGTGTTTTGTGGTCTGTGGCTCTGTTGGGAAGAGGTGGCCCCATGTCCTTGCAATCCTGTCTGCTGGTCTGGGCTTTGGGGCTGTGCTGGCTCTGAGGGACTGCCCCTTCCATCGCATTCGGTCCCTCTGTGCCTTGCTGCCAGCTCACTAATCCTGTCTGTGGGCCTGTCCTTTCCTGTTTGGTGAGCTCTGTGGGTGTCGTTGTGGCTTTTAATGCTGGTAAGGTTGTACTTGTAATGGGTTTATCTGGGAAGGTTCTGTTAGAAGACGCAAAATGTTACCCCATGTGTCAGAGACCCTGTTTGAAGAACACACATTGAGTAAATACATGGAGCGCTGTTTCCCTTGGAAGGGATTCCAGAATGTAGGAGGGAAAGTGTGTGAGGACCAAAGAGCATTAACAACAATATGTGTTGAACTGACTACAAGCCACATTCCTCATCCCCATTTGTGTCTTAGGGGAAGGAATATAAGGGAAGGTGAACATAGAAGAAGGTTTGGGGAAGGTGTTTCAAGATTTGGTTTATTTCTCATAATTCTACTCTGATGTTTTTAAAAAGTATTTTAATTTTATCAATTAATTTGTACAAGTCAAGCCTGTTTTGCCACCAGTGATGTGATCTCCTGTCTGTGAGTGATCTCCATGTCCTTATCTTAATCTGGGAGCCTTTTGTGATATTGCTGTCCCCCTACCCATTTGAGGAAGAGGAGTGATAGAGCAGCTCAATGAGCACTTGGTGCCCAGCCAAAGTCTATGACCACAGACCCCCATCTTTGCAGCAGAAATGGGTCACAGGCTTGGTCCAGCACTTGTCATAAGTGCCCCATGCAGGGCTGTGCTAAGCCAAGTTGAGGGAAACTGTGATCTGACAGTGGGGGCTTTCTGTGTTAGCTCAGAGCAGAGGGGTGGTGTCTTGGGGTCCCCTGCAGCGGTTGTTCAGAGATTCTGTAGCAGGGAGGATGGTGGTCAGGAGACCCTATGCTTGGGTCACTCTTGGACTCTGCAGGGAAGAGGGGCAGGTGGTTGGGAAACGTCCAAGGCATCATTTGTGTACCAAATAGTAAGGTGAGAGCATGGCCTGGAAAATCTGGTGTGTGGACTGGGGACTTTTCATGCCAAAGGTTAGTGCAAGAAGGACACACTCCTGGGTCAGAGGAGGATGTCAGAGCAGGAAGGGTGGTGACCTGCACACACTGCATGGGACACGCAAGGGCCTTGCAGCAACGGGGAACTGGACCATGAGTGTCTCTGTGGGTGACCCCAGATTCCACCTGAATGGTCTCATGAGCCTGTGGCCACTCCATCAGAGGTGTTCTCATGGGAGCGTTGTCATGTTCAAGACTGTCTTTGAGCCAGTGCTGGCAGAAACCTCTGTCACTTTGTGGAAGCACCGCAGGTGCCAGTCCTTGCTGGTCATAGTGAGAAGCTTCCCAGGAGAATACCTGTGGCCTTTTCAACCCACACTGATCGCCTGTTGAGTTCTGGATTGTGCTGCATGAACTTGGAACAGCTTTGGTAGAAGAAAGGGCGAGGAAACGTGAGAGGATGGGATGCTGAGAAATTTATTGAGACAAAAGCATGAAAACGTACAAGCATAAGGAGGAAGAGAGCTGAGATGCAAGTAGCGTGACCATGCACTGAGGTCTTCTGTACGCAGCAGATTTTGTCAGAGCACCGAGGTCTTCCTGCTTGGAATGGGCAGGAGCCCACTGGAGGTCCCTCAGTGCAGTTTATCCTGTAAGATGCTGGTGCGGCACACAGTACTGCACAGAGCAGATGAGGTGCAGCAGAGAAGGAATTTGGAAAAGAGGAAGACATCCATATTAGATGTTAGCAGGCAGCTTGTCTGGCCCCTTTCCTGCTTGCTTTGTGCCACAAGAGAAGGAGCTGCAGAAGGTGAACTGGTGTGCCAGCATTAACGCAGACATGCATCCTCAGTCCATGTCTTTGCTTCTAGAATGTACGTGAGTGGTTTCAGCTGTGTTGTCAAGGGCCCTTAGCAGATGTTGCCGCCTCTTCCACCACCGTAGCAGCCCAGGCCTCCGAAGCCGTAGCCGAAGCCCCCAGAGGAGACGGGCACTCCCTGGGCACCCAGGACGTTGCCCACGGCAGCGGATGAGGAGGATCCGACGGTGGTGCTCTGGGGGAAGGAGCTGAGGATGGGTCCTGGCAGGGTGACCAGCACGGTGGGAGGCTGGATGACGACGCGGGAGTCCTCACACTGCCTGACACAGGGCTCGTTGCAGCTGTTGGCCAGCGGGGTGGGTCCGCAGGGGCGGCAGAGGTCGTAGCAGGCCATGTGTGTGGTGTGGAGGGGCCCTGGCACAGGACAGGAGAGGAGAGGAGATGAGAGAGGGTGTGGGGAGAGCGGAGGGCGTGGGGGTGCGAGGCACGGTGGTGCAGGAGGGCGAGGCAGTGGGGAGGCTGTTGTGGGGCTGTGGGGCTGGGGAGGCATGAGGGGTGCTGAGGCTGGGGTAGAGCGTGCTGGAAGAGCCGGGGCAGGGTTTGAGGAGCAGAGGGCAAGGGGCTTGAGGCTCACCTTGTTGAGCGTGCAGGAGAAGGCGTCAGCAGAGGCGAGTGAGGGACAGAGGAGCTGGGCCGGCTTTTATGCTGGTCCCCGAGGGGCGGGACAGCCTTTGCGCATGGCAGCATTTGTCACAAGCAGCTGGTGCATGCCACAGCCTGGCAAGTCATGAGCTGGGCCGTGTTTTCCTTCCCACAACACTCCCTTTGCATGTCCTCTCTTTAGGACGTGTCCATCTGGCCCTGGCGGCAGCTTTTAAGTATAAATATTAAATGCTAAAAGCCTTGTGTTTATGCTGCAGTTCATGACATTTAGCAGCAGATACAACCAAATTTTGGAGAGCTGGTGTGTTGTCGTGGTTAAAAACCTAGTCCGCACAGTTCGCTCACTCACTCCCCCCGTTGCTCCCGCAACTTCCAGAGAGTTAGGAAGAAGAATCCAAAGAATGTAGCCCCCACGGTTTGAGATAAGAACGGTTTAATTGCTAAGGTATAACACAAATCACTACTGCCACTACTACTACAAATAATAATGATAAAGTGAATAACAAGTGAAGAGAATACAACACCTCACCAGCCACCGACCCATAACTCACCCCACCCTGCCCGACCGAGCATGGGCCAATACCTCCTCCATCCCCCCAGAGCTCCAGCCCTTCCTGGTTTCTCCTGGTTACCTCCTGGGTATGCCATGCTATGTTGTGGAATACCTCTTTGGCTAGCCTGGGTCAGGTGTCCTGTCTCTGCTTCCTCCCAGCCTCCCCTCCTCCCTGGCAGAGCATGAGCTCAGAAAAGGCCTTGAACAAGGTAAACACCTGAGCAGTAATTCAAAACATACTTGCTATCAGCTACCGTTTTCAACCCGAAACTCAAAACACAGCACTGCACCAGCTACAAAGAAGGAGAAAAATGACTGCTTGTGCTCAAACCAGGACAGGCACCAAGTGCTCAATGAGCTGCTCTATAACTCCTCTCCCTCAATTGGATAGGGGAGAAGATCCCAAGTAGAGATAAGGACATAGAGATCACTCACCAGGTAACAGTGGCAGCAAAAGAGACTCACCGAAATTCATTTATCAAAATTAAAAGTCACAGTAGAATTAGGAGAAATAAAACCAAATATTAAAATACCTTCTCCCAACCTCTCCCTTCTGCAAGGTTCATCTACCCCTCTAAATCTCTGACTCCTTTGCGCAAAATAGCACAGAGGGATAGGAATGGGAACTCTGCTCAGTTCACACCACATTGCCTCCATACTTCCTTCCCCCTCACACTCTTCCCCTGCTCCATCATGAGGCCGCTTCTGCAGGAAATAGCCCTCCAAGAACTTATTTGGGTCCTTCCCACAACCTTAATCAGATATGGGGGAAGTTTCTGCCATCTTCTCATAGAACCAACACAGCAGGACTATGCCTACCAAAACATTTCCACGTAAACCAACTACAACCAGTGACAAACTCACGAGCACAAGGACACAAGGACACCCACAGAGCTCATACAATGGGAAAGGCCCAAAGACAGGCTTAGTGACCTGGCAACAAGGAGGGGAGAGACCGAATTCAATGGAAGGGACAGCTAGAAAATCCAGAAAAGCCTGACAGGGTTGCAAGGACATGGAGCCCAATAGTCTCAAGGCACCCACAAACCACACCACAAAAGTGCTAAGAGATGACATCTCCAGCAACAACCCACCTCTCCAAAGCTTTGGTTACATCTTCTGCCAAGTGTCATCAAATGCCCCATCAATACCAAGCATTTCCCTTTAATATTTGCACTTGAAGGCTGCAGCCAGGGCCTGATGGACACGTCCTCAACAGAGGACATGCAAAGAAAGCGTTGTGGGAAGGAAAATATGGCCCACCTCATGACTTGCCAGGCTGTGGCACGCACCAGCTGCTTGCTGACAAATGCTGCCATGCACAAAGGCTGTCCCGCCCCTCGGGGACCAGCATAAAAGCAGTCCCAGCTCCTCTGTCCCTCACTCGCCTCTGCTGACGCCTTCTCCTGCGCGCTCAACAAGGTGAGCCTCAAGCCCCTTGCCCTCTGCTCCTCACCCCCTGCCCCGGCTCTTCCAGCATGCTCTACCCCAGCCTCAGCACCCCTCACGCCTCCCCAGCACCACAGCCCCACAGCCCCACAACAGCCTCCCCACTGCCTCACCCTCCTGCACCACCGCCCCTCGCACCCCCACGCCCTCCGCTCTCCCATCACACTCTCTCCTCTCCTCTCCTGTCCTGTCCTGTGCCAGGGCCCCTCCACACCACACACATGGCCTGCTACGACCTCTGCCGCCCCTGCGGACCCACCCCGCTGGCCAACAGCTGCAACGAGCCCTGTGTCAGGCAGTGTGAGGACTCCCGCGTCGTCATCCAGCCTTCCACCGTGCTGGTCACCCTGCCAGGACCCATCCTCAGCTCCTTCCCCCAGAGCACCGCCGTCGGATCCTCCTCATCCGCTGCCGTGGGCAACGTCCTGGGTGCCCAGGGAGTGCCCGTCTCCTCTGGGGGCTTCGGCTACGGCCTTGGCAACGGCTTCGGAGGTCTGGGCTGCTATGGCGGTGGAAGAGGCTGCAACACCTGCTAAGGGCTCTTGACAACACGCATGAAAGCACTCATATACATTCTAGAAGCAAAAACATGGACTGAGGAAGCATGTCTGTGTTAATGCTCGCACACCAATTCACCTTCCTCAGCTCCTTCTCTTATGGCACTAAGGAAGCAGGAAAGGGCCTGCCCAGGTTGCCTGGTAACATCACCCATGGATATCTTCCTATTCTCCAAATTCCTTTTCTATACCATCCCATCTGCTCTGTGCAGTACCGTGTGCCGTACCATCATCTTGCAGGCTAAGCAGCATCAGGGGACCTCCAGTTGGCTCTTCCGCAGTCAGGTCAGGAAGACCTCAGTGCTCTGACAAAATCTACTACATACAGAAGACCTCAGTGCATGGACACCCTAGGTGCATCTCGGCTCTCTTCCTCCTTATGCATGTATGTTTTCATGCTTTTATCTCAATAAATTTCTCTTGCATCCCAAACTCTGACACCTCCTCTCCCTTTCTTCTACAAGTATGTTCCCAGTTCACACACCACAAATCCAGGGCTCAACAGGAAATCAGTGTCAGTAAAAAACCACAAGGATTCTCCTGGGAAATATGCCACCACAGCCAACGAAGATTTGCACCTGCGGTGCTTTCACGAAGTGACAGGGGCTTGAGCCAGTGCTGGCTAAAAGACAGTCTTGAAAATAAGAACACTCCCATGAGCATGCCTCTGATGGAGTGGCCGAAGACTCATGAGACTATTTGGGTGGAGTCCCAGGGTTACCCACAGACACGATCATGGTCCAGTCCCCCCTTGCTGTAAGGACATTGGGTATCCCATGCAGTGTGTGCAGGTCACCACCCTTCCTGCTCTGAGATCCTCCTCTGACCCAGGACTGTGTCCTTGTTGCACTGACCTTCTGGATGAAAGGTCCCATTCCACACACACCAGATATTCCAGGCCATGGTCTCACCTTCCTGTGGTGTCCACAAATGATGACTTGGAGTTTCCCCAAGCAATCAGCACCTCCTCACTGTGAAGATCAACAGGGAGCCAAGCAGAGGGTCTCCTGACCACCATCCTCCCTTCTACAGAATCTCTGAACAACCGCTGCAGAGGACCCCAAGACACCACCCCTCTGCTCTGAGGTCACACAGAAAGCCCCCACTGTGAGACCACAGTCTTCCTCACCTTGGCTCAGCACAGCCCTGCATGGAGCACTTATGACAAGTGCTGGACCAAGCCTGTGACCCATTTCTGCTGCAAAGATGGGGGTCTGTCTTCATAGACTTTGGCTGGGCACCAAGTGCTCATTGAGCTGCTCTATCACTCCTCTTCCTGAACTGGGTAGGGGGACAGCAATATCAGAAAAGGCTTCCAAATTAAAATAAGGACACGGAGATCACTCACAGGAAGGAGATCACATCACTGGTAGCAAAACAGGCTTGACTCGTACAACTTAATTGATCAAAATTAAATTACTTTTTAAAAACGTCAGAGTAGAATTATGAGAAATAAACCAAATCTTGAAACACCTTCCCCAAACCTTCTTCTATGTTCACCTTCCCTCATATTCCTTCCCCTAACCTGCAAATGGGGATGAGGAATGGGGCTTGTAGTCAGTTCAACACACATTGTTGTTAATGCTCTTTGGTCCTCACACTCTTTCCCTCCTCCATTCTGGAATCCCTTCCAAGGGAAACAGAGCTCCATGAATTTACTCAATGCGTGTTCTTCAAACTGGCTCTCTGACACATGGGGTAACCTTCTGCATCTTCTAACAGAACCTTCCCATATAAACCCATTACAAGTACAACCTTACAAGCATAAAAAGTAACCACGACACCCACAGAGCTCACCAAACAGAAAAGGACAGGCCCACAGAAAGATTTGTTACCTGGCAGCAAGGCACAAGGGGACTGAATGTGAAAGAAGGGAGAGTCCCTCAAAGGCAGCTCAGCCCCAAAGGCCATACAAGCCTGACAGGGCTGCAAGGACATGGGCGACTTCTGCACAACACAGCCACAAACCACAACACACGAGTGCTACAGGATGATATCACAGATGACACCCCACCTCTCCAATGCTTTTCTTGCATGGCCTGCCAAATACCCTGCCATGCACCATCAACCCCAAGTCTTTGGCTTCTACTTCTTGAAAGCTGCCGCCATGGCCATAAGGACACGTCCTCAACAGGAGCACATGAACTTCCAGAATTCTGGGAAGAAAACACAACCACAACTAATTTCTTGCTAGGATCTAACACGCACCAGCTGCTTGCACAAACATGCTGTCATGCACAGAGTCTGTCTCAGCCCCCTCGGGCACTTCAGGACCAGCATAAAAGCCAGCCCAGCGCCTCTGTCCCTCACTCGCCTCTGCTGACGCCTTCTCCTGCACGCTCAACAAGGTGAGCCTCATGCCCCTTGCCCTCTGCTCCTCACCCCCTGCCCCGCCTCTTCCAGCACGCTCTGCCCCAGCCTCAGCACCCCTCACGCCTCCCCAGCACCACAGCCCCACAGCCCCACAACAGCCTCCCCACTGCCTCGCCCTCCTGCACCACCGCCCCTCGCACCCCCACGCCCTCCGCTCTCCCATCACCCTCTCTCCTCTCCTCTCCTCTCCTGTCCTGTGCCAGGGCCCCTCCACACCACACACATGGCCTGCTACGACCTCTGCCGCCCCTGCGGACCCACCCCGCTGGCCAACAGCTGCAACGAGCCCTGTGTCAGGCAGTGCCAGGACTCCCGCGTCGTCATCCAGCCTTCCACCGTGCTGGTCACCCTGCCAGGACCCATCCTCAGCTCCTTCCCCCAGAGCACCGCCGTCGGATCCTCCTCATCCGCTGCCGTGGGCAACGTCCTGGGTGCCCAGGGAGTGCCCGTCTCCTCTGGGGGCTTCGGCTACGGCTTCGGAGGCCTGGGCTGCTATGGCCGTGGAAGAGGCTGCAACATCTGCTAAGGGCCCTTGACGACATGCCTGAAACCAGCCACACACGCTATGGAAGCCCGGGCAAGGATTGAGGATGCATGTCCTGGCTGTTCCTGATACGTATATTTCCTATTCACAGTTCCTTCTGTCAGGGCACTAAGAAAGGAAGAAGGGCAGGGGCCAGCCTAGGGTGTCTGTTAACATGGCCCAATGAGCTCCTCCTCCCACTTCCTTCTCTGCATCAACCATCTGCTATGCCCAGTACTTTCTGTCTCAACCAGCATCTCACAAGCTAAGAAAGCTTCAGAGGACCTTTAGTGGGCTCCTCCCCGTTCAGGGCTGGCAGACCTCGGGGCTCTGTGAGCATGTACTTGAAACAGAAAACCTCGGTGAATGGTCATCCTACCCACACCTTAGACCAGCTCTCTACAACCTTATGCTTTTACAATTTCACACTTTGTTCTCAGTAAAGTTCTTCTGCATTCAAGCCTTTGATGCCTCCTCTTCCTTAATTCTACCAAGGCTCTTCCAACTTCATGCACCACAACGCTAGGGCTCAAAAGCCATCAGGGTGTGTGAACAACAGCCACAAAGTCTCTCCTAGGAAATATGCCACCACAACCAGCAACAAACGAAACTGATACATGGAGGCCTTCCACAATATGACACAAGCCCATAACTGGCACAAAATAAGCACTGAACATGCCTATGCTCCCCTATGGATGACAGTGATGATGGCATCCCAGCCCTACGAGACCATTCAGGTGGGGTCCCATGGACCCCCCCTACTGCTACGAGGACCACGGGTATCCCATGCAGGGTGCCCACGTCTCCACCCTCCTGCTCTGGGATCCTCCTTTGACCCCAGTGTGTGTTCCTGTTGCACTGATCTTCTGGCAACATTTTCCCCATTCCACCCATGTCAGAGTCTCCAGGCCATGGTCTCACCTTGAAATGGGGTTCACATATGATGCTTTGCTGGGATGCTTAGAGGGCCACCAGACCCTCTTCACTGCAGGCTCCAACAGTGCAGGGGGTCTCCAGACAGAACATCCTCCCTGCTGCTCTGTTTCTGGAACAACTCTGCAGGGGACTCCAAGCCAACATCGCTCTACTCTGAGGTCACACACAAAGCCTACAGTGTGAGGTCACAATCCTCCACACCTTGGCTCTGCAAGACCCTGCATGGCTCACTGGGAACAAGGTGCAGGAGCAAGCCTGTAACCTTGTTCTCCTGTGAAGATGGTGCTCTGAGATGCTTTGACCTTGGCTGGGCACCAAGTGCTCACTGAGCTGCTCTATCACTCCTCTTCCTCAACTGGGGAGAGGAAGAAACTCCCAAGTAAAGATAAGGACATGGAAATCACTCTCCAGGTAACAGTGGCAGCAAAAGAGACTTGACTCAGGGAAATTAATTTATCAAAAGTCAGAGAAGAATTAAGAGAAATGAAAACAACTATTACAATACATTCCTCCAACCTCTCCCTGCTGCAAGGTTCATCTTCCCTTCTAAATCTCTGACGCCCTTCTGCAAAATAACACAGAGGGATAGGAATGGGAACTCTGCTCAGTTCACCCCATGGTCTTGCTGCTCTTCCTTCCCACTCACAATATTACCCTAGTCCATCTCGGGGCTACTTCCACAGGAAACAGCCCTCCACAAACTTATGTGCAATCTTCCCACAACCTTAGCAGATCTGGGGAAAGCTTCTGACATCTTCTCACAGAACCACCACAGCAGCCCTATGCCTACCAAACCATTTCCACGTCAACCCACAACACCCAGGGTCAACCTCACAAGCACAAGGTGACCAAGTCACCCATAGCGCTCACCCCATGGGAAAGGCCTAAAGCCAGGCTTAGTGACCTGACATCAAGACAGGGAGGGATGGAACACAATGGAAAGGGCAGCTCCTCACACACTACAACTACAAAGGCCAGAGCAGCCTGACAGGGCTGCGTAGATATGGGACCACCTCTTCATAAGGCACCAACAAACCACAACAAACGAGTGCCACACGACTACATCACTGACGACAACCCCACCTCTCCAGTGCTTTTCTTGCATGGTCTGCCAAATGCCCTGACATAGACCATCAAACCCAAGCCTTTGGTCTCTAATGCTTGAAAGCTGCCGCCATGGCCAGAAGGACACGTCCTCAACAGGAGGACATGACCTTCCAGAATTCTTGGAAGAAAACACAACCACAACTAATTGCTTGCCAGGATCTGACACGCACCAGCTGCTTGCACAAACATGCTGTCATGCACAGAGACTGTCTCAGCCCCCTCGGGCACTGCAGGACCAGCATAAAAGCTGGCCCAGCACCTCTATCCCTCACTCGCCCCTGCTGACGCCTTCTCCTGCGTGCTCAACAAGGTGAGCCTCAAGCCCCTTGCCCTCTGCTCCTCACCCCCTGCCCCAGCTCTTCCATCACACTCTGCCCCAGCCTCAGCACCCCTCACGCCTCCCCAGCCCCACAGCCCCACAACAGCCTCCCCACTGCCTCGCCCTCCTGCACCACCGCCCCTCGCACCCCCACGCCCTCCGCTCTCCCATCACCCTCTCTCCTCTCCTCTCCTGTCCTGTGCCAGGGCCCCTCCACACCACACACATGGCCTGCTACGACCTCTGCCGCCCCTGCGGACCCACCCCGCTGGCCAACAGCTGCAACGAGCCCTGTGTCAGGCAGTGCCAGGACTCCCGCGTCGTCATCCAGCCTCCCGCCGTGCTGGTCACCCTGCCAGGACCCATCCTCAGCTCCTTCCCCCAGAGCACCGCCGTCGGATCCTCCTCATCCGCTGCCGTGGGCAACGTCCTGGGTGCCCAGGGAGTGCCCGTCTCCTCTGGGGGCTTCGGCTATGGCCTTGGCTACGGCTTCGGAGGCCTGGGCTGCTACGGCAGAGGAAGAGGCTGCAACATCTGCTAAGAGATCTTGACAACACGCATGAAACCACTCACGTACATTCTAGAAGCAAAGACATGGACTGAGGATGCAAGCCTGGTGTAATGCTGGCAGCCAAGTTCACCTTCTGCAGCTCCTTCTTTTATTGCACAAAGCAAGCAGGAAAGGGCCTACCCAGGCTGCCTGGTAACATTGCCCATGGATGTCTTCCTCTTCTCCAAATTCCTTCTCTGCACCACCCCATCTGCTTTGCACAGGACCGTGTGCCATACCAGCATCTTACAAGATAAACTGCATCTGGGGACCTCCAGTCGCTTCTTCTGCAGTCAAGCCAGGAAGACCTCAGTGCTCTGACAAAATCTACTGCATACAGAAGACCTCAGTGCATGGTCACCCTACTTGCATCTCAGCTCTCTTCCTTGTTATGCTTGTACGTTTTCATGCTTTTATCTCAATAAAGTTCTCTTGCATCCCAACATCTGATACTTCCTTATCCGTTCTTCTACCAAAGCTTTTCCAAGATCACGCAGCACAAAACCAGGGCTCAATAGGCCTTCAGTGTGGGTGAAAAAGGCCACAGGGATTCTCCTGGGATGTCACTATGACCAGCAAGGACAGGTACCTGTGTTGCTTTTACAAAATGACAGTCTTGAGCCAGTGGTGGCTCAAAGACAGCCTTGAACATGACAACACTCCCATGAGCATGCCTCTGATGGACTCACGACAGACTCCTGAGACCATTCAGGTTGAGTCCCAGGGCCATCCACAGACAGATTCATGGTCCAGTCCCCCCTTGCTGCAAGGACCTTGGGTATCCCATGCAGTGTGTGCAGGTCACAACCCTTCCTGCTCTGAGATCCTCCTCTCACCCAGGAATGTGTCCTTGTTGCACTGACATTTTGGATGAAAGGTCCCCAGTCCACACACACCAGATTTTCCAGGCCATGGTCTCGCCTTGCTACTGGGTACACAAATGATGACTTTGAGTTTCCCCAAGTCATCATCACTTCTTCACTGGGAAGACCAACAGTGACCCAAGCAGAGGGTCTCCTGACCACCATCCTCCCTGCTGCAAAGTATCTGGACAACCTCTGCAGGGGACCCCAAGACACCACCCCTCTGCTCTGAGGTCACACAGAATGCCCCCACTCTGAGGTCACAATCCTCATCACCTTGGCTCAGCACAGTCCTGCATGGGGCACTGGGGACAAGTGCAGGACCAAGCCTCTGATCCAGCTCTGCTGCAAAGATGGGGGTTCTGTGAGTGGAACTTGGCTGGGCACCAAGTGCTCAATGAGCTGCTCTATCACTCTTCTTCCTCAAGAGGATAGGGGACAGAAGAATAAGATGAAAGTCTCCTAAATTGAGATAAGAACATGGAGATCACCCACTGATTTCCAGTGGCAGCAAAACAGACTTAATATGGGGAAAACCATTTCTCAACATCAAAAGTCAGAGTAGAATTAGGAGATATTGAAACAAATCTGAAAACACCTTTTCCCAACCTGTCCCTGCTTCAGGGTTCATCTTCCTTTCTAAATTACATTCTCCCTTGCCCAAAACAGCACAGAGGGATGAGAAGGGGAACTGGGGTCAGTTCACCCCACTTTGTCTCTTCCTTCCCCCACACTCTTCACCTGATCCATGCTGGGGCTTTTTTCACCAGGAACGTACCTGGATCCTTTCCACAGGCTCTATGGGATTTGGAAATACTTTCTCACATATTCTCAATGAAGAGAAAACAGCAGGCCAATGTCTACCAAAACACCTCCACATAAACCAACTACAGCCAGGGGCAACCTCACAAGCACAATTGCACCAGGACACACACAGAGCTCACCCACTGGGAAAGGCCCAAAGCCAGGTTTACAGACCTGGCAACAAAGTGTGAAGACACTGAAAGAGATGCCCCTGCACCTCCTCCTGTTGTACTAATTCTTTCTTCGCAGCATCTCTCTGTCTGTGTCCAGGACTCTCTGCTCCAAACCCCTTTGCACAAGTCAAAGACTATTGGGGGACAACTGCTATGCTGCTTGTACTGCAGGGCAGGAAGAACTCAGTGCTCTGCCAACATGTACTGCAAGCAGCAGTCTTCTGCTCACCGTCGCACTCCTTGCATCTCAGGCTGCCTCACTTCCACTTGGGGCTTTTGGTGCTTTTCCATTTTCATTCTTTTGTCTCAATAAATTCTCCAGCATCCCAGCCTGAGTCTCCTCTCAATCACTTTCAACAGCAGGAACCTCTCCACGGAACATGCTTTAATCTCTTTTCTTAAACAGAGCAACTAGAGCTGTGTGTTGTGGGACCATGGCAAGTTGGGTTTTCAGCAGCTGCCAGTACAGAGACTCCACCGACTCTTCCACTCTTTGCCCACCCACACAGGGAAAAAGGCTTTCCTGCTTTGCCCATGCAATCCCATCTCCTTCCCCTTGTACCCAGGGCCTCTTCTCCATGTGCACACTAGTGACAAGACCTGGGTTCCCACCACTTCTCTCCCTGCCATCAGGGGTTAATTCACATTGATGATGGGCCCCCTGCACATCCTTCTCTCTTGGGTGGCTCACTTCCCAGCCTCTTCTCTATGAACAGTGATGCAGACTTTCCAGTCTCTGGGTGACCGTGTACTGCTCTTGGTCCATTATATCGAAATCCTTCCTCACTGGGGAGCCAAGAAATGAATCCCACATGGCATTGTCCTCACTATTTCTGGGTAGAAAGGGATGGTCCCCTACCGTTAACCAGTGCAACACTCCTGAAAGCAGCCATGGAGACTGGTGCACCCTTTTTTTACATGGGAACGTTGCCATCTCATGTTCCGTTTGCTCTCCATTACAACCACCAGGTCCTTCTCTGCTAAGATGGTTTCTAAACAATTAATCCCCCAGATGTTCCTCCTACACAGGGACACTTCTCTCCAGAAACAGGATCTTGCATCTGCCCTGGCTGAACTCTTCTCCCTCACAACATCGTCCAGAACAAATTATTCAGATGTAGGATGAGAGGTACATGACATATTGGATAAAGAACTGCTGAAGGACAGGGCCAAAGGTGTCCTAGTGAATGGGGCTAGATGTGCTTTGTGAATGGTCCCCTCCAGTGGTCCTCAGGGCTCCATTTCAGGGCCATTTCGGAACAGCATTTTTCCCACACATCTACAGGCAGCAGCTGAATGCACTGTTCACAAGTTTGCTGATGGGACCGGGAGATGCTGTTGATTCTCTTGAGGGATAAGAGGTCTTGCAGAAGGATCTCGGTAGCTTGGAGCATTGGGCAGCCATCAACGGCAGGAAATTTCAGAAGCACAAATGCTGGATTCTGTGCCTGGGATGGAGCCATGCTGCACATAAGCACAGCCTGGGAGAAGAGTTCCTGGAGAGCAGCCCTGCAGAAAGGCACCTGCGGGTGCTGCCTGGCAGCAGGTTCAATAGGAGTCAGCAGTGTGCCCTGGCAGATAAGAGGGCAAACAGCATCCTGGGGTGCACGTCACTGTTCAGTCAACTCTTGCTCGGATTTTGGCTATCCCAGCTTTTGGTGGGTGTCCTGGATTCAGCAGTAACAGTCATTTTTCTCCTTCTTGGCAGCTGGTGCAGTGCTGTGTTTTGACTTTCAAGCTGGGAACGGTTGCTGATAGCAAGTATTTTTTGAGTTACTACTCAAATGTTTGGTTTGTCCAAGGACTTTCTGGACCTCATGCTGTGCCAGGGAGGAGAGGTGTCCAGGAGGAAGGAGAGATAGCACATCTGACACAGGCTAGCCAAAGAGATATTCCATACTACAGCACGTCATCACCAGGATGTAACCGGGAGAGACCCGGAAGGGCTAGAGCTCTGGGGGGATGGAGGAGGTATCGGTCGATGCTCGGTCGTGCAGGGTGGGATGAGTTATGGGTCAGTTGCTGGCGAGGTGTTGTATTCTCTTCACTTGTTATTTCCTTTATCACTATTATTAGTAGTAGTACTAGTAGCAGTAGTGATTTATGTTATACCTTAGTTATTAAACTGTTCTTATCTCAACCCGTGGTAGATACATTCTTTGGATTCTCCTTCCAAACTTTCCAATAGTTGGGGGGGAAAGGGGGGTGTGAGTGCATGAGCTGTATGATTCGGGTTTAAACCACGACAGTGGGGAATGAGATATCCTGGTAGCATCACCATGAGGTCCAAATGAGGCACCATTTAGGCAGAACACGTGGCAAGAAAGGGTTGTATGGACACTATGCAGCCATTCTCACCTGGAAATTGCTGTCTCCTGCACATCACCTTTTGTCTGGCAGTTCACTCAGAAACCACTAAACTATGGAAAGGCATCAGACCAGACCTCCAATCTGGAAGGTACAAAGCATCAGCTAACCCTAAAAAGCTTTTGAAGCAGATCCAGCAGCACCTGGAATGCTGAGGCTTTCAGGTTTCCAGGAGTAACACAAGTAACATCCAAACCGTGACAGAGCAGGAAGAAGAAGCACTGTTAACATTTTCAGGTAATTATATAATTTTTCTCATAAGTGCATTATGAGAAGACTCAGATGTTCTAAGTTCTGACTGGGATACTGAAGAAGTGAATTTACATCTTAACATACACTGGGCAAAAATGGGTACAGCCCCGATTCCTTGTTTCTTCAGTGTACTTCATTATGAGCTCAGGACATAGAGTTGAAATAAAAGAATAGATTCTCCTGTAAATGCGAGAAATGTAAATGGAGCCTAGCACTGGCAACAGATCAGGCTGACCAACACCTAGTGTGGCAGATCCACCCTGTTGATTTTCTTACAGATACAAAGGAATGAGCTCTATTTCAGACATGGGGAAGCTCTGCAAGAAACCCACAAACCACAGCCACGAGTGCCACAGGATGACATCACTGAAGACACCCCCACCTCTCCAATGCTTTTCTTGCATGGTCTGCCAAATGCCCTGACATAGACCATCAAACTCAAGCCTTTGGTCTCTACTGCTTAAAAGCTGCCGCCATGGCCAGAAGGACACATCCTCAACAGGAGGACATGACCTTCCAGAATTCCTGGAAGGAAAACACAACCACAACTAATTGCTTGCAAGGATCTGACACGCAGCAGCTGCTTGCACAAACATGCTGTCATGCACAGAGACTGTCTCAGCCCCCTCGGGCACTGCAGGACCAGCATAAAAGCCGGCCCAGCGCCTCTGTCCCTCACTCGCCCCTGCTGACGCCTTCTCCTGCACCTCAACAAGGTGAGCCTCAAGCCCCTTGCCCTCTGCTCCTCACCCCCTGCCCCGGCTCTTCCAGCACGCTCTGCCCCAGCCTCAGCACCCCTCACGCCTCCCCAGCACCACAGCCCCACAACAGCCTCCCCACTGCCTCGCCCTCCTGCACCACCGCCCCTCGCACCCCCACGCCCTCCACTCTCCCCACACCCTCTCTCCTCTCCTCTCCTGTCCTGTCCTGTGCCAGGGCCCCTCCACACCACACACATGGCCTGCTACGACCTCTGCCGCCCCTGCGGACCCACCCCGCTGGCCAACAGCTGCAACGAGCCCTGTGTCAGGCAGTGTGAGGACTCCCGCGTCGTCATCCAGCCTTCCACCGTGCTGGTCACCCTGCCAGGACCCATCCTCAGCTCCTTCCCCCAGAGCACCGCCGTCGGATCCTCCTCATCCGCTGCCGTGGGCAACGTCCTGGGTGCCCAGGGAGTGCCTGTCTCCTCTGGGGGCTTCGGCTACGGCCTTGGCAACGGCTTCGGAGGCCTGGGCTGCTACAGTGGTGGAAGAGGCTGCAACATCTGCTAAGGGCTCTTGACAACACGCATGGAACCTCTCACGTACATTCTAGAAGCAAAGACATGGACTGAGGATGCATGTCTGCGTTAATGCTGGCACACCAGTTCACCTTCTGCAGCTCCTTCTGTTATGGCACTAAGCAAGCAGGAAAGGGGCCAGACAAGCTGCCTGATAACATCTAACATGGATGTCTTCCTCTTCTCCAAATTCCTTCTCTGCTGCACCTCATCTGCTTCATGCAGTACTGTGTGCCGCACAAGCATCTTACAGGCTAAGCAGCATCGGGGACCTCCAGTGGGCTCCTGCCCATTCAAGCCAGCAAGACCTTGGTGCTCTGACAAAATCTGCTGCATATAGAAGACCTCAGTGCATGGTCACCCTACTTGCATCTCAGCTCCTTAGTCTTGTACATTTTCATGCTTTTGTCTCAATAAAGTTCTCCTGCATCGCAGCCTCTCATGCTTCCTCACCCTATCTTCTACTAAAGCTGTTCCAAGTTCATGCAGCACAAAACCAAGGCTCAATAGACCATCAGTGTGGGTGGAAAAGTCCACAATTATTCTCCTTGGAAATATGGCACCACAACCAACAACTTGTGGCACCTGGGGTGCTTTCACAAAGTGGCAAAGTCTTGAGCCAGTGCTGGCTGAAAGACAGTCTTGAACCTGACAACACTCCCATGAGCATGCCTCTGATGCAGTCACAACAGATTCTTGGGACGATAAGGGTGGTGTCCCAGGTCAGCCCTTGCTGCAAGGGCCTTGGGTATGCTATGCAGTGTGTGCAGATCACCACTCCTCCTGCTCTGAGATCCTCCTCTGACAAAAGTGTGAGTCAGTGTTGCACTGACCACCTGCTTTCTGGTACCCATTTCACACACACCATAGTTTCTAGACCTTGTTAGGGGGTCCACACATGTTGACTTGGAGTTTCCCCAAGCAGTCAGCACCTCTTCACTGTGAAGCCCAACAGGGACCCACGCAGGGGGTCTCCTGACCAACATCCTCCCTACTGCAGAATCTCTGGATCACCTCTCCGGTGGTCTCCAGTTCAACATCCCTCTGCTCTGAGGTCACAAAGAAAGCCCCCACTGTGAGGTCACAATCCTCCTCACCTTGGCTCAGCACAGCCCTGCATGGGGCACTGGGGACAAGTGCAGGACCAAGTCTGTGACCTGGCTCTGCTGCAAAGATGGGGTCTGTGATTGGAGACTGGCTGGACACCAAGTGCTCAATGAGCTGCCTATCACTCCTCTTCCTCAAGAGGACAGGGAGGAAGAATAAGATCAGAGTTCCCAGAATTGTGATAAGGATCTGGATATCACCAACTGGTTTCCTGTGGCAACAAAACAGACTTAACATGGAAAATTCATTTATTAAAATCAAAACTCAGAGTAGAATTAGGAGAAATAAAAACAAATCTGAAAACACCTTCCCCCTACCTCTCCCTTCTTCGAGGTTCATCTTCCCTCCTACGTTACTTACCCCCTTGCCCAAAACAGCACAGAGGGATGAGAAGGGCAATTGTGGTCACTTCACCCCAAATTCTCTCTGCCACTCCACTCTCCTCACACTCTTCACCTGCTCCATTCTGGGGCTCCTTCCACAGGGATCTGCCCTCCACAAACTTATGTGAATCCTTCCCATAGGCTCTATTTGACTTGAAGAAAGTTTCTGGCACCTTCTCGTGGAGCACACCACAGCAGCATCATGGCTAACAAAAAAATTCCACATAAAAGCACTCACCCAGTGAACAACTTACAAGTCAAAAGGCCACCAAGACAAGCACAGAGCACATCCAAAGGGAAAGAACCAGCCAAAAGACAGGCTTAGAGACCTGGCAGTAAGGCAGAGGGGTACCAGATGCAATGGGAGGGGCAGGCCCTTCACAGCCAGCACAGCTCCAAAGCCCAGACCACTGCAACAATGCTGTGAGGACATGGGGCCCCCTCTTCACAATTCCTCTTGCCTCAATAAAGTTTTCCTTCATCGCAGCTTGCGATGCCTGGTCTCACTTTCTTCTACCAAGGCTCTTCCAACTTCACACAGCACTAAGTCAGGTATCAGAAAGTCATCCATGGAAGTGGAAAAATGCCATAAGTCTTCTCCTGGGAAGTATGCTACCACCCATAGCAAAGACAGGCTCTGGGGTTGCTTCCACAATATGACAGTAGTTTGAGGCACCAAATGTCTTGAAAATGACAACAACAGCCCAGTGCCTCAGCACGCCTGAAATCCGGGAGAGAATGGGCCCACCACCTGCTGCCTGGACACATGGTTCACGGACCTCCAAGTCTTCTCCATCTTCCTTCTCTGAACTTCTCATTCTGATCTAGTCCACTTCAAGCACTATTGCACAACCTAAACCCCACTGGGAACCTCTGGTGCACTGCTCATACTGCAGGGCACAAACACCTCAGGATTCAGGCAACACCTGCTAGACACGGGGGACCTGGCTGATGCTTGCCCTACTTTTACCTCACATTGGTTCCCTTGGCTCTCCTGCCTTTCACCATTTATTTCATCAATAACCATCGCTTCATCCCAGCCTCACACACCTCCTCTTCTTCACTTCTCCCAGGGCTCATCCAACCTCAACCAGCACAAAGCTAGAGCTCAACAGGCAATCAAGCTGGTGGAAAATGTTCACCAGACCACTGTAATGGATAAAAACCCCCGCAAAACCCTCCTGTGGGCTACCAGCACACACAACAGCTCTTGCCTTGACAAAAGCCTTGCAAACATCCATGCACTTCTACCCACATCTTGGATACAAGCTCTCCATGGCATCACATACTTGACAAACTCTCTTGCAAAGCACAACTACTTGTCCATCACAACAAGCAGAACCATAGTAAACACAATTTAGTGCACAGGGGAGATCTGGGGATCATCTTTTTCAGTCAAGAATCCTCAGGCATGGTCAGCATAAAGACACTGTCAACAATGTCCAGTCTAGTTTTCAGTACCTACAAGGATGGAGACTCCCAACACCTCCCTGCACAACCAGTGCCACTACTGATCACAATCGCATTGAAGAAGTCTTGCCATCTCTTCCAAGGAAAAGGGCTCGTCTTTACAGCTTCCTCCATTCAGCCTTACCCTGGACATGGCACTGATGAGAAAATACCCTCTCTCTTGTCTTCATTCTCTCCCACTCAGGGTATAGACACATTGCTGACATCTGCCCTGTGCAGCCTTGCCTCCTGGCTGAAATAAACCCTCCCACCTCTCTAAGCTTCTCCTCATAGCAAGGATCTTCCAGTCCCTACAGCGTATTCGTGGTCCTGTATTGGACTGGATCCATTACATCCATGCCATTCTTCCAGTGAGAAGCTCTCAACTGAACATAAGACTCCACACAAACCGTTCACTCAACCCTTGCTCTGATTTTGGCTACACCAGCTTTTGGTGAAGCCTGATGTATCCCTGGGAGCAGCACCATGAGGTCCAAATGAGGCACCATTTACGAAGAACACGTGGCAAGAAAGGGCTGTACGAGCACTATGCAGCCATTATCACCTGGAAATTGCTGTCTCCTGCACATCAACTATTGTCTGGCAGTTCACTCAGAAACCACTAAATTATGGAAAGGCATCAGACCAGACCTCCAACCTGGAAGGTACAAAGCATCAGCTAAACCTAAGAAGCTTCTGAAGCAGATCCAGGCAGCACCTGGAATGCTGAGGCTTTCATCAGGAGTGACACAAGTAAGATCCAAACCATGGCAGAGTAGGAAGAAGAAGCAATTTTACCATTGGCAGTTAATTATATATTTGTGTTCATAAGTGCAGTATGAGAAGACTCAGATGTTCTAAGTTCTGACTTGGATACTGGAGAAGTGAATTTACATCTTAAAATACACTGCGAAAAAATGGGTACAGCCCGATTCCTTGTTTCTTCAGTGTACTTCATTATGAGCTCAGGACATAGAGTTGAAGTAACTGAAGAGATTGACCTGTAAATCTGAGCAACCTAAGTGCATCCTAACACTGGTCACAGACCAGGCTCAACAGCCTCCAGTGTGACAGACCCAGCCTCTTGATTTTCTTACAGATACAAAGGGATGAGCTCTATTTCAGATATGGGGAAGCTCTGCAAGAAACCCACAAACCACAGCACACGAGTGCCACAGGATGACATCACCGACAACTACCCCAGCTCTCCAATGCTTTTCTTGCATGGTCTGCCAAATGCCCTGACATAGACCATCAAACCCAAGACTTTGGTCTCTAATACTTCAAAGCTGCCGCCATGGCCAGAAGGACACGTCCTCAACAGGAGCACATGAACTTCCAGAATTCCTGGAAGGAAAACACAACTAATTGCTTGCAAGGATCTGACACGCACCAGCTGCTTGCACAAACATGCTGTCATGCACAGAGACTGTCTCAGCCCCCTCGGGCACTGCACGACCAGCATAAAAGCCGGCCCAGCACCTCTGTCCCTCACTCGCCTCTGCTGACGCCTTCTCCTGCGCGCTCAACAAGGTGAGCCTCAAGCCCCTTGCCCTCTGCTCCTCACCCCCTGCCCCGGCTCTTCCAGCCTGCTCTGCCCCAGCCTCAGCACCCCTCACGCCTCCCCAGCACCACAGACCCACAACAGCCTCCCCACTGCCTCGCCCTCCTGCACCACTGCCCCTCGCACCCCCACGCCCTCCGCTCTCCCATCACCCTCTCTCCTCTCCTCTCCTCTCCTGTGCCAGGGCCCCTCCACACCACACACATGGCCTGCTACGACCTCTGCCGCCCCTGCGGACCCACCCCGCTGGCCAACAGCTGCAACGAGCCCTGTGTCAGGCAGTGTGAGGACTCCCGCGTCGTCATCCAGCCTCCCGCCGTGCTGGTCACCCTGCCAGGACCCATCCTCAGCTCCTTCCCCCAGAGCACCGCCGTCGGATCCTCCTCATCCGCTGCCGTGGGCAACGTCCTGGGTGCCCAGGGAGTGCCCGTCTCCTCTGGGGGCTTTGGCTACGGCCTTGGCTACGGCTTCGGAGGCCTGGGCTGCTATGGAGGTGGAAGAGGCTGCAACATCTGCTAAGGGCCCTTGGTAGCACCCTGACAACAGCAACAACACCCTGGAAGCAGCAGAAAGGACTGAGGATGCACATCCACACTGTTCCTGACACATATATCTGCTGTCCACAAGTTCTGCTCTCATGGTACCAAAAAAGGAAGCAGAGCATGGGTACAACCTGTGCTGCCTGATACACATGCCTGATGGACGTTCTCCCCTTCTCTCACTACCTTCTCTGCATCAACCATCTGCTATGTCCAGTACTCTGAGCCACTACCAGCATCTCGCAAGCTAAGCAAGGTTGAGAGGACCTTTAGTGGACTCCTCCCAGTTCAGGGAGAACACCTCAGTGCTCTGACAGAATCTACTGCAAACAGAAAACCTCAGTGGATGGCTGTCCTACTTCCACCTTACTCCAGCTCTCTACCACCTTATACATTTACATTTTCTCTGTCTTGTCACAATAAAGTTCTTCTGCATCCAAGCCTTTGAAGCCTCCTCTCCTTTTCTTCTACCATAGATCTTCCAGCTTCAAGCAGCACAAAGCCGGGGCTCAAGAGGGCATTGGGGTGAATGAACAAGAGCCACAAAATCACTCTTAGGGAATATGCCGCCACAAGCAGACTGACACATGGAAGCCTTCCAGAAAGTGACACAAGCCCATTACTGTCACAAAGAAAGCACTGAACTTGACATTGTACCCCTGTTACAACTCTTATGGAGTCACCCCAGGCTCATGACACCATTTGGATGGGGTCACAGGCACAACCCCAGAGGAACTCATGGCCCTGTCACCGACTGCAGTGAAGACCATGCATATGCCATGCAGTGGGGCCAGGTCTCCACCCTCCTGCTCTGGGATCCTCCTTTGACCCCAGTGTGTGTTCCTGTTGCATTGATATTCTGGCAGCATTTTCCCCGTTCCACCCATGTCAGAGTCTCCAGGCCATGGTCTCACCTTGCTATGGGGTCCACAAATGATGCCTTGGCAGGATGTTCAGAGGGCTACCAGCCCTGCATTAGTGCAGGCTCCAACAATGCAAGGGGTTCCTGGACGGACCATTGTCCCTGCTGCTCTGTTTCTGGAACAACTCTGCAGGGGACCCCAAGCCAACATCCCTCTGCTCTGAGGTCACACACTAAGTGTACAGTGTGAGGTCACAATCATCCATAACTTGGCTCAGCAAGGCCCTGCATGGGGCACTGGGAACAAGGTGCAGAAACAAGCCTGTAACCCTGTTCTGCTATGAAGATGGGGCTGTGAGATGCTTTGACCTTGGCTGGGCACCAAGTGCTCACTGAGCTGCTCTATCACTCCTCTTCCACAATTGGGTAGGGGTGAAGATCCTAAGTAGAGATAAGGACATGGACATCACTCTCCAGGTAACAGTGGCAGCAAACAGACTCAGGGAAATTCATTTATGAAAAGTAAAAGTCACAGTAGTATTAGGAGAAACAAAAACAAATATTAAAATACATTCCCCCAACCTCTCCCTTCTACGGTGGTGGAACGAGGCTGCAACATCTGCTAAGGGCCTTTGACAGCATGTCTGTAACCAACCACTTCCATCCTTGAGCTGTGGCAACACCTGAAGATGCAGTTCTGGGCAGTGCCTGACACGTGGACTGCTGTCCACAGCTCCTCGTCTCGAGCCACCGAGAGAGGAAAGAGGGCACCGGGCCTGCCCAGGATGCCCACAAATATTGCCCCTGCACCTCCTCCTGTTGTACAAATTCTTTCTTTGCATCATCTCTTTGCCTGTGTCCAGGACTCTCTGCTCCAAACCCCTTTGCACAAGTCAAAGACTATTGGGGGACCTCTGCTATGCTTCTTGTACTGCAGGGCAGGAAGAACTCAGTGCTCTGCCAACATGTACTGCAAGCAGAAGTCTTCTGCTCACGGTCGCACTCCTTGCACCTCAGGCTGTCTCACTTCCACTTGGTGCTTTTGGTGCTTTTACATTTTCATTCTTTTGTCTCAATAAATTCTCCAGCATCCCAGCCTGAGTCTCCTCTCAATCACTTTCAACAGCAGGAACCTCTCCACAGAAGGTGATGTAATCCCTTTTCTTAAACAGGGAAACTAGAGCTGCATGTAGTGGGACCATGGCAAGTTGGGTTTTCAGTAGCTGCCAGTACAGAGACTCCACTGACTCTTCCACTCTTTGCCCCTCCACACAGTGAAAAAGGCTTGCCTGCTTTGCCCATGCAATCCCATCTCCTTCCCCTTGTACCCAGGGCCTCTTCTTCTCCATGTGCACACCAGTGACAATACCTGGGTTCCCACCACTTCTCTCCCTGCCATCAGGGGTTAATTCACATTGATGATGGGCCCCCTGCACATCCTTCTCTCTTGGGTGGCTCACTTCCCAGCCTCTTCTCTATGAACAGTGATGCAGACTTTCCAGTCTCTGGGTGACCGTGTACTGCTCTTGGTCCATTATATCTAAGTCCTTCCTCACTGGGGAGCCAAGAAATGAATCCCACATGGCATTGTCCTCACCATTTCTGGGTAGAAAGGGATGGTTCCCTCCCGTTAACCAGTGCAACACTCCTGAATGCAGCCATGGAGACTGGTGCACCCTTTTTTTACACGGGAACTTTGCAATCTCATGTTCCGTTTGCTCTCCATTAGGACCACCAGGTCCTTCTCTGCTAAGATGGTTTCTAACCAATTAATCCCCCAGATGTTCCTCCTACACAGGGTCACTTCTCCCCAGAAACAGGATCTTGCGTCTGAACTGCCTGAACTCTTCTCCCTCACAACATCGTCCAGAACAAATTATTCAAATGTACGATGAGCAGGTACATGACACATTGGATAAAGAACTGCTGAAGGACAGAGTTGAAAGTGTCCTAGTGAATGGGGCTAGATGTGCTTTGTGAATGGTCCCCTCCAGTGTTCCTCAGGGCTCCATTCTAGGGCCATTTCGGAACAATATTTTTCTCACACATCTACAGGCAGCAGTTGAATGCACTGTTCACAAGTTTGCTGATGGGACTGGGAGATGCTGTTGATTCTCTTGAGGGATAAGAGGTCTTGCAGAAGGATCTAGGTAGCTTGGAGCATTGGGCAGCCATCAACGGCAGGAAATTTCAGAAGCACAAATGCTGGATTCTGCACCTGGGATGGAGCCATGCTGCACACAAGCACAGCCTGGGAGAGGAGTTGCTGGAGAGCAGCCCTGCAGAAAGGCACCTGCGGGTGCTGCCTGGCAGCAGGTTCAATAGGAGTCAGCAGTGTGCCCTGGCAGACAAGTGGGCAAACAGCATCCTGGGGTGCACGTCACTGTTCACTCAACTCTTCCTTGGATTTTGGCTACTCAACCTTTTGGTGGGGCTTGAGGTATCCTGGGAGCAGCGCCATGAGTTCCAAATGAGGCACCGTTTAGGTAGAACACGTGGTAAGAAAGGGCTGTACGTGCACTATGAAGCCATTATCACCTGGAAATTGCTGTCTCCAGCACATCAACTTTTGTCTGGCAGTTCACTCAGAAACCATGAAATTATGGAAAGGCATCAGACCAAACCTCCAACCTGGAAGGTACAAAGCATCAGCTAAGCATAAGAAGCTTTTGAAGCAGATCCAGCAGCACCTGGAATCCTGAGGCTTTCATGTTTCCAGGAGTGACACAAGTAACATCCAAACAGTGACAGAGCAGAAAGAAGAAGCACTGTTACAATTTTCAGATAATTATATATTTTTTCTCATAAGTGCAGTATGAGAAGACTCCGATATTCTAAGTTATCATTTGGATACTGGAGAAGTGAATTTACATCTTAACATACACTGGGTTTTTGCCATTTTTATGGGTACAGTCCCAATTCCTTGTTTCTTCAGTGTATTTCATTATGAGCTCAGGACATAGAGTTGAAATAACTGAAGAGATTGACCTGTAAATCTGAGAAATGTAAATGGAGCCTAGCACTGGGCAGAGATCAGGCTGACCAACCCCTTCTGTGCCAGATCAACCCTGTTGATTTTCTTTCAGATACAAAAGGATGAGCTCAGTTTCAGACATGAGGAAGCTCTGCAAGAAACCCACAAACCACAGCCACGAGTGCCACAGGATGACATCACTGACGACAACCCCACCTCTCCAGTGCTTTTCTTGCATGGTCTGCCAAATACCCGGACACTCCTCATCAAACCCAAGCCTTTGGTCTCTAATGCTTGAAAGCTGCCGCCATGGCCAGAAGGACACGTCCTCAATAGGAGGACATGAACTTGCAGAATTCTTGGAAGGAAAACACAATCACAACTAACAGCTTGCAAGGATCTGACACGCACCAGCTACTGGCACAAACATGTTGTCATGCACAGAGACTGTCTCAGCCCCCTCGGGCACTGCAGGACCAGCATAAAAGCCGGCCCAGTGCCTCTGTCCCTCACTCGCCTCTGCTGACGCCTTCTCCTGCGCGCTCAACAAGGTGAGCCTCAAGCCCCTTGCCCTCTGCTCCTCACCCCCTGCCCCGGCTCTTCCAGCACGCTCTGCCCCAGCCTCAGCACCCCTCACGCCTCCCCAGCCCCACAGCCCCACAACAGCCTCCCCACTGCCTCGCCCTCCTGCACCACCGCCCCTCGCACCCCCACGCCCTCCACTCTCCCCACACTCTCTCTCCTCTCGTCTCCTGTCCTGTGCCAGGGCCCCTCCACACCACACACATGGCCTGCTACGACCTCTGCCGCCCCTGCGGACCCACCCTGTTGGCCAACAGCTGCAACGAGCCCTGTGTCAGGCAGTGTGAGGACTCCCGCGTCGTCATCCAGCCTTCCACCGTGCTGGTCACCCTGCCAGGACCCATCCTCAGCTCCTTCCCCCAGAGCACCGCCGTCGGATCCTCCTCATCCGCTGCCGTGGGCAACGTCCTGGGTGCCCAGGGAGTGCCCGTCTCCTCTGGGGGCTTCGGCTACGGCCTTGGCAACGGCTTCGGAGGCCTGGGCTGCTACGGTGGTGGAAGAGGCTGCAACATCTGCTAAGGGCTCTTGACAACACGCATGAAACCTCTCACGTACATTCTAGAAGCAAAGGCATGCACTGAGGATGCATGTCTGTGTTAATGCTGGCACCACAGTTCACCTTCTGCAGCTCCTTCTCTTGTGGCACAAAGCAACCAGGAAAGGAGCCAGACAAGCTGCCTGGTAACATCTAACATGGATATCTTCCTCTTCTCCAAATTCCTTCTCTACTGCACCTCATCTACTTCGTGCAGTACTGTGTGCCGTACCAGGTTCTTACAGGATAAACTGCATCAGGGGACCTCCAGTGGGCTCCTGCCCATTCAAGACAGCAAGACCACAGTGCTCTGACAAAATCTACTGCATACAGAAGACCTCAGTGCATGGTCACCCTACTTGCATCTCAGCTCTCTTCCTCTTTACGCTTGTATATTTTCATGCTTTTGTCTCAATAAAGTTCTCCTGCATCCCAACATCTGATACTTCCTTGTCCTTTCTTTTACCAAAGTTGTTCCAAGTTCACGCAGCACAAATCCAGGACTCAACAGGCCATCAGTGTGGGTGAAAAAGGCCACAGGGATTCTCCTGGGAAGTTTCTCACTATGACCAGCAAGGACTGGCATCTGGGGTGCTTCCACAGAGTGACAGAGGTTTGTGCCATTGCTGGCTCAAAGACAGTCTTGAACATGACAACACTCCCATGAGCACATCGCTGATGTAGTCAGTGTAGAATCATGAGACCATTTAAGTGGAGTCCCAGGGCTACCCACAGAGAGATTCATGGTCCAGTTCCCCCTTGCTGCAAGGACCTTGGGTATCCCATGCAGTGTGTGCAGGTCACCACCCTTCCAGCTCTGAGATCCTTTTCTGACCCAGGAGTGTGTCTTTGTTGCACTGACCTTCTGGATGAAAGGTCCCCATTCCACACACGCCAGATTTTCCAGGCCATGGTCTCACCTTGCTATTCGGTACACAAATGATGACTTGGATTTTCCCCAAGCCATCACCAAATCTTCACTCTGAAGCCCAACAGTGACCCAAGCAGAGGGTCTCCTGACCACCATCCTCCCTGCTACAGAATCTCTAGACAGCCTCTGCAGGGGACCCCAAGACACCACCCCTCTGCTCTAACACAGAAAGCCCCCACTCTGAGGTCACAATCCTCATCACCTTGGCTCAGCACAGCCCTGCATGGGGCACTGGGAACAAGTGCAGGACCAAGACTGTGACTCAGCTCTGCTGCAAAGATGGGTGTCTCTGAGTGGAACATGGCTGGGCACCAAGTGCTCACTGAGCTTCTCTATCACTCCTCTTCCTCAAGAGCATAGGAGACAGAAGTATAAGATGAGAGTCTGCAGAATTGAGATAAGAGCATGGAGATCACCCACTTGTTTCAAGGGGCAGCAAAACAGACTTAACATGGGGAAATTCATTTATCAACATCAAAAGTCAGAGTACAATTAGGAGAAATAGAAACAAATCAGAAAATACCTTCCCCAACCTCTCCCTCTTCAGGGATCATCTTCCTTTCTAAATTACATACTCCCTTGCCCAAAACAGCACAGAGGGATGAGAAGGGGAAATGGTGTCAGTTCACCCCACTTTGTCATAGAATCATAGAATAGCAAGGATTGAAAAAGACCTCAAGATCATCTAGTTCTAACCCCCCTGTCATGGGCAGGGACACCTCACACTAAACCATATCACTCAAGGCTTCATCCAACCTGGCCTTGAACACTGCCAGGGATGGAGCATTCACAACCTCCCTGGGCAACCCATTCCAGTACCTCACCAACCTAACAGTAAAGAATTTCTTCCTTATATCCAATCTAAACCTCTGCTGTTTAAGTTTCAACCCATTACCCCTTGTCCTATCACTACAGTCCCTAATGAAGACTCCCTCCCCAGCATCCCTGTAGGCCCCATTCAGATACTGGAAGGCTGCTATGTGGTCTCCACGCAGCCTACTCCAGGCTGAACAGCCCCAGCTTTCTTAGCCTGTACTCATATGGGATGTGCTCCAGTCCCCTGATCATCCTAGTGGCCCTCCTCTGGACTTGTTCTAACAGTTCCATGTCCTTTGTCTCTGCTCTTCCTTCCCCCACATTCTTCACCTGTTCCGTTCTCGAGATTCTTCCCCAGGAACGTACCTGGATCCTTCCCACAGGCTCTATCGCACTTGGAAATACTTTCTCACATATACTCAATGAAGACAAAACAGCAGCCCAATGTCTACCAAAACACCTCCAGAGAAACCAACTACAGCTAGGGACAACCTCACGAGCACAATTGCACCAGGACACCCACAGACCTCACACAATGGGAAAGGCCCAAAGCCAGGCTTAGTGACCTGGCAACAAAGTGAGAAGAGACTGAAAGAGATGCCCCTGCTCCTCCTCCTGTTGTACTAATTCTTTCTTCGCAGCATCTCTTTGCCTGTGTCCAGGACTCTCTGCTCCAAACCCCTTTGCACAAGTCAAAGACTATTGGAGGACCTCTGCTATGCTGCTTGTACTGCAGGGCAGGAAGAACTCAGTGCTCTGCCAACATGTACTGCAAGCAGAAATCTTCTGCTCACGGTCACGCTCCTTGCATCTCAGACTGGAAGAAGAAGTCTTACCATTGGCAGGTAATTATATATTTTTTCTCATAAGTGCAGTATGAGAAGACTCAGATGTTCTAAGTTCTGACTTTGATACTGGAGAAGTGAATTTACATCTTAACCTACACTGCGCAAAAATGGGTACAGCCCCGATTCCTTGTTCCTTCAGAGTATTTCATTATGAGCTCAGGACATAGAGTTGACATAAGAGAATAGATTGTCTTGTAAATGTGAGAAAAGTAAATGGAGCCTAGCTCTGGGCACAGATCAGGCTGACCAAACCCTAATGCACCAGATCCAGCCTCTTGATTTTCTTACAGATACGAAGGGATGAGCTTAATTTCAGACATGAGGAATCTCTGCAAGAAACCCACAAACCACAGACACGAGTGCCACAGGATGACATCACTGACAACACCCCCACCTCTCCAATGCTTTTGTTGCATGGTCTGCCAAATGCCCTGACACTCCTCATCAATATCAAGCCTTTGGTCTCTAATACTTGAAAGCTGCCACCATGGCCAGAAGGACAGGAGGACACATGCCTACAACAGGAGGACATGACCTTCCAGAATACTTGGAAGGAAAACACAACCACAACTAATTGCTTGCAAAGATCTGACACGCACCAGCTGCGTGCACAAACATGCTGTCATGCACAGAGACTGCCTCAGCCCCCTCAGGCACTGCAGGACCAGCATAAAAGCCGGCCCAGCGCCTCTGTCCCTCACTCGCCTCTGCTGACGCCTTCTCCTGCACCTCAACAAGGTGAGCCTCAAGCCCCTTGCCCTCTGCTCCTCACCCCCTGCCCCAGCTCTTCCAGCACGCTCTGCCCCAGCCTCAGCACCCCTCACGCCTCCCCAGCACCACAGCCCCACAACAGCCTCCCCACTGCCTCGCCCTCCTGCACCACCGCCCCTCGCACCCCCACGCCCTCCGCTCTCCCATCACCCTCTCTCCTCTCCTGTCCTGTCCTGTCCTGTGCCAGGGCCCCTCCACACCACACACATGGCCTGCTACGACCTCTGCCGCCCCTGCGGACCCACCCCGCTGGCCAACAGCTGCAACGAGCCCTGTGTCAGGCAGTGTGAGGACTCCCGCGTCGTCATCCAGCCTTCCACCGTGCTGGTCACCCTGCCAGGACCCATCCTCAGCTCCTTCCCCCAGAGCACCGCCGTCGGATCCTCCTCATCCGCTGCCGTGGGCAACGTCCTGGGTGCCCAGGGAGTGCCCGTCTCCTCTGGGGGCTTTGGCTACGGCTTCGGAGGCCTGGGCTGCTATGGCCGTGGAAGAGGCTGCAACATCTGCTAAGGGCTCTTGACAACACGCATGAAACCTCTCACGTACATTCTAGAAGCAAAGACATGCACTGAGGATGCATGTCCGTGTTAATGCTGGCAAACAAGTTCACCTTCTGCAGCTCCTTCTCTTATGGCACAAAGCAAGCAGGAAAGGGGCCAGACAAGCTGCCTGCTAACATCTAACATGGATGTCTTCCTCTTCTCCAAATTTCTTCTCTGCTGCACCTCATCTGCTCTGTGCAGTACTGTGTGCTGCACCAGCATCTTACAGGATAAACTGCATCAGAGGACCTCCAGTGGGCTCCTGCCCATTCAAGCCAGCAAGACCTCAGTGCTCTGACAAAATCTACTGCATACAGGAGACCTCAGTGCATGGTCACCCTACTTGCATCTCAGCTCTCTTCCTCTTATGCTTGTACTTTTTCATGCTTTTATCTCAATAAAGTTCTCCTGCATCCCAGCCTCTCACGCTTCGTCACCCTTTCTTCTACCAAAGCTGTTCCAAGTTCACACACCACAAATCCAGGACTCAACAGGCCATCAGTGTTGGTTAAAAAGGCCACAAGGATTCTCCTGAGAAGTTTCTCACTATGACCAGCAAGGACTTGCACCTGAGGTGCTTCCACAAAGTGACAGAGATTTGTGCCATTGCTGTCTCAAAGAAGGCCTTGAACATGACAATACTCCCATGAGCACATCTCTGATGAAGTGGCCAAAGACTCATGAAACCATTTAAGTGGAATCCCAGGGCCACCCACAGAGAGATTCATGATCCAGTCCCGCCTTGCTGCAAGGACCTTGCGTATCCTATGCACTGCGTGCAGGTCACCACCTTTCCTGTTCTCAGATCCTCCTCTGACCCAGGAGTGTGCCCTTGTTGCACTGTCCTTTGGGATGAAAGGTCCCCAGTCCACACACACCAGATTTTCCAGGCCATGGTCTCACCTTGCTGTGGTGTCCACAAATGATGACTTGGATTTTCCCCAAGCCATCAGCACCTCTTCACTGTGTAGACCAACAGTGACCCAAGCAGAGTGTCTCCTGACCGCCATCCTCCCTGCTGCAGAGTATCTGGAACACCTTTTCAGGGGACCCCAAGACACCATCCCTCTGCTCTGAGGTCACACAGAATGCCCCCACTGTGAGGTCACAATCCTCCTCTCCTTGGCTCAGCACAGCACTGCATGGGGCACTGGGACAAGTGCAGGACCAAGCCTATGACCCAGGTCTGCTGCAAGGATGGAGCTTCATGAGTGGAACTTGGCTGGGCACAAAGCGCTCAATGAGCTGCTCTATCACTCCTCTTCCTCAAGAGGATAGGGGAGAGAAGAATAAGATTAGTGTCCCCTGAATCGAGATAAGAACATGGAGATCACCCACTGGTTTCCACTAGCAGCAAAACAGACTTAATATGGGGAAAATTCATTTATCAAAATCAAAAGTCAGAGTAGAATTAGAAGAAATTAAAACAAATCTGAAAACCTCTTCCCCCAAACTCTCCCTTCTCCAGGGTTCATCTTTCCTTCTAAATTACTTACCCCCTTGCCCAAAACAGCACAGAGGTTTGAGAAAGGGAATTGTGGTCAGTTCACCCCACTTTGTCACTGCTCTTGCTTCCCCCAAACTCTTCACCTGTTCCATGCTGGGGCTTCTTTCCCAGGAACTTACCTGGATCTTTCCCACAGGTTCTATCAGTCTTGGAAATACCTTCTCACGTATTCTTAATGAAGACAAAACAGCAGCCCATTGTCTACCAAAACACTTGCACGTAAACCAACTACAGCCAGGGACAACCTCAGAAACACAATTGCACCAGAACACTTGCTCTGACATCACATAGGAAGCCTCCAGTATGAGGTCACAATCATCCTCACAGTGACGCAATGAGGCCTTGCATAAGGCAATGGGAACGAAGTGCAGGAACAAGCCTGTCACCCTGTTCTCCTGTGAAGATGAGGCTCTGTGGTGGGTTCACCTTGGCTGGGCACCAAGTGCTCACTGAGCTCCTGCATCACTCCTCTTCCTCAACTGCCTGTGGAGGAGAAGAATAAGACTAAAGCCTCCAGAGTCAGTTTCAGCGGCAGCAAAACAGACTTAACATGGGGAAATTCCTTTAACAAAATCAGGGCAATAAAGTAAGAAATTAATCAACTCTTAAAACACTTTCCTCAATGTTTCCTTTCTTCAAGGATCCACTTCTGTCCCAAAGTACTTACAACCTTGACCAAAGTGGCACAGGCCGTAGGGGAATGGGAGTTGTGATCAGTGCAACACACATTGTCTCTGCCATTCCTTACTCTTCACACTCTTAACTTCTACACTGTGGGGTCACTATAATGGGAAAGAACCCTCCAGGACCTTCCACAACATAGGTCCTTCCCACATGCTCCATTGGACACGGAGAAAGCTTCTGGCATTTTCTCACAGAAGGTACCACACCAGACCCATGGCTACCAAAACCTTTCCACATAAACACACTCTCCCAGTGACAACCTTACAGCCACAAAGGGCATCAGGACATACACAGACCTCAACCAAGGTCTGAAGTCAGGATTAGGGATCTGCCCTGTGCAGCCTTGTCTCCTGGCTGAAAAAAAAAACCTACCACTAACACCTCTCTAAGCTTCTCCTCATAGCAAGGATCTTCCAGTCCCTACAGCATCTCGGTGGTCCTGAATTGGACTGGATCCACTTCATCCATGCCATTCTTCTAGTGAGAACCTCTCAACTGGACATAAGACCACACAAATCCTCACCAGCATTGAAGAGAGCAAGAACACACACACACACACCACCAACAAAACTGCTAACAAATATCCTTCCATTGCTCTCATGGTGACTCTTGGACACTTTTGCTGCAAGGGTGCATTGCTGTACCAACCTGAGCTTCTTCTCCACCAGCACCACAAAGCTGTACACAGCAATGCTACTTTCCACCTTCTCAGTCTCCAGAATGTTCTAACAACAGGCACCATTCCTCCCTACATAGAAAACTTGTCATTTCTTCCTGTTGAACTTCAGGACATTCCTATCTGCCCACTCTCCAGCAGCTCCTCTTCCCTCTACATCATGGCACAACCATCCAGCATCTCAGTCCCTCTCCAGATTTTGCATCATCTCTAAACCTGCTGAGAGAGCACTCAAGACAGCTGCCCACAAACACCCGTGACCCCACACCCCTTGACCATGCAAGGGGAGAAAGCATCAAAGCCTTTGCAACAGTACTGAGGTAAACAACAGAACAGCACTCTCCTTGACCACAAAGCTCTTCATGTCACAGTAGAACAACCTTACAAAGGTGGTCTACTTACAAGGTGCCCCACATCAAGCACTGCATCAAACCAGATGACAGGCTGCAAACATGCAACTTATAAAAGAGGTTAGTGCTACAACTGGGCCAACACAAACTTTTGGAACGATGGGAAGTGCTCCCCACATCACAGGAATAACCAGATCTCAAGCACAATTTCCAGGACCACAGCCTGCTGTTGCAAACTGCCCTCCCCTGACACAGCTACGAGGACAAGGGAGACCTCTTCACAAGGCACCCACAAAGCACAGCACACGAGTGCCATGGGATGACCTCACTCACACCACCCCACCTCTCTAACGCTGTGGCTGTGTCTGCAGAGTGCCCTGACAGACACTTTCCATGCAAACCATCCCAAACACACCCGGTCACTTGAAGGCTGCCGCCAGGGCCAGAAGGACACGTCCTCAACAGAGGACATGCAAGGGGAGCGTTGTGGGAAGGAAAACATGGCCCAGCTCATGACTTGCCAGGCTGTGGCACGCACCAGCTGCTTGCTGACAACTGCTGCCATGCGCAAAGGCTGTCCCGCCCCTCGGGGACCAGCATAAAAGCCGGCCCAGCACCTCTGTCCCTCACTCGCCTCTGCTGACACCTTCTCCTGCGCGCTCAACAAGGTGAGCCTCAAGCCCCTTGCCCTCTGCTCCTCACCCCCTGCCCTGGCTCTTCCAGCACGCTCTGCTCCAGCCTCAGCACCCCTCACGCCTCCCCAGCACCACAGCCCCACAACAGCCTCCCCACTACCTCGCCCTCCTGCACCACCGCCCCTCGCACCCCCACGCCCTCCGCTCTCCCATCACCCTCTCTCCTCTCCTGTCCTGTGCCAGGGCCCCTCCACACCACACACATGGCCTGCTACGACCTCTGCCGCCCCTGCGGACCCACCCCGCTGGCCAACAGCTGCAACGAGCCCTGTGTCAGGCAGTGTCAGGACTCCCGCGTCGTCATCCAGCCCCCCACTGTGCTGGTCACCCTGCCAGGACCCATCCTCAGCTCCTTCCCCCAGAGCACCGCCGTCGGATCCTCCTCATCCGCTGCTGTGGGCAACGTCCTGGGTGCCCAGGGAGTGCCCGTCTCCTCTGGGGGCTTCGGCTACGGCCTTGGCAACGGCTTCGGAGGCCTGGGCTGCTATGGCCGTGGAAGAGGCTGCAACATCTGCTAAGGGCCCTTGACAACATGCCTGAACCCAGCCACACACGCTATGGAAGCCCTGGCAAGGATTGAGGATGCATGTCCTGGCTGTTTCTGAAACATATATTTGCTATTCACAGCTCCTCCTGTCAAGGCAACAAGAAAGCAAGCACGGCAGGGGCCAGCCCAGGCTGTCTGTTAACATGGCCCACTGAGCTCCTCCTCTTGTTCTCTCACTTCCTTCTCTCCATCTACCATCTGCTATGCCCAGTACTCTCTGTCTCAACCTGCATCTCAGAAGCTAAGAAAGCTTCAGGGGACCTTTAGTGGGCTCCTCTCAGTTCAGGGAAGGGAGACCTCGGTGCTCTGAGAGCATGTACTTGAAACAGAAACCTCGGTGAATTCTCATCCTACCCACACCTTAGACCAGCTCTCTACAACCTTATGCTTTTACATTTTTACACTTTGGTCTCAATAAAGTTCTTCTGCATTCAAGCCTTTGATGCCTCCTCTTCCTTAATTCTACCAAGGTCTTCCAACTTCATGCACCACAACGCCAGGGCTCAAAAGCCATCAGGGTGTGTGAACAACAGTCACAAAGTCTCTCCTAGGAAATATGCCACCACAACCAGCAACAAAAACTGATACGTGCAGGCCTTCCACAATATGACACAGGCCCATAACTGGGATAAAATAAGCACAGAACATGGCAATGCTCCCCTATGGATGACAGTGATGTTGGCATTCCAGACTCCTGAGACCATTCAGGTGGGGTCCCATGGACCCCCCCGACTGCTACGAGGACCACGGGTATCCCATGCAGGGTGCCCAGGTCTCCACCCTCCTGCTCTGGGATCCTCCTTTGAACCCTGTGTGTGTTCCTGTTGCACTGATCTTCTGGCAACATTTTCCCCATTCCACCCATGTCAGAGTCTCCAGGCCATGGTCTCACCTTGCTATGGGGTCAACAAATGATGCTTTGCTGGGATGCTTAGAGGGCCACCAGACCCTCTTCACTGCAGGCTCCAACAGTGCAGGGGGTCTAAAGACAGAACATCCTCCCTGCTGCTCTGTTTCTGGAACACCTCTGCAGGGGACCCCAAGCCAACATCCCTCTGCTCTGAGGTCACACACAAAGCCTACAGTGTGAGGTCATAATTCTCCACACCTTGGCTCAGCAAGACCCTGCATGGGGCACTGGGAACAAGGTGCAGGAGCAAGCCTGTAACCTTGTTCTCCTGTGATGATGGGGCTCTGAGATGCTTTGACATTGGCTGGGCTCCAAGTGCTCTTTGAGCTGCTCTATCACTCCTCTTCCTCAATTGGGTAGAGGAAGAAACTCGCAAGTAAAGATAAGGACATGGACATCACTCTCCAGGTAACAGTGGCAGCAAAAGAGACTTGACTCAGGGAAATTCATTTATCAAAAGTCAGAGTAAAATTAAGAGAAATGAAAACAACTCTTACAATACCTTCCCCCAACCTCTCCCTTCTGCAAGGTTCATCTTCCCTTCTAAATCTCTGACTCCCTTCCTCAAAATAGCACAGAGGGATAGGAATGGGATCTCTGCTCCGTTCACCTCACGTTGTCTCCACACTTCCTTCCCCCTCACACTCTTCACTTGCTCCATCATGGGGCCTCTTCCACAGGAAAAAGCCCTCCACAAACTTGTGTGCAACCTTCCCACAACCTTTAGCAAACATGGGGGTAGTTTCTGCCATCTTCTCACAGAACCACCACAGCAGCCCTGTGCCTACCAAAACACTTCCACGTAAACCATATACACCCAGGGTCAACCTCACAAGCACAAGGTGACCAAGACACCCACAGAGCTCACCCAATGGGAAAGGCGTAAAGCCAGGCTTAGTGACATGGCATCAAGACATGGAGGGACGGAACACAATGGAAGGGACAGCTCCTCACACACTACAACTACAAAGGCCAGACCAACCTAAGAGGGCTGCGTAGATATGGGACCACCTCTTCATAATGCACCAACAAACCACAACAAACGAGTGCCACAGGATGACATCGCTGACGACAACCCCACCTCTCCAATGATTTTGTTGCATGGTCTGCCAAATGCCCTGCCATGTACCATGAAACCCAAGCCTTTGGTCTCTAATACTTGAAAGCTGCCGCCATGGCCAGAACGACACATCCTCAACAGGAGGACATGACCTTCCAGAATTCTTAGAAGGAAAACACAACCACAACTAATTGCTTGCCAGGATCTGACACACACCAGCTGCTTGCACAAACATGCTGTCATGCACAGAGACTGTCTCAGCCCCCTCGGGCACTGCAGGACCAGCATAAAAGTCGGCCCAGCGCCTCTGACCCTCACTCGCCTCTGCTGACGCCTTCTCCTGCGCGCTCAACAAGGTGAGCCTCAAGCCCCTTGCCCTCTGCTCCTCACCCCCTGCCCCGGCTCTTCCAGCACGCTCTGCCCCAGCCTCAGCACCCCTCACGCCTCCCCAGCACCACAGCCCCACAGCCCCACAACAGCCTCCCCACTGCCTCGCCCTCCTGCACCACCGCCCCTCGCACCCCCACGCCCTCCGCTCTCCCCACACCCTCTCTCCTCTCCTCTCCTCTCCTCTCCTCTCCTCTCCTGTCCTGTGCCAGGGCCCCTCCACACCACACACATGGCCTGCTACGACCTCTGCCGCCCCTGCGGACCCACCCCGCTGGCCAACAGCTGCAACGAGCCCTGTGTCAGGCAGTGCCAGGACTCCCGCGTCGTCATCCAGCCTCCCGCCGTGCTGGTCACCCTGCCAGGACCCATCCTCAGCTCCTTCCCCCAGAGCACCGCCGTCGGATCCTCCTCATCCGCTGCCGTGGGCAACGTCCTGGGTGCTCAGGGAGTGCCCGTCTCCTCTGGGGGCTTCGGCTACGGCATTGGCAACGGCTTCGGAGGCCTGGGCTGCTACGGTGGTGGAAGAGGCTGCAACATCTGCTAAGGGCCCTTGACAACACGCATGACAACAGCAAGAACACCCTGGAAGCAGCACAAAGGACTGAGGATGCACATCCACACTGTTCCTGACACATATATCTGCTGTCCACAAGTTCTGCTCGCACAGGACCAAAAAAGGAAGCAGAGCACTGGCCCAACCTGTGCTGCCTGATACACATGCCTGATGGATGTCCTCCCCTTCTCTCACTACCTTCTCTGCATCAACTGTCTGCTATGTCTAGTACTCTGAGCCACAAACAGCATCTCAGAAGCTTAGAAAGATTCAGGGCAACTTTACTGGGCTCCTCCCAGTTCAGGGCAGGAGACCTCAGTGATCTGACAGAATCTCCTGCAAACAGAAAACCTCAGTGGATGTTCGTCCTACTTCCAACTTAGACCAACTCTCTACCACCTTAATAGATTTACATTTTCTCTGTCTTGTCACAATAAAGTTCTTCTGCATCCAAGCCTTTGAAGCCTCCTCTCTTTTTCTTCTACCATGGCTCTTCCAGCTTCAAGCAGCACAAAGCCAGGGCTCAAGAGGCCATCGGGGTGAATGAACAAGAGCCACAAAGTCTCTCTTAGGAAACATGCCACCACAAGCAGACTGACACATGGAAGCCCTCCAGAATGTGACACAAGCCCATAACTGTCACAAAGAAATCACTGAACTTGACATTGTTCCCCTGTTACAACTCTTAAAGAGTCACCCCAGGCTCATGAGATCATTTGGATGGGGTCCATGGGACAACTGTATAGGAACTCTTGGCCCTGTCACCGACTGCTGTGAAGACCATGCCATACAGGGGGGCCAAGTATCCACCCTCCTGGCTCTGGGATCCTCCTTTGATCCCTGTGTGTGTTCCTGTTGCATTGATCTTCTGGCAGCATTTTCCCCATTCCACCCATGTCAGAGTCTCCAGGCCATGGTCTCACCTTGCTATTGGGTCCACAAATGATGCCTTGGCAGGATGCTTAGAGGGCCACCAGACCCTCTTCACTGCAGGCTCCAACAATGCAAGGGTTTCCCGGACCAACCATCCCCCCTGCTGCTCTGTTTCTGGAACACATTTGCAGGGGACCCCAAGCCAACATCCCTCTGCTCTGAGGTCACAGAAATCCTACAGTCTGAAGTCACAATCCTCCATAACTTGGATCAGCAAGGCCCTGAATGGGGCACTGAGAACAAGATGCAGGAACAAGCCTGTAACCCTGTTCTCCTATGAAGATGGGGCTCTGAGGTGCTTTGACCTTTGCTGGGCACCAAGTGCTCATTGAGCTGCTCTATCACTCCTCTTCCTCAATTGGGCAGGGAGTGAAGATGCCAAGTAGTGTAAAGGACATAGAGATCACTCACCAGGTTCCAGTGGCAGCAAAAAAGACTATTGGGGGATATCTGCTATGTTTCCTGTAATGCAGGGCAGGAAGACCTCAGTGCTCTGCCAACATGTACTGCAAGCAGAAGTCTTCTGCTCACGGTCACACTCCTTGCACCTCAGGCTGCCTCACTTCCACTTGGTGTTTTTGGTGCTTTTCCATTTTCATTCTTTTGTCTCAATAAATTCTCCAGCATCCCAGCCTGAGTCTCCTCTGAATCACTTTCAACAGCAGGAACCTCTCCAGAGAAGGTGCTTTAATCCCTTTTCTTAAACAGAGCAACTAGAGCTGCATGTTGTGGGACCATGGCAAGTTGGGTTTTCAGTAGCTGCCAGTACAGAGACTCCACCGACTCTTCCACTCTTTGCCCATCCACACAGGGAAAAAGGCTTGCCTGCTTTGCCCATGCAATCCCATCTCCTTCCCCTTGTAGCCAGGGCCTCTTCTTCTCCATGTGCACACCAGTGACAAGACCTGGGTTCTCACCACTTCTCTCCCTGCCATCAGGGGTTAATTCACATTGATGATGGGCCCCCTGCACATCCTTCTCTCTTGGGTGGCTCACTTCTCAGCCTCTTCTCTATCAACAGTGATGCAGACTTTCCAGTCTCTGGCTGACCGTGTACTGCTCTTGGTCCATAATGTCCAAATCCTTCCTCACTGGGGAGCCAAGAAATGAATCCCACATGGCATTCTCCTCATAATATATGGGAAGAAAGTGATGGTCCCCTCTCGTTAACCAGTGCAAAACTCCTGAATGCAGCCATGGAGACTGGTGCACCCTTTATTTACACAGGAACGTTGCCATCTCATGTTCCGTTTGCTCTCCATTAGGACCACCAGGTCCTTCTCTGCTAAGATGGTTTCTAAACAATTAATCCCCCAGATGTTCCCCCTACACAGGGTCACTTCTCCCCAGAACCAGGATCTTGTATCTGCCTTGGCTGAAATCTTGTCCCTCACAACATCGTCCAGAACAAATTATTCAAGCGTAGGATGAGCAGGTACATGACACATTGGGTAAAGAACTGCTGAAGGACAGGGCCAAACAGCATCCTGGGGTGCACGTCACTGTTCACTCAACTCTTGCTCAGATTTTGGCTGCACCAGCATTTGGTGTGGCTTGAGGTATCCTGGGAGCAGCGCCATGAGGTCCAAATGAGGCACCGTTTAGGCATAAAACATGGCAAGAAAGGGCTGTATGTGCATTATGCAGCCATTATCACCTAGAAATTGCTGTCTCCTGCACATCACCTTTTGTCTAGCAGTTCACTCAGAAACCATGAAATTATGGAAAGGCATCAGACCAAACCTGCAATCTGGAAGGTACAAAGCATCAGCTAACCCTAAGAAGCTTTTGAAGCAGATCCAGAGGCACCTGGAATCCTGAGGCTTTCATCAGGAGTGACACATGTAATATTCAAACAGTGACAGAGCAGGAAGAAGAAGCACTGTTACCGTTTTCAGGTAATTATATATTTTTTTCTCATAAGTGCAGTATGAGAAGACTCCGATATTCTAAGTTATCATTTGGATACTGAAGAAGTGAATTTACATCTTAACATACACTGCACAAAAATGGGTAGAGCCCTGATTCCATGTTTCTTCAGTGTATTTCATTATGAGCTCAGGACATACAGTTTAAATAAAAGAATAGATTGTCCTGTAAATGTGAGAAATGTAAATGGAGCCTAGCAGTGAGCACAGATCAGTCTGAACAACCCCTAATGTGCCAGATCCAACCTCCTGATTTTCTTACAGATACAAAGGGATGAGCTCTATTTCAGACATGGGGAAACTCTGCAAGAAACCCACAAACCACAGCCACGAGTGCCACAAGATGACTTCAGTGACAACACCCCCACCTCTCCAATGCTTTTCTTGCATGGTCTGCCAAATGCGCAGACATGCACCATCAACCCCAAGCCTTTGGTCTCTAATACCTGAAAGCTGCCACCATGGCCAGAAGGACACATCCTCAACAGGAGCACATGACCTTCCAGAATTCTTAGAAGGAAAACACAACCACAACTAATTGCTTGCCAGGATCTGACACGCACCAGCTGCTTGCACAAACATGCTGTCATGCACAGAGACTGCCTCAGCCCCCTCGGGCACTGCAGGACCAGCATAAAAGCCGGCCCAGTGCCTCTGTCCCTCACTCGCCTCTGCTGACGCCTTCTCCTGCGCGCTCAACAAGGTGAGCCTCAAGCCCCTTGCCCTCTGCTCCTCACCCCCTGCCCCGGCTCTTCCAGCACGCTCTGCCCCAGCCTCAGCACCCCTCACGCCTCCCCAGCACCACAGCCCCACAACAGCCTCCCCACTGCCTCGCCCTCCTGCACCACCGCCCCTCGCACCCCCACGCCCTCCACTCTCCCATCACCCTCTCTCCTCTCCTCTCCTGTCCTGTCCTGTGCCAGGGCCCCTCCACACCACACACATGGCCTGCTACGACCTCTGCCGCCCCTGCGGACCCACCCCGCTGGCCAACAGCTGCAACGAGCCCTGTGTCAGGCAGTGCCAGGACTCCCGCGTCGTCATCCAGCCTTCCACCGTGCTGGTCACCCTGCCAGGACCCATCCTCAGCTCCTTCCCCCAGAGCACCGCCGTCGGATCCTCCTCATCCGCTGCCGTGGGCAACGTCCTGGGTGCCCAGGGAGTGCCCGTCTCCTCTGGGGGCTTCGGCTATGGCCTTGGCAACGGCTTCGGAGGCCTGGGCTGCTACGGCGGTGGAAGGGGCTGCAACATCTGCTAAGGGCTCTTGACAACACTTGTGAAACCTCTCACGTACATTCTAGAAGCAAAGACATGGACTGAGGATGCATGTCTGCGTTAATGCTGGCACACCAGTTCACCTTCTGCAGCTCCTTCTCTTGTGGCACAGAGAAACCAGGAAAGGGGCCAGACAAGCTGCCTGATAACATCTAACATGGATGTCTTCCTCTTCCCCATATTCCTTCTCTGCTGCACCTCATCTGCTCTGTGCAGTACGGTGTGCTGTACCAGGATCTTACTGTATAAACTGCGTCAGGGGACCTCCAGTGGGCTCCTAAACATTCAAGCAAGGAAGACCTAAGTGTTCTGACAAAATCTACTGCATACAGAAGACCTCAGTGCATGGTCACCCTACTTGCATCTCAGCTCTCTTCCTCCTTATGCTTGTATGTTTTCATACTTTTATCTCAATAAATTTCTCCTGCATCCCAACCTCTGACACCTCCTCGCCCGTTCTTCTACCAAAGCTGTTCAAAGTTCACACAGCACAAATCCAGGGCTCAACAGGAAATCAGTGTTGGTAAAAAAGTCCACAAGGATTCTCCTGGGAAATATGCCACCACAGCCAACAAAGACTTGCACCTGGGGTGCTTTCACAAAGTGACAGTCTTGAGCCATTGCTGGCTAAAAGACAGTCTTGAACCTAACAACACTCCCATGAGCATGCCTCTGATGGAGGGGCCACACACTCATGAGACCATTCGGGTGGAGTCCCATGGTTACGCACAGACACGATCATGGTGCATTCCCCCCTTGATGCAAGGACCTTGGGTATCCCATGCGGTGTGTGCAGGTCACCACCCTTCCTGCTCTGACATCCTCCTCTGACTCAGGAGTGTGTCCTTCTTGCACTGACCTTCTGGATGAAAGGTCCCATTCCACACACAGCAGATATTCCAGGCCATGGTCTCACCTTGCTATTGGGTCCACAAATGATGACTTGGAGTTTCCCCAAGCCATCAGCACCTCTTCACTGTGAAGGCCAATAGTGAGCCAAGCAGAGGGTCTCCTGACCACCATCCTCCCTGCTACAGAATCTCTGGACAACCACTGCAGGGGACCCCAAGACACCACCCCTCTGCTCTGAGGTCACACAGACACCCCCCACTATAAGGTCACAGTCTTCCTCATCTTGGCACAACAGAGCCCTGCATGGGGCACTTATGACAAGTGCTGGACCAAGCCTGTGACCCATTTCTGCTGCAAAAATGGGGGTCTGTGGTCATAGTCTTTGGCCGGGCACCAAGTGCTCAATGAGCTGCTCTATCACTCCTCTTCCTCAACTGGGTAGGGGGACAGCAATATCACAAAAGGCTCCCAAATTAAGATAAGGACATGGAGAGCACTCTCAGGCGAGAGAAGACATCACTGGTAGCAAAACAGGCTTGACTCGTACAAATTAATTGATCAAAACTAAAATACTTTTAAAAACGTCAGAGTAGAATTATGAGAAATAAACCAAATCTTGAAACACCTTCCCCAAACCTTCTTCTATGTTCACCTTCCCTCATATTCCCTTCCCCTAAGCCGCAAATGGGAATGAGGAATGGGGCTTGTAGTCAGTTCAACACACATTGTTGTTAATGCTCTTTGGTCCTCACACACTTTCCCTCCTCCATTCTGGAATCCCTTCCAAGGGAAACAGCGCTCCATGAATTTACTCAATGTGTGTTCTTCAAACTGGCTCTCTGACACATGGGGTAACCTTCTGCATCTTCTAACAGAACCTTCCCAAATAAACCCATTACCAGTACAACCTTACAAGCAAAAAAAAAAGCCACCACGACACCCACAGAGCTCACCAAACAGGAAAGGACAGGCCCATAGACAAGATTAGTGAGCTGGCACCAAGGCACAGAGGGACCGAATGCAATGGAAGGGGCAGTCCCTCACAGCCAGCACAGCCCCAAAGCCCAGACCAGCAGACAGGGTTGCAAGGACATGGGGCCACCTCTTCCCAACACAGCCACAGACCACAAAACACGAGTGCCACAGGATGACCTCAGTGATGACACCCCCACCTCTCCAATGTTTTTCTTGCATGGTCTGCCAAATACCCTGACATGCACCATCAGCTCCAAGACTTTGGCCTCTAGTACTTGAAAGCTGCTGCCATAGTCAGAAGGAAACATCCTCAACAGGAGCACATGAACATCCAGAATTCTTGGAAGGAAAACACAACCACAACTAATTGCTTGCCAGGCTGTGGCACACACCAGCTGCTTGCTGACAAATGCTGCCATGCGCAAAGGCTGTCCCGCCCCTCGGGGACCAGCATAAAAGCCAGCCCAGCACCTCTGTCCCTCACTCGCCTCTGCTGACGCCTTCTCCTGCGCGCTCAACAAGGTGAGCCTCAAGCCCCTTGCCCTCTGCTCCTCACCCCCTGCCCCGGCTCTTCCAGCACGCTCTGCCCCAGCCTCAGCACCCCTCACGCCTCCCCAGCACCACAGCCCCACAGCCCCACAACAGCCTCCCCACTGCCTCGCCCTCCTGCACCACCGCCCCTCGCACCCCCACGCCCTCCGCTCTCCCATCACCCTCTCTCCTGTCCTGTCCTGTGCCAGGGCCCCTCCACACCACACACATGGCCTGCTACGACCTCTGCCGCCCCTGCGGACCCACCCCGCTGGCCAACAGCTGCAACGAGCCCTGTGTCAGGCAGTGTGAGGACTCCCGCGTCGTCATCCAGCCTTCCACCGTGCTGGTCACCCTGCCAGGACCCATCCTCAGCTCCTTCCCCCAGAGCACCGCCGTCGGATCCTCCTCATCCGCTGCCGTGGGCAACGTCCTGGGTGCCCAGGGAGTGCCCGTCTCCTCTGGGGGCTTCGGCTACGGCCTTGGCAACGGCTTTGGAGGCCTGGGCTGCTACGGAGGTGGAAGAGGCTGCAACATCTGCTAAGGGCCATTGGTAGCATATCTGAAACCCCTCACGTACATTCTAGAAGTGAAGACATGGAATGAGGATGCATGTCTATGTTAATGCTGGCAAACAAGTTCACCTTCTGCAGCTCCTTCTCTTGTGGCACAAAGCAAGCAGGAAAGGGGCCAGACAAGCTGTCTGGGAACATCTAACATAGATTTCTTCCTCTTCTCCAAATTCCTTCTCTGCTGCACCTCATCTGCTCTGTGCAGTACTGTGTGCTGCACCAGCATCTTACAGGATGAACTGCATCTGGGGACCTCCAGTGGGCTCCTGCCCATTCAAGCCTGGAAGACCTCGGTGCTCTGACAAAATCTACTGCATACAGAAGACCTAAGTGCATGGTTACCCTACCTGCATCTCAGCTCTCTTCCTCCTTATGCTTGTACATTTTCATGCTTTTGTCTCAATAAAGTTCTCCTGCATTGCAGCCTCTCACGCTTCCTCACCGTAGCTTCTACTAAAGCTGTTCCAAGTTTATGCAGCACAAAGCCAGGGCTCAATAGGCTGTCAGTGTGGGTGGAAAAGTCCACAATTATTCTCCTTGGAAATATGGCACCACAGCCAACAAATAGTGGCTCCTGGGCTGCTTTCACTAAGTGACAAAGTCTTGAGCCAGTGCTGGCTGAAAGACAATCTTGAACCTGACAACACTCCCATGAACATGCCTCTGATGCAGTCACAACAGATTCATGGGACCATAAGGTTGGTGTCCCAGGTCAGCCGTTGCTGCAAGGGCCTTGGGTATGCTATGCAGTGTGTGCAGATCACCACTCCTCCTGCTTTGAGATCCTCCTCTGACAAAAGGGTGAGTCAGTGTTGCATTGACCACCGGGCTTCTTGGTACCCATTCTACACACACCAGAGTCTCCAGGCCATGGTCTCACCTTGCTAGGGGGTCCATATGTGTTGACTTGGATCTTCCCCAAGCAGTCAGCACCTCTTCACTGTGAAGACCAACAGGGACCCATGCAGGGAGTCTCCTGACCAACATCCTCCCTACTGCAGAATCTCTGGACCACGTCTGCCGTGGTCTACAGTCCAACATCCCTCTGCTCTGAGGTCACACAGAAAGCCCCACTGTGAGGTCACAATCCTCCTCACCTGGGCTCTGCACAGCACTGCATGGGGCACTGAGGACAAGTGCAGGACTATGCCTGTGACCCAGGTCTACTGCAAAGATGTGGGTCCATGAGTGGATATTGGCTGGGCAACCAGTGCTAAATGAGCTGCTCTATCACTCCTATTCCTCAAGAGGATAGGGGACAGAAGAATAAGATGAAAGTCTCCTGAATCAAAATAAGAACATGGAGATCACCCACTGGTTTCCAGTGGCAGCAAAACAGACTTAATATGGGAAGTTCATTTATCAACATCAAAAGTCAGAGTACAATTAGGAGAAATTGAAACAAATCTGAAAACACCTTCCCCCTACCTCTCCCTTCTTCGAGGTTCATCTTCCCTCCTACATGACTTACTCCCTTGCCCAAAATAGCACAGAGGGATGAGAACAGGAATTATGATTAACACACCCCACATTGTCTCTGCCAATACACCCTCCTCACACTCTTCACCTGCTCCATTCTGGGGCTCCTTCCACAGGAATCAGCCCTCCACAAACTTATGTGAATCCTTCCCATAGGCTCTCTTTGACTTGGAGAAAGTTTCTGGCACCTTCTCATGGAGCACACAACAGCAGCATCATGCCTAACAAAAAAATCCACATGAAAGCACTGACCCAGTGAATACCTTCACTCAATCATTTCCAGTGGAAGCAAAAGACACTTAACATAGGGAAATTCCTTTAACACAATCAGGGTAGAAAAATAAGAAATTAATCAACTCTTAAAACACTTCCCCCCAAAACCTCCTTTCTTCAAGGATCCACTTTTATCCCAAAGTACTTACAACCTTGATCGAAGTGGCACAGGCAGTAGGGGAATGGGAGTTGTGGTCAGTTCAACAGATGCTGTCTCTGCCACTCCTTCCTCTTCACACTCTTAACTTCTACACTGTGGGGTCACTATAGTGTGAAAGAGATACCATGACTTTACCCTACATAGTTCCTTCCCACATGCCTTATTGGACACGGAGGAAGCTTCTGGCATTTTCTCACAGAAGACACCACACCACAGGGGGGTGCAGGGGGTCTCTGGACCGACCATCATCCCTGCTGCTCTGTTTCTGGAACACCTCTGCAGGGGACCCCAAGCCAACATCCCTCTGCTCTGAGGTCACACACTAAGCCTACAGTGTGAGGTCACAATCCTCCTTACCTTGGCTCAGCAAGACCCTGCATGAGGCACTGGGAACAAGGTGCAGGAACAAGTCTATAACCTTGTTCTCCTGTGAAGATGGGGCTCTGAGGTGCTTTGACCTTGGCTGGGCACCAAGTGATCACTGAGCTGCTCTATCACTCCTCTTCCTCAATTGGGTAGAGGAAGAAACTCTCAAGTAGAGATAAGGACATGGACATCACTCTCCAGGTAACAGTGGCAGCAAAAGAGACTTGACTCAGGGAAATTCATTTATCAAAAGTCAGAGTAAAATTAAGAGAAATGAAAACAACTCTTACAATACCTTCCCCCAACCTCTCCCTTCTGCAAGGTTCATCTTCCCTTCTAAATCTCTGACTCCCTTCTGCAAAATAGCACAGAGGGATAGGAATGGGAACTCTGCTCTGTTCACCCCACGGTCTTGCTGCTCTTCCTTCCCACTCACAATATTACCCTAGTCCATCACGGGGCCTCTTCCACAGGAAACAGCCCTCCACAAACTTATGTGCAACCTTCCCAGAACCTTTAGCAGATCTGGGGAAAGCTTCTGCCATCTTCTCAAAGAACCACCACAGCAGCCCTATGTCTACCAAAACATTTCCATGTAAACCCACTACAGCCAGGGTCAACCTCACAAGCACAGGGTGACCAAGACACCCACATTGCTCACCCAATGGGAAAGGCCTAACACCAGGCTTAGTGACATGGCAGTAAGACAGGGAGGGATGGAACACAATGGAAGGGCAGCTCCTCACACACTACAACTACAAAGGCCAGACCAGCCTGAGAGGGCTGTGGAGATATGGGGCCACCTCTTCATAAGGCACCAACAAACCACAGCAAACGAGTGCCACAGGATGACATCACTGATGACACCCCCACCTCTCCAGTGCTTTTCTTGCATGGTCTGCCAGATGCCCTGACATAGACCATCAAACCCAAGACTTTGGTCTCTGATACTTGAAAGCCGCCATGGCCAGAAGGACACGTCCTCAACAGGAGGACATGAACTTGCAGAATTCTTGGAAGGAAAACACAACCACAACTAATTGCTTGCCAGGATCTGACATGCACCAGCTGCTTGCACAAACATGCTGTCATGCACAGAGACTGTCTCAGCCCCCTCGGGCACTGCAGGACCAGCATAAAAGCCGGCCCAGCACCTCTGTCCCTCACTCGGCTCTGCTGACGCCTTCTCCTGCGCGCTCAACAAGGTGAGCCTCAAGCCCCTTGCCCTCTGCTCCTCACCCCCTGCCCCGGCTCTTCCAGCACGCTCTGCCCCAGCCTCAGCACCCCTCACGCCTCCCCAGCACCACAGCCCCACAGCCCCACAACAGCCTCCCCACTGCCTCGCCCTCCTGCACCACCGCCCCTCGCACCCCCACGCCCTCCGCTCTCCCCACACCCTCTCTCCTCTCCTCTCCTGTCCTGTGCCAGGGCCCCTCCACACCACACACATGGCCTGCTACGACCTCTGCCGCCCCTGCGGACCCACCCCGCTGGCCAACAGCTGCAACGAGCCCTGTGTCAGGCAGTGTGAGGACTCCCGCGTCGTCATCCAGCCTCCCACCGTGCTGGTCACCCTGCCAGGACCCATCCTCAGCTCCTTCCCCCAGAGCACCGCCGTCGGATCCTCCTCATCCGCTGCCGTGGGCAACGTCCTGGGTGCCCAGGGAGTGCCCGTCTCCTCTGGGGGCTTCGGCTACGGCTTCGGAGGCCTGGGCTGCTACGGAGGTGGAAGAGGCTGCAACATCTGCTAAGGGCTCTTGACAACACGCATGAAACCTCTCACGTACATTCTAGAAGCAAAGACATGGACTGAGGAAGCATGTCTGCGTTAATGCTGGCACCCCAGTTCACCTTCTGCAGCTCCTTTTCTTATGGCACAAAGCAAGCAGGGAAGGGGCCAGCAGAGGTTTCCTGGTAACATTGCCCACAGATGTCTTCCTCTTCTCCAAATTCCTTCTCTGAACCACCCCATCTCCTTTGTCTAGTACCGTGTGCCACACCGGTATCTTACAGGATAAACTGTATCAGGGGACGTCCAGTTGGTTGTTCCGCAGTCAAGCCAGGAAGACCTCGGTGCTCTGACAAAATCTACTGCATACAGAAGACCTCAGTGCATGGTCACCCTACTGGCATCTCAGCTCTCTTCCTCCTTATGCTTGTACGTTTTCATGCTATTATCTCAATAAAGTTCTCCTGCATCCCAGCCTCTCACGCTTCCTCGTCTTTTCTTCTACCAAAGCTGTTCCAAGTTCACACAGCACAAATCCAGCACTCAACAGGCCATCAGTGTTGGTTAAAAAGGCCACAAGGATTCTCCTGAGAAGTTTCTCACTATGACCAGCAAGGACTGGCACCTGAGGTGCTTCCACAAAGTGACAGAGATTTGTGTCATTGCTGGCTCAAAGAAAGCCTTGAACATGACAACAATCCCATGAGCACATCTCTGATGAAGTGGCCACAGACTCATGAGACCATTTTGGTGTAGTCCCAGGGCCGCCCACAGAGAGATTCATGGGTCTGTCCCCCCTTGCTGCAAGGATCTTCCATGTCCCATGCAGTGTGTGCAGGTACCACCCTTCCTGCTCTGAGATCCTCCTCTGACACAGGAGTGTGTCTTTGTTGCACTGTCCTTTGGGATGAAAGGTCCCCATTCCACACACACCAGATTTTCCAGGCCATGGTCTCACCTTGCTGTGGTGTCCACAAATGATGACTTGGAGTTTCCCCAAGCCATTAGCACCTCTTCACTGTGTAGACCAACAGTGACCCAAGCAGAGTGTCTCCTGACCGCCATCCTCCCTGCTGCAGAGTATCTGGAACACCTCTGCAGGGGACCCCAAGACACCACCCCTCTGCTCTGAGGTCACACAGAATACCCCCACTGTGAGGTCACAATCCTCCTCACCTTGGCTCAGCACAGCTCTGCATGGGGCACTGGGTAGAAGTGCAGGACCAAGCCTATGACCCAGGTCTGCTGCAAGGATGGAGCTTCATGAGTGGAACTTGGCTGGGCACAAAGCGCTCAATGAGCTGCTCTATCACTCCTCTTCCTCAAGAGGATAGGGGAGAGAAGAATAAGATTAGTGTCCCCTGAATCGAGATAAGAACATGGAGATCACCCACTGGTTTCCACTAGCAGCAAAACAGACTTAATATGGGAAAAATTCATTTATCAAAATCAAAAGTCAGAGTAGAATTAGAAGAAATTAAAACAAATCTGAAAACATCTTCCCCCAAACTCTCCCTTCTCCAGGGTTCATCTTTCCTTCTAAATTACTTACCCCCTTGCCCAAAACAGCACAGAGATATGAGAAAGGGAATTGTGACCAGTTCACCCCACTTTGTCACTGCTCTTGCTTCCCCCAAACTCTTCACCTGTTCCATGCTGGGGCTTCTTTCCCAGGAACTTACCTGGATCTTTCCCACAGGTTCTATCAGTCTTGGAAATACCTTCTCACGTATTCTTAATGAAGACAAAACAGCAGCCCACTGTCTACCAAAACACTTGCACTTAAACCAACTACAGCCAGGGACAACCTCAGAAACACAATTGCTCCAGAACACTTGCTCTGACATCACATTGGAAGCCTCCAGTATGAGGTCACAATCATCCTCACAGTGACGCAATGAGGCCCTGCATAAGGCAATGGGAACGAAGTGCAGGAACAAGCCTTTCACCCTGTTCTCCTGTGAAGATGAGGGTCTGTGGTGGGTTCACCTTGGCTGGGCACCAAGTGCTCACTGAGCTCCTGCATCACTCCTCTTCCTCAACTGCATGTGGAGGAGAAGAATAAGACTAAAGCCTCCAGAGTCAGTTTCAGCGGCAGCAAAACAGACTTAACATGGGGAAATTCCTTTAACAAAATCAGGGCAATAAAGTAAGAAAATAATCAACACTTAAAACACTTTCCTCAACACCTCCTTTCTTCAAGGATCCACTTCTGTCCCAAAGTACTTACAACCTTGACCAAAGTGGCACAGGCCGTAGGGGAATGGGAGTTGTGATCAGTGCAACACACATTGTGTCTGCCATTCCTTCCTCTTCACACTCTTAACTTCTACACTCTGGGGTCACTATAATGGGAAAGAACCCTCCAGGACCTTCCACAACATAGGTCCTTCCCACATGCTCTATTGGACACGGAGAAAGCTTCTGGCATTTTCTCACAGAAGGTACCACACCAGACCCATGGCTACCAAAACCTTTCCACATAAACGCACTCTCCCGGTGACCACCTTACAGTCACAAAGGGCACCAGGACATGAACAGACCTCAACCAAGGTCTGAAGTCAGGATTAGGGATCTGCCCTGTGCAGCCTTGTCTCCTGGCTGAAAAAAAACTACCACTAACACCTCTCTAAGCTTCTCCTCATAGCAAGGATCTTCCAGTCCCTACAGCATCTCGGTGGTCCTGAATTGGACTGGATCCACTACATCCATGCCATTCTTCTAGTGAGAACCTCTCAACTGGACATAGGCCTCCACACGAAGCCTCACCAGCATTGAAGAGAGCAAGAACACCCACACACACACCACCAACAAAACTGCTAACAAATATCTTCCCATTGCTCTCAGTGGAACTCTTGGACACTTTTGATGCAAGGGTGCATTGCTGTACCAACCTGAGCTTCTTCACCAGCACCACAAAGCTGTACTCAGCAAAGCTGCTTTCCAGCTTCTCAGTCTCCAGAATGTTCTAACAACAGGCACCATTCCTCCCTACATAGAATACTTGACATTTCTTCCTGTTGAACATCAGGACATTCCTATCTGCCCATTCTCCAGCACCTCCTCTTCCCTCTACATCATGGCACAACCATCCAGCATCTCAGCCCCTATACAGATTTTGCATCATCTCTAAACCTGCTGAGAGAGCACTCAAGACAACTGCCCACAAACACAGGTGACCCCACACCCCTTGACCATGCAAGGGGAGAAAGCATCAAAGGCTTTGCAAGAATGCTGAGGTAAACAACAGAACAGCACTCTCCTTGTCAGTAAAACTTCTCATTTCAATGTAGATCACACTTACAAAGGTGGTCTACTTACAAGGTGCCCCACATCAAGCACTGCATCAAACCAGAGCCCAGGCTGCAAACGTGTCACTCATAAAAGAGGTTAGTGCTACGACTGGGCCAACACAAACTTTTGGAACGATGGGAAGTGCTCCCCACATCACAGGAATAACCAGATCTCAAGCACAGTTTCCAGGACCACAGCCTGCTGTTGTAAACTGCCCTCCCCTGACACAGCTACGAGGACAAGGGAAACCTCTTCACAAGGCACCCACAAACCACAGCACACGAGTGCCATGGGATGACCTCACTCACACCACCCCACCTCTATAACGCTGTGGCTGTGTCTGCAGAGTGCCCTGGCAGACACTTCCCATGCAAACCGTCCCAAACACACCCTGTCACTTGAAGGCTGCCGCCAGGGCCAGATGGACACGTTCTCAACAGAGGACACGCAAAGGGAGCGTTGTGGGAAGGAAAACACGGCCCAGCTCATGACTTGCCAGGCTGTGGCACGCACCAGCTGCTTGCTGACAAATGCTGCCATGCGCAAAGGCTGTCCCGCCCCTCGGGGACCAGCATAAAAGCCGGCCCAGTGCCTCTGTCCCTCACTCGCCTCTGCTGACGCCTTCTCCTGCGCGCTCAACAAGGTGAGCCTCAAGCCCCTTGCCCTCTGCTCCTCACCCCCTGCCCCGGCTCTTCCAGCACGCTCTGCCCCAGCCTCAGCACCCCTCACGCCTCCCCAGCACCACAGACCCACAGCCCTACAACAGCCTCCCCACTGCCTCGCCCTCCTGCACCACCTCCCCTCGCACCCCCACGCCCTCCGCTCTCCCATCACCCTCTCTCCTCTCCTCTCCTGTCCTGTGCCAGGGCCCCTCCACACCACACACATGGCCTGCTACGACCTCTGCCACCCCTGCGGACCCACCCCGCTGGCCAACAGCTGCAACGAGCCCTGTGTCAGGCAGTGTGAGGACTCCCGCGTCGTCATCCAGCCTCCCGCCGTGCTGGTCACCCTGCCAGGACCCATCCTCAGCTCCTTCCCCCAGAGCACCGCCGTCGGATCCTCCTCATCCGCTGCCATGGGCAACGTCCTGGGTGCCCAGGGAGTGCCCGTCTCCTCCGGGGACTTCGGCTACGGCCTTGGCAACGGCTTCGGAAGCCTGGGCTGCTACGGAGGTGGAAGAGGCTGCAACATCTGCTAAGGGCTCTTGACAACACGCATGGAACCTCTGATGTACATTCTAGAAGCAAAGGCATGGACTGAGGATGCATGTCCATGTTAATGCTCGCACCCCAGTTCACCTTCTGCAGCTCCTTCTCTTGTGGCACTAAGCAAGCAGTAAAGGGGTAGACCAGCTGCCTGGTAACATCTAACATGGATGTCTTCCTCTGCTCCAAATTCCTTCTCTGCTGCACCTCATCTGCTTCGTGCAGTACTGTGTGCCGCACCAGCATCTTACAGGATAAACTGCATCAGGGGACCTCCAGTGGGCTCCTGCCAGTTCAAGCGAGGAAGATCTGGTTGCTCTGACAAAATCTCCTGCATACAGAAGACCTCAGTGCATGGTCACCCTACTTGCATCTCAGCTCTCTTCCTCTTTATGCTTGTACATTTTCATGCTTTTGTCTCAATAAAGTTCTCCTGCATCCCAACATCTGATACTGCCTTGTCCTTTCTTCTACCAAAGCCATTCCAAGTTCACGCAGCACAAAACCAGGGCCCAATAGGCCATCGGTGTGGGTGAAAAAGGCCACAGGGATTCTCCTGGGAAGTATGTCACTATGGCAACCAAAGACAGGCACCTGGGTTGCTTTCACAAAATGACAGAGTCTTGAGCCAGTGGTGGCTGAAAGACAGCCTTGAACATGACAACACTCCCATGAGCATGCCTCTGATGTAGCCACCACAGACTCATGAGACCATTCACGTGGAGTCCCAGGGACACCCACAGAGACAGTCATGATTCAGTCCCCCCTTGCTGCAAGGACCTTGGGTATCCCATGCAGTGTGTGCAGGTCACCACCCTTCCTGCTCTGAGATCCTCCTCTGAACAGGTCTGTGTCAGTGTTACACTGACCACTTGGCTGCTTGATCTGCATCCCACACACACCAGAGTTCCCAGGCCATGGTCTCACCTTGCTAGGGGGTCCACAGATGATGACTTGGAGTTTCCCCAAGCCATCAGCACCTCTTCACTGTGAAGACCAACAGTGACCCAAGCAGAGCATCTCCTGACCACCATCCTCTCTGCTACAGAATCTCTGAACCACCTCTGCAGGGGAACCCAAGCCAACACCCCTATGCTCTGAGATCATACAGGAGGTTCCACGCTGAGGTCACAATCCTCCTTCACCTTGGCACAGCACAGCCCTGCATGGGGCACTGAGGACAAGTGTAGGAACAAAACTGTGACACAGCATTCCTGCAAAGATGTGGGTCTATGGTCTGTAGACTTTGGCTGGGCACCAAGGTCTCACTGAGCTGCTCTATCACTCCTCACCTTCAAGAGAACAAGGGACAGAAGAATGAGACGGAAGTCTCCTGAACTGAGATAAGAACATGGATATCACTCACTGGGTTCCAGCAGCAGCAAAACAGACTTACTATGGGGAAATTCATTTATCAAAATCAAAAATCAGAGTAGAATTAGGAGAAATTGAAACAAATCTTAAAACACCTTCCCCGAACTTCTCCCTTTATCAAGGTTCATCTTCCATTCTAAATTCCTTACTCCCTTCCCCAAAACAGCAGAGAGGGATGAGAAAGGATGAGAAAAGAAATTGTGGTCAGTCCACCCCATGCCTTCACTGCTCTTTTTGACCCCTCACGCTCCTCCCATGCTCTATTCCGGGGCTTCTTAAACAGGAAACCGCACTCCAAGAACTTACCTGGGTCCTTCCCACACACTCTATCAGATTTGGAGAAACCTTCTGGCATCTTCTTAATGAAGACAAAGCAGCAGCCCAATGTCTACCAAAACATTTCCATGTAAACCCACTATGGACAGTGACAACTTCACAAGCACAAGTGCAGAAAGATTCCCATAGAGCTCACCCAATGGGAAAGGCCCAAAGCCAGGCTTAGTGACCTGGCAACAAAGTGGGAAGAGACAGAAAGAGACAAAAATGGAAGTCTCTAACAGCCAGAAGAGCCCCAGTGCCCAGACCAGCCTGACAGGGCTGCAAGGACATGGGGCCCTCTGTTCACAACATGGCCATAAAAAACAACACAGGAGTACCACAGGATAACATCACTGCTGACACCCCACCTCTCCAAAGCTTTGGTTACATCTTCTGCCATGTGTCATGAAATGCCCCATCAATACCAAGCCCTAGGCCTATTTATGCTGAAAATATGCCGCTAGGGCCAGAAGGACACGTCCTCAACAGGAGGACATATAAAGGGAGCATTGTGGGAAGGAAAACACGGCCCAGATCATGTCTTGCCAGGCTGTGGCACGCACCAGCTGCTTGCTGACAAATGCTGCCATGCGCAAAGGCTGTCCCGCCCCTTGGGGACCAGCATAAAAGCCGGCCCAGCGCCTCAGCAGGTCTGAAATCCAGGAGAGAATGGGCCCACCTCCTGCTGCCTGGTCACATGGCTCATTGACCTCTTCTTCTCCAACTTCCTTCTCTGCACTTCTCATTCTGATCCAGTCCACTTCAAACACTATCTCACAACCTAAACCCCACTGGGAATCTCTACTGCACTGCTCACTCTGCGGGGCACAAAGACCTCAGGATTCAGGCAGTACCTGCTACACTCATTTGACCTGGCTGATGCTTGCCCTACTTTTAGCTCACACTGCTTCCCTTGGTTCTCCTGCCCTTTCACCATTTATTTCATCAATAACCACCCACTCCATCCCAGCTTCAGACACCTCCTCTTCTTCACTTCTCCCAGTGCTCATCCAGCCTCACACAGCATGAAGCTAGAGCTCCATAGGCCATCAAGCTGGCAGAAAATGTCCACCAGACCACTGTAATGGACAAAATCCCCTGCAAAACCCTCCTGTGGCCTTCCAGCAAACACAACAGCTCTTCCTTTCTCAAAAACCTTGCAAACGTTCATGCACTTCTACGCACATCTTGGACACAAGCTCTCCATGGCATCACATACTTCACAAAGTCTCTTTCAAGCACAACTACATGGCCATCACAACAAACAGAACCATAGCAAACACAATCATTTAGTGCACAGGGGACCACTGGGGATCATCTCTTTCAGACCAGAATCCTCAAGCATGGTCAGCATAAACACTCTGTCAACAATGTCCAGTCAAGTTTTCAGTATCTCCAAGGATGGAGACTCCAACACCTCCCTTCAAAACCAGTGCCACTGCTGATCACAATAGCATTGAAGAAGTGTTGCCCTCTCTTCCAAGGAAAAGGGCTCGTCTTTACGGCTTCCCCCATTCATCCTTGCCCTAGACATGGCACTGATGAGAACATTCCCTCTCCCTTGCCTTCATTCCCACTCCTTGCCTTTTCTTCTACCAACGCTGTACCAAGTTCACGCAGCACTAAGCCAGGACACAACAGGAAATCAGTGTTGGTGAAATAGTCCACAAGGATTCTCCATGGAAATATGCCACCACAACCAAAAAAGACTGGCACCTGGGGTTCTTTCAGAATGAGACAAAGTTTTGAGCCAGCACTGGCTCAAAGACAATCTTGAACATGACAACACTCCCAGGAGCATGCCTCTGATGGTATCACAACAGACTCATGAGACCATATGGGTGGTGTCCCAGGGCCCCCCTCCTACAAGGACCTTGAGCAGCCTATGCAGTGTGCGCAGAACAACACTCTTCCTGCTCTGAGATCCTCCTCTGAACAGGTGTGGGTCAGTGTTGCACTCACCACCTGGCTGCTTGGTCTGCATCCCACACACACCAGACTTTCCAGGCCATGGTCTCACCTTCCTAGGGGGTCCACAAATGTTGACTTGGAGTTTCCCCAGGCAATCAGCACCTCTTCACTGTGAAGCCAAACAGAGACCCATGCAGGGGTCTCCTGACCACCATCCTCCCTACTGCAGAATCTCTGAACCACCTCTTGATTGTCTCCAATTCAACATCCTTCTGCTTGGAGGTCACACAGAAAGCCCCCACTCTGAGGTCACAATCCTCCTCACCTTGGCTCAGAACAGCACTGCATAGGGCACTGGGAACAAGTGCAGGACCAAGCCTCTGACCAAGGTCTACTGCAAAGATGGGGGTCCATGAGTGGAGATTGGATGGGCACCAAGTGCTCAATGAGCTGCTCTATCACTCCTCTTCTTCATGAGTATATGGAGGGAAGAATAAGATGAAAGTCTCCTAAATTGAGATAAGAACGTGGACATCACCCACTGGTTTCCAGTGGCAGCAAACCAAACTTAATATGGAAAATTCATTTATCAACATCATAAGTCAGATTACAATTAGGAGAAATAGATACAAATCTGAAAACACCTTCCCCCTACCTCTCCCTTCTTCAAGGTTCATCTTCCTTCCTACATGACTTACTCCCTTGCCCAAAACAGCACAGAGGGATGAGAAGGGGAACTGTGGTCAATTCAACCCACATTGTCTCTGCCAATACACACTCCTCACACTCTTCACCTGCTCCATTCTGGGGCCCCTTCCACAGGAATCAGCCCTCCACAATCTTATCTGAATCCTTCCCATAGGCTCTATTTGACTTGGAGAAAGTTTCTGGCACCTTCTCATGGAACACACCACAGCAGCATCATGGCTAACAAAAAAATCTCTTTCAGACCAGAATCCTCAAGCATGGTCAGCATAAACACTCTGTCAACGATGTCCAGTCAGGTTTTCAGTACCTCCAAGGATAGAGACTCCCAACACCTCCCTTCACAACCAGTGCCACTACTGATCACAATCGCATTGAAGAAGTGTTGCCCTCTCTTCCAAAAAAAAGGTCTCGTCTTTACAGCTTCCCCCATTCAGCCTTGCCCTGGACATGGCACTGATGAGAACATTCTCTCTCCTTTGTCTTCATTCTCTCCCACTCAGGATACAGGCACATTGCTGACATCTGCCCTGAGCAGCCTTGCCTCCTAGCTGAAATAAACCCTCCCACCACTCTAAGCTTTTCTTCATAGCAAGGATCTTCCAGTCCCTACAGTGTTTTGGTGGTCCTGTATTGGACTGGCTCCATTACATCCATGCCATTCTTCCAGTGAGAAGCTCTCAACTGGACATAAGACTCCACACAAACCTCACCAGCATTGAAGAGAACAAGAACACACACACACACCACCAATAAAACTGCTAACAAATCTGTTTCCATTGCTGTCATGGGGTCTCTTGGACTCTTTTGCTGCAAGGGTGCATTGCTGCACCATCCTCAGCTTCTTCTCCACCAGCACCACAAAGCTGTATTCAGAAAAGCTGCTTTCCAGCCTCTCAGTCTCCAGTATATTCTGACAACAGGCACCATTCCTCCCTACATGGAAAACTTGACATTTCTTCCTGTTGAACTTCAGGACATTCCTATCTGCCCATTCTCCAGCACCTCCTCTTCCCTCTACATCATGGCACAACCATCCAGCATCTCAGCCCCTCCCCAGATTTTGCATCATCTCTAAACCTGCTGAGAGAGCACTCAAGCCAGCTGCCCACAAACACAGGTGACCCCACACCCCTTGACCATGCAAGGGGAGAAAGCATCAAAGCCTTTGCAAGAATACTGAGGTAAACAACAGAACAGCACTCTCCTTGACCACAAAGCTCTTCATGTCACAGTAGAACACCCTTACAAAGGTGGTCTACTTACAAGGTGCCCCACATCAAGCACTGCATCAAACCAGAGGACAGGCTGCAAACATGCAACTTATAAAAGAGGGGAGCTCTATTACTGGGCCAACACAACCTTTTCGAACGATGGGAAGTGCTCCCCACATCACAGGAATAACCAGATCTCAAGCACAGTTTCCAGGACCACAGCCTGCTGTTGCAAACTGCCCTCCCCTGACACAGCTACGAGGACAAGGAAAACCTCTTCACAAGACACCCACAAACCACAGCACACGAGTGCCACGGGATGACCTCACTCACACCACCCCACCTCTCTAACGCTGTGGCTGTGTCTGCAGAGTGCCATGACAGACACTTTCCATGCAAACCGTCCCAAACACACCCTGTCACTTGAAGGCTGCTGCCAGGGCCAGATGGACACGTCCTCAACAGAGGACATGCAAAGGGAGCGTTGTGGGAAGGAAAACACGGCCCTGCTCATGACTTGCCAGGCTGTGGCACGCACCAGCTGCTTGCTGACAAATGCTGCCATGCTCAAAGGCTGTCCCGCCCCTCGGGGACCAGCATAAAAGCCGGCCCAGCGCCTCTGTCCCTCACTCGCCTCTGCTGACGCCTTCTCCTGCGCGCTCAACAAGGTGAGCCTCAAGCCCCTTGCCCTCTGCTCCTCACCCCCTGCCCCGGCTCTTCCAGCACGCTCTGCCCCAGCCTCAGCACCCCTCACGCCAACCCAGCACCACAGCCCCACAGCCCCACAACAGCCTCCCCACTGCCTCGCCCTCCTGCACCACCGCCCCTCGCACCCCCACGCCCTCCGCTCTCCCATAACCCTCTCTCCTCTCCTCTCCTCTCCTGTGCCAGGGCCCCTCCACACCACACACATGGCCTGCTACGACCTCTGCCGCCCCTGCGGACCCACCCCGCTGGCCAACAGCTGCAACGAGCCCTGTGTCAGGCAGTGTGAGGACTCCCGCGTCGTCATCCAGCCTTCCACCGTGCTGGTCACCCTGCCAGGACCCATCCTCAGCTCCTTCCCCCAGAGCACCGCCGTTGGATCCTCCTCATCCGCTGCCGTGGGCAACGTCCTGGGTGCCCAGGGAGTGCCCGTCTCCTCTGGGGGCTTCGGCTACGGCTTCGGAGGCCTGGGCTGCTACGGAGGTGGAAGAGGCTGCAACATCTGCTAAGGGCCCCAGACAGCACCCTGACAACAGCAACAACACCCTGGAAGCAGCACAAAGGACTGAGGATGCACATCCACACTGTTCCTGACACATATATCTGCTGTCCACAAGTTCTCCTCTCACGGTACCAAAAAAGGAAGCAGAGCATGGGCCCAACCTGTGCTGCCTGATACACATGCCTGATGGATGTCCTCCCCTTCTCTCACTACCTTCTCTGCATCAACCATCTGCTATGTCCAGTACTCTGAGCCACAAACAGCATCTCAGAAGCTTAGAAAGATTCAGGGCACCTTTACTGGGCTCCTCCCAGTTCAGGGCAGGAGACCTCAGTGCTCTGACAGAATCTACTGCAAACAGAAAACCTCAGTGGATGGTCATCCTACTTCCACCTTACTCCAGCTCTCTACCACCTTATACATTTACATTTTCTCTGTCTTGTCACAATAAAGTTCTTCTGCATCCAAGCCTTTGAAGCCTCCTCTCCTTTTCTTCTACCATGGCTCTTCCAGCTTCAAGCAGCACAAAGCCGGGGCTCAAGAGACCATTGGGGTGAATGAACAAGAGCCACAAAATCTCTCTTAGGAAACATGCCACCACAAGCAGACGGACACATGGAAGCCTTCCAGAAAGTGACACAAGCCCATTACTGTCACAAAGAAAGCACTGAACTTGACATTGTACCCCTGTTACAACTCTTATAGAGACACCTCAGGCTCATGAGACCATTTGGATGGGGTTCCAGGGACAACAATATAGGAAATCATGGCCCTGTCACCGACTGCTGCGAGGACCATGAGTATCCCATGCAGGGGGGCCAGGTCTCCCCCATCCTGCTCTGCAATCATCCTCTTACGCTAGTGTGTGTTCCTGTTGCTCTCACCATCTGGCTGCATTTTCCCCATTCCACCCATGTCAGAGTCTCCAGGCCATGGTTTCACCTTGCTATTGGGTCCACAAATGATGCCTTGGCAGGATGCTTGGAGGGCCTCCAGCCCTGCATCAGTGCAGTCTCCAACAGTGCATGCGGTTCCCAGACAGACCATCCTCCCTGTTGCTCTGTTTCTGGAACACCTCTGCAAGGGACCCCAAGCCAACGTCCCTCTGCTCTGAGGTCACACAGAAAGAACACAGTGTGAGGTCACAATCATCCTCACATTGGCTCAGCAAGGCCCTGCATGGGGAACTTGGAATACAATACAGGAAGAAGCCTGGAACTTTGTTCTCCTGTGAAGATGGGCTCTGAGGTGGTTTGACTTTGGCTGAGCTGGAAGGGCCCACTGAGCTGCTCTATCACTGCTCTTCCTCTATTGGGTAGGGGGAGAAGCTCCTAAGTAGAGACAAGGAGATGGAGATCACTCTCCAGGTTCCAGTGGCAGCAAAAGAGACTTAACTCAGGGAAATTAATTTCTCAAAAATCAGACTAGAATTAGGAGAAATAAAAACAATTATTAAAATACCTTCCCCCAACCTCTCCCTTCTTCAGGGTTCATCTTTGAAGAGAGCAAGAAAACCCACATACACACCACCAACCAACCAACCTGCTAGCAAATCTCTTCCCATTGCCAGCCTGTGGCACACACAAAGCGATAGAGGCTTGAGCCAGTGCTGGCTCAAAGACAGTCTTGAACATGCCAACAATCCCATAAGCATGCCTCTGATGGAGTTGCTACAGACTCATGAGACCATTTGGGTGGAGGCCCAGGGGTACCCACAGACACGATCATGGTCCAGTCCCCCCTTGCTGCCAGGACCTTGGGTATCCCATGCAGTGTGTGCAGGTCACCACCCTTCCTGCTCTGACATCCTCCTCTGACCCAGGAGTGTGTCCTTGTTGCACTGACCTTCACGATGAAAGGTCCCCATTGCACACACACCAGATATCCCAGGCTATGGTCCCACCTTGCTATTGGGTGATGACTTGGAGTTTCCCCAAGCCATCAACACCTCCTCACTGTGAAGCCCAACAGGGACCCAAGCAGTGGGTCTCCTGACCAGCACCCTCCCTGCTACTGAAACTCTGGACAACCTCTGCAGGGGACCACAAGACACCACCCTTCTGCTCTGAGGTCACACAGAAAGCCCCCACTGTGAGGTACAATCCTCTGTGACTGTGAGGTCAAAGACCTACATGGGGTGCTGGGGACAATTGCAGGACCAAGCCTGTGACCCAGCTCTGCTGCAAAGATGGGGCTTAAAGAGTGGAACTTGGCTGAGCACCAAGCGCTCACTGAGCTGCTCTATCACTCCTCTTCCTCAAGAGGATATGCGAGAGAAGAATAAGATCAAAGTCTCCTGAGTCAAGGTAAGAACATGGGAGATCACCCAGTGCTTTTCCAGCGGCAGCAAACCAGACTTAATATGGGGAAAATAATTTCTCAAAATCAGAAGTCAGAGTAGAACTAGGAGAAATTGAAACAAATCTGAAAACACCTTCCCCCTACGTCTTCCTTCTTCAAGGTTCATCTTCCCTCCTACATGACTTACCCCCTTGCCCAAAACAGCACAGAGAAATGGGAAGAGGAACTGTGCTCAATTCACACCACATTGTCTCTGCCAATACACCCTTCTCACACTCTTCATCTGCTCTATTCTGGGGCCCCTTCCACAGGGATCAGCCCTCCACAAACTTATGTGAATCCTTCCCATAGGCTCTATTTGACTTGGAGAAAGTTTCTGGCACCTTCTCATGGAGCACACAACAGCAGCATCATGGCTAACAAAAAAAATTCACATGAAAGCACTAACCCAGTGAATACCTTCACTCAAGCATTTCCAGTGGAAACAAAAGACACTTGACATGGGGAAATTCCTTTAACAACATCAGGGTAGAAAAATAAGAAATTAATCAACTCTTAAAACACTTTCCCCCAACACCTCCTTTCTTCAAGGATCCACTTTTATCCCAAAGTACTTACAACCTTGACCAAAGTGGCACAGGCAGTAGGGGAAAGGGAGTTGTGGTCAATTCAACAGATGCTGTCTCTGCCACTCCTTCCTCTTCACACTCTTAACTTCTACACTGTGGGGTCACTATAGTGGGAAAGAGACCCATGACCTTACCCTACATACGTCCTTCCCACATGCCCTATTGGACACAGACAAAGCTTCTGGCATTTTCTCACAGAAGACACCACACCACAGGGGGGTGAAGGGGGTCTCTGGACCGACCATCATCCCTGCTGCTCTGTTTCTGGAACAACTCTGCAGGGGACCCCAGGCCAACATCCCTCTGCTCTGAGGTCACACACTAAGCCTACAGTGTGAGGTCACAATCCTCCACACCTTGGCTCAGCAAGACCCTGCATGGGGCACTGGGAACAAGGTGCATGAACAAGCCTGTAACCTTGTTCTCCTGTGAAGATGGGGCTCTGAGATGCTTTGACCTTGGCTGGGCACCAAGTGCTCTTTGAGCTGCTCTATCACTCCTCTTCCTCAATTGGGTAGAGGAAGAAACTCCCAAGTAGAGATAAGGACATGGACATCACTCTCCAGGTAACAGTGGCAGCAAAAGAGAATTGACTCAGGGAAATTCATGCATCAAAAGTCAGAGAAGAATTAAGAGAAATGAAAACAACTATTACAATACCTTCCCCCAGCCTCTCCCTTCTGCAAGGTTCATCTTCCCTTCTAAATCTCTGACTCCCTTCTGCAAAATAGCACAGAGGGATAGGAATGGGAACTCTGCTCAGTTCACCTCACGATGTGTCCACGCTTCCTTCCCCCTCACACTCTTTACTTTCTCCATCATGGGGCCTCTTCCACAGGAAACAGCCCTCCACAAACTTGTGTACAACCTTCCCACAACCTTTAGCACGTGTGGGCAAAGCTTCTGCCATCTTCTCACAGAACCACCAAAGCAGCCCTGTGCCTACCAAAATATTTCCATGTAAACCCACTACATCCATTGACAACCTCAAAAGCAAAAGGACACCAAGACACTAACAGAGCTCACCCAATGGGACAGGCCTAAAGCCACTCTTACAGACCTGGCAGCAAGAAAGGAGGGACAGAACACAGTGGATGAGGCAGCTCCTGACACACTACAACTACAAAGGCCAGACCAGACTGAAAAGGCTGTAGAGATATGGGGCCACATCTTCATGATGCACCAACAAACCACAACAAACGAGTGCCACAGGATGACATCGCTGACGACACCCCCACCTCTCCAATGCTTTTCTTGCATGGTCTGCCAAATGCCCTGAAATAGACCATCAAACCCAAGCCTTTGGTCTCTAATACTTGAAAGCTGCCGCCATGGCCAGAAGGACACATCCTCAACAGGAGCACGTGAACTTCCAGAATTCTTGGAAGGAAAACACAACCACAACTAATTGCTTGCAAGTATCTGACACGCACCAGCTGCTTGCACAAACATGCTGTCATGCACAGAGACTGTCTCAGCCCCCTCGGGCACTGCAGGACCAGCATAAAAGCCAGCCCAGCGCCTCTGTCCCTCACTCGCCTCTGCTGACGCCTTCTCCTGCACCTCAACAAGGTGAGCCTCAAGCCCCTTGCCCTTTGCTCCTCACCCCCTGCCCCGGCTCTTCCAGCACGCTCTGCCCCAGCCTCAGCACCCCTCACGCCTCCCCAGCACCACAGCCCCACAACAGCCTCCCCACTGCCTCGCCCTCCTGCACCACCGCCCCTCGCACCCTCACGCCCTCCGCTCTCCCCACACCCTCTCTCCTCTCCTCTCCTGTCCTGTCCTGTGCCAGGGCCCCTCCACACCACACACATGGCCTGCTACGACCTCTGCCGCCCCTGCGGACCCACCCCGCTGGCCAACAGCTGCAACGAGCCCTGTGTCAGGCAGTGTGAGGACTCCCGCGTCGTCATCCAGCCTTCCACCGTGCTGGTCACCCTGCCAGGACCCATCCTCAGCTCCTTCCCCCAGAGCACCGCCGTCGGATCCTCCTCATCCGCTGCCGTGGGCAACGTCCTGGGTGCCCAGGGAGTGCCCGTCTCCTCTGGGGGCTTCGGCTTCGGAGGCCTGGGCTGCTATGGCAGAGGAAGAGGCTGCAACATCTGCTAAGGGCCATTGACATCATGTCTGAAACCAGCCATCCACCCCGTGGAAACAACATCATGGATTAAGGACAAACCTTTGGGCCAATGCTAGTACACGGACTCAACATCTACAACTCCTTCTCTCAACACACAGTGAAGGCAAGCAGGGAAAGGACTCGGTTTGAGCTCTCTGGAACCAAGGCCTTTGAGCATCTTCCACTTCTCCAACTTTGTTCTATGCATTGGTCTTTCTGCTATGTTCTTCCGACTCTCCTGCAAACACCTTCTCACACAAGAAGCCCAAGAAGTACCAACCTTGTGATATTTGCACTGTGGGGCACAATGTTCTCAGGGCCCTGGCAATACCTGCTACATACAATGTCTTATTGCTGCCCCACTTCACCTCTCACTGGTTCCCTTCCACTTGGTGCTCCTGCCTTTTCCCTGTGTTTATATTCAATAAAGCTCTCCTGCATCCTGGCCTCAGGCCCTTCCTCTTCATTTCTTCCCAAAGACTCATCCAAACTCACCCTCACAATCACGGCTCAACAGGCCATCACGGTGGCTAAAACAGCACGACGAGACTCTCTGTGGAACAGTAGCACCAGCAAGACCACCCACTGGCACTCAGGGACCTTCCAGACCATCACTCCAGCTCTTTGCTTCCCTGAACAAAAGCTTTCAAACACTGATGCACTTCCACCTTTGACACAAGCTCCTCATGTGTGCTGGGTTACCTCTGCCTGGATGCCTGGTGCCCATCCTTCAATTCCACCTCTCTCTGTTCCAGAAACAAGGTTGTTGTGTGGCACCGTATCTAATGCTTTGAACAAGGCAAGGTAGATAATGGCAGTCACTCTTCCTATACCCACCAATGCTGTAACACCCTCACAGGAAGACACAAATCTTGTCAGGCATGATTTACCCACTATGAAGCCATGGTGTCAGTCAGTGATCACCTTCATCTTTTCCATGTTCCTTGGCATAGTTTGCAAGACAAACTGATCCATGATCTCTCCTGTCACAGAGGTGACATTGACCAGCCTTGAATTAACCTGGGCCTTCAATTGGACAACCTGGACCTCCTTGGAGTATTGTGTACAGTTCTGGTGTCCACAGCATAAAAAGCACATGGAACTGTTGGAACAAGTCCAGAGCAGGTCCATGAGAATGACCAGGGCATGGAGCAGCTCCATGTGAACACAGGCTGAGAACATTGGGGCTGTTCAGCCTGGAGAAGAGAAGCTGCTTGGAGACCTCAGAGGAGCTTCCAGTATCTGAAGGGGGCCTATAAGGATGCTGGGGAGGGGTTCTTCATTAAGGACTGTAGTGATAGAATAAGGGGTAACGGTTAAAACCTAAACAGGTGAAGTTTATATTGAATATAAGGAAGAAATTCTGTACTACCAGGGTGCTGAGGCACTGGAATGGGTTGCCCAGGGCAACTGTGAATGCTCCATCCCTGGCGGTGTTCAAGGCCAGGTTGAACAGAGCCTTGGGTGATGCGGTCTAGTGTGAGGTGTCCTTGCCCATGGCAGGGACGTTGGAAGTGGACGATCTTAAGGTCCTTCTCAACTGCAACTATTCTATGATTCATTTCCACCTTGTTAGTAATCTGCCAACTTGCTGGCTGAGGACTTGATCATATTGGCCAGGATGTTAATGAGGATGCTGAACACGCTGGCCCCACATCCATGTCCTACACGACTTGAGACTTGCCTCCAACTGGACTTTGTGCCACTCGTCACAAGCCTCTGGCCTCAGCCCTTCAGCCGCTTGGCACTGCACTGGCCCCACACACAAAAGGTATTTTGGCAGCTTGTCAATGAGAATTCAAGGGATGAAAGGGTCAAAGACTTTACAAAGACAATCGAGGTAAACACCAGCCATGGCTCTCTCCTCATCCACAATAATGGGCATTTCCACGCAAGGGAGACAGAGTTTGATCAAACATGAATTATCATTTGCAAACATATGCTGAGGACTTCACATCAACTTCTCATCATTCCTGGCATTTGCAGTCCTTTCTAGGATGATTTCCTACATCACCTTCCACAAGAACAAGAGCAGATTCAACAGCCCCTATTTGCCCAGTTCTTCCTTCCTATTCTTCTTCAAAAGAAGAGGCCATTCATCTCTTCTGGTTTTCAGGAACTACTTCATTGTTGCACTGACCTTTGGGCTGCAAGGTCCCCATTCCACACACATCAGAGTCCACAGCCCATGGTCTCAGCTTGCAATGGAGTTCTCAAAAGAAACCTTGGATGATCCTGAGACCACCAGCCCTTCTTCACTGCACAGTCCAACAGTGACCCAATCAGGGGGTCTCCTGACCACCAGCTTCACTGCTGGGGAGTCTCTGCATCACCTCTGCAGGAGACCCCAACTCAACACCCCTCTGCTCTGAGGTCACACAGAAAAGCCCCAGTGTGAGGTCACAATGTTCCTCAGCCTGGCTCAGCAAGGCCCTGCTTGGGGCACTGTGGACAAGTGCAGGAACAAGCCTGTAACCCAGCCCTGCTGTGAAGATGGGGCTCTTTGGTGGGTGGACTTTGGCTGGGCAACAAGTGCTCATTGAGCTCTTCTGCCATGCCCCTTCCTCAATTAGATAGGAGAAGAACAAAGAATCATTGAATCACAGAATAGTTAGGGTTGGAAAGGACCTTAAGATCATCCAGTTCCAACTCCCCTGCCATGGGCAGGGACACCTCACACTAAACCATATCACCCAAGGCTTCATCCAACATGGCCGTGAACACTGACAAAGGCCTCCAGAGTTGAGATCACAACATGGAGATCACTCACAGGTTTCCACAGGAAGCAAAACAGACTCGGCTGAGGATTTAATTTATCAAAACCAAAACTCACATTAGAATCACAAGAAATAAAACCAAATCTTGAAAGACCTTCCCCAAACCTTCTTCCACGTTCACCTTCCCACATGAATTACATACTCCTTTCCCCAAAGTGACACATGGGGATGAGGAATGGGGTTGTAGTCAGTTCAACACACACTGTTGCTAATCCTCTTTGTTCCTCACACTCTACACATCTTCCATCTTGGGGTCCCCTCCAATAGAAACAGCCCTTCATGAGTTTACCCAGTGTGGCTTCTTCAAACAGGACCCATGAGATATGGGGGCAGCTTCTTGCATGTTCTAACAGAAGCCACAACAACAGCCGCATATTCCAAAACGTTCCAATGGAAACCCACTACAAGAAGTACAACCTTAGAAACATAAATGGACAGCAAGACACAGACAGAGCTCACCCTACAGGAAAGGACAGGCTTAGACAGAGTTAGCAAACTGGTAGCAAGGTGGGGAGGAAAACAATACATAGAAAGGGCAGCTCCTCATAGCCAGGAGAGCTCCAACGAAGAGAGAGCCTGAGGTCTGCAAGGACATGAGGAAACCTCTTCACAATGCACCCACAAACCACAGCATGCAAGTACCATGGGATGACATCATGGATGACACATCACTTCTTCAATGGTTTTGCTGCATGATCTGAAAAGTCTCCTAAAAGGTGCCATCAAAACCAAGCATTTACCCTTTAATACTTGCATTTATAAAGCTGCCGCGAGGGCCAGATGGACACGTCCTCAAGAGAGGACATGCAAAGGGAGCATTGCGGGAAGGAAAACACGGCCCAGCTCACGACTTGCCAGGCTGTGGCACGCACCAGCTGCTTGCTGACAAATGCTGCCATGCGCAAAGGCTGTCCCGCCCCTCGGGGACCAGCATAAAAGCCGGCCCAGCGCCTCTGTCCCTCACTCGCCTCTGCTGACGCCTTCTCCTGCGCGCTCAACAAGGTGAGCCTCAAGCCCCTTGCCCTCTGCTCCTCACCCCCTGCCCTGGCTCTTCCAGCACGCTCTGCCCCAGCCTCAGCACCCCTCACGCCTCCCCAGCACCACAGCCCCACAACAGCCTCCCCACTGCCTCGCCCTCCTGCACCACCGCCCCTCGCACCCCCACGCCCTCCGCTCTCCCATCACCCTCTCTCCTCTCCTGTCCTGTCCTGTGCCAGGGCCCCTCCACACCACACACATGGCCTGCTACGACCTCTGCCGCCCCTGCGGACCCACCCCGCTGGCCAACAGCTGCAACGAGCCCTGTGTCAGGCAGTGTGAGGACTCCCGCGTCGTCATCCAGCCTCCCACCGTGCTGGTCACCCTGCCAGGACCCATCCTCAGCTCCTTCCCCCAGAGCACCGCCGTCGGATCCTCCTCATCCGCTGCCGTGGGCAACGTCCTGGGTGCCCAGGGAGTGCCCGTCTCCTCTGGGGGCTTCGGCTACGGCTTCGGAGGCCTGGGCTGCTACGGCCGTGGAAGGGGCTGCAACATCTGCTAAGGGCCCCAGACAGCACCCTGACAACAGGAACAACACCCTGGAAGCAGCACAAAGGACAGAGGATGCACATCCACACTGTTCCTGACACATATATCTGCTGTCCACAAGTTCTGCTCTCACAGTACCAAAAAAGGAAGCAGAGCATGGACCCAACCTGTGCTGCCTGATACTCATGCCTGATGGATGTCCTTCCCTTCTCCCACTACCTTCTCTGCATCAGTCATCTGCTATTTCCAGTGCTGTCTCTCCCAGCCAGCATCTCACAAGCTAACCAAGGTTGAGGGGACCTTTAGTGGGCTCCTCCCAATTCAGGGCAGGGAGACCTCGGTGCTCTGACAACTTGTACTTTAAATAGAAAATCTCAGGGGATGGTCACCATACTCTCACCATAGACCAGCTCTATACAGCTGTATGCTTTTACATTTTCACTCTTTGGTCTCAATAAAGTTCTTCTGCATTCAAGCCTTTGAAGCCTCCTCTTCCTTAATTCTACCAAGGCTCTTCCAGCTTCAAGCAGCACAAAGCTATGGCTCAAGAGACCGTCAGGGTGAGTTAACAAGGGCCACTATGTTTTTCCTAGGATATATGCCACCACATGCAGACTGACACATGGAAGCCCTCCAGAAGGTGACACAAGTCCATTACTGTCACAAAGAAAGCACTGAACTTGACATTGTTCCCCTGTTACAGCTCTTATGGAGTCACCCCAGGCTCATGAGACCATTTGGATGGGGTCACCGGGACAACAATATAGGAACTCATGACCCTGTCACCTACTGCTGTGAGGACCATAGGTACCCCATACAGGGGGGGCAGGTCTCCCACCTCCTCTCTGCGATCATCCTTTTACCCTAGTGTGTGTTCCTGTTGCATTGATATTCTGGCAGCATTTTCCCGATTCTACCTATGTCAGAGTCTCCAGGCCATGGTCTCACCTTGCTATCAGGTCCACAAATGATGCCTTGACAGGATGTTCAGAGGGCCACCAGCCCCTCATCAGTGCAGGCTCCAACAGTTCAAGGAGTCCCCAGACAGACCATCCTCCCTCCTGCTCTGTTTCTGGAACACCTCTGCAAGGGACCCCAAGCCAACATCCTGCTCTGAGGTCACAAAGAAAGAACACAGTGTGAGGTCACAATCATCCTCACATGGGCTCAGCAAGGCCCCGCATGGGGAACTCGGAATACAATGCAGGAAGAAGCCTGTAACCTTGTTCTCCTGTAGAGACAAGGCTCTGAGCTGGTTTGACTTTGGCTGGGCTGGAAGGGCCCACTGAGCTGCTCTATCACTCCTCTTCCTCAACAGGGTAGGGGCAGAAGCTCCTAAGTAGAGACAAGAACATGGAGATCACTCTCCAGGTTCCAGTGGCAGCAAAAGAGACTTAAGTCAGGGAAATTAATTTCTCAAAAAACAGACTAGAATTAGGAGAAATAAAAACAATTCTTAAAATATCTTCCCCCAGCCTCTCCCTTCTTCAGGGTTCATCTTCGAAGAGAGCAAGAAAACCCACAAACACACCACCAACCAACCAACCAACCTGCTGGCAAATCTCTTCCCATTGCGAGCCTGTGGCACACACAAAGTGACAGAGGCTTGAGCCAGTGCGGGCTCAAAGACAGTCTTGAGCATGACAACACTCCCATGAGCATGCCTCTGATGGACTCACAACAGAATCATGAGACCACTTGGGTGGTGTCGCAATGCCACCCACAGAGAGACTCATAGTCTAGTCCCCCCCTGCTGCAAGGACCTTGGTCATCCCATGCAGTGTGTGCAGGTCAAAACCCTTCCTGCTCTGAGATCCTCCTCTGACACAGGAGTGTGTCTTTGTTGCACTGACCTTCGGGATGAAAGGTCCCCATTCCACATGCACCAGATATCCCAGGCTATGGTCCCTCCTTGCTATTGGAGGATGACTTGGAGTTTCCCCAAACAATCAACACCTCCTCACTGTGAAGACCAACAGTGAAACAAGCAGAGGGTCTCCTGACCACCATCCTCCCTGCTACTGAAACTCTGGACAACCTCTGCAGGGGACCACAAGACACCACCCTTCTGCTCTGAGATAACACAGAAAGCCCCCACTGTGAGGTCACAGTCGTCCTCACCTTGGCACAGCACAGCCCTGCATGGGGCACTGGGGACAAGTGCAGGACCAAGCCTGTGACCCAGGTCTACCGCAAAGATGGGGCTCCATGAGTGGAACTTGGCTGGGCACCAAGCGCTCAATGAGCGGCTCTATCACTCCTCTTCTTCAAGAGGATATGCGAGAGAAGAATAAGATCAAAGTCTCCTGAATCAAGGTAAGAACATTGAGATCATCCACTGCTTTTCCAGCAGCAGCAAAACAGACTTAATATGGGGAAAATAATTTCTCAATATCAAAAGTCAGAGTACAATTAGAAGAAATTGGAACAAATATGAAAACATCTTCCCCCTACCTCTCCCTGCTGCAAGGTTCATCTTCCCTTCTAAATCTCTGACTCCCTCTGAAAAATAGCACAGGGAGATAGGAATGGGATCTCTGCACAGTTCATCTCACGTTGTCTCCACGCTTCCTTCCCCCTCGCATTCTTCACTTGCTCCATCATGGGGCCTCTTCCACAGGAAACAACCCTCCACAAACTTGTGTACAACCTTCCCACAACCTTCAGCAGACATGGGGGAAGCTCCTGCCATCCTCTCACAGAACCACCACAGCAGCCCCGTGCCAACCAAACCATTTCCACGTAAACACACTACACCCAGGGTCAACATCACAAGTACAGGATGACCAAGACACCCACATTGCTCAAACAATGGGAAAGGCCTAACGCCAGGCTTAGTGACCTGGCAGCAAGAAAGGGAGGGACGGAACACAATGGAAGGGGCAGCTCCTCACAAACTACAACTACAAAGGCCAGACCAGCCTGAGACAGCTTCGTAGATATGGGACCACCTCTTCATAAGGCACCAACAAACCACAACAAACGAGTGCCACGGGCATACATCACTGACAACACCCCCACCTCCCCAATGCTTTTGTTGCATGGTCTGCCAAATGCCATGATATAGACCATCAAACTCAAGCCTTTGGTCTCTAATACTTGAAAGCTGCCGCCATGGCCAGAAGGACACGTCCTCAACAGGAGGACATGAACTTGCAGAATTCTTGGAAGGAAAACACAACCACAACTAATTGCTTGCCAGGATCTGACACGCACCAGCTGCTTGCACAAACATGATGTCATGCACAGAGACTCCCTCAGCCCCCTCAGGCACTGCAGGACCAGCATAAAAGCCGGCACAGCACCTCTGTCCCTTACTCGCCTCTGCTGACGCCTTCTCCTGAACCTCAACAAGGTGAGCCCCAAGCCCCTTGCCCTCTGCTCCTCACCCCCTGCCCCGGCTCTTCCAGCACGCTCTGCCCTAGCCTCAGCACCCCTCACACCTCCCCAGCACCACAGCCCCACAGCCCCACAACAGCCTCCCCACTGCCTCGCCCTCCTGCACCACCGCCCCTCGCACCCCCACGCCCTCCGCTCTCCCATCACCCTCTCTCCTCTCCTCTCCTGTCCTGTCCTGTGCCAGGGCCCCTCCACACCACACACATGGCCTGCTACGACCTCTGCCGCCCCTGCGGACCCACCCCGCTGGCCAACAGCTGCAACGAGCCCTGTGTCAGGCAGTGTGAGGACTCCCGCGTCGTCATCCAGCCTTCCACCGTGCTGGTCACCCTGCCAGGACCCATCCTCAGCTCCTTCCCCCAGAGCACCGCCGTCGGATCCTCCTCATCCGCTGCCGTGGGCAACGTCCTGGGTGCCCAGGGAGTGCCCGTCTCCTCTGGGGGCTTCGGCTACGGCTTTGGAGGCCTGGGCTGCTACAGCAGAGGAAGAGGCTGCAACACCTGCTAAGGGCCCTTGACAACACGCATGAAACCACTCATGTACATTCTAGAAGCAAAGACATGGACTGAGGATGCATGTCCGTATTAATGCTGGCACACCAGTTCACCTTCTGCAGCTCCTTCTCTTGTGGCACAAAGCAAGCAGGAAAGGGGCCAGACAAGCTGCCTGCCAACATCTAACATGGATGTCTTCCTCTTCTCCAAATTCCTTCTCTGCTGCACCTCACCTGCTTCATGCAGTACTGTGTGCTGCACCAGCATCTTACAGGCTAAACTGCATCAGGGGACCTCCAGTGGGCTCCTGCCCATTCAAGCCAGCAAGACCTCGGTGCTCTGACAAAATCTGCTGCATACAGAAGACCTCAGTTCATAGTCACCCTACTTGCATCTCAGTTTTCTTCATCCTTATGCTTGTACGTTTTCATGCTTTTATCTCAATAAAGTTCTTTTGCATCCCAGCCTCTGAAACCTCCTCGCCCTTTCTTCTACCAAAGCTGTTCCAAGTTCACGCACCACAAATCCAGGATTCAACAGGCCATCAGTGTGCGTGAAAATGCCACAGGGATTATCCTGGGAAGTTTCTCACTATGACCAGCAAGGACTGGCACCTGAGGTGCTTCCACAGAGTGACAGAGGTTTGTGCCATTGCTGGCTCAAAGACAGTCTTGAACATGACAACACTCCCATGAGCACATCTCTGATGAAGTGGCAACAGACTCATGAGACCATTTAAGTGGAGTCCCACCCCACTCATGGTCCAGTTCCCCCTTGCTGCAAGGACCTTGGGTGTCCCATGCAGTGTGTGCAGGTCACCACCCTTCCTGCTCTGACATCCTCCTCTGACCCAGGAGTGTGTCCTTGTTGCACTGACCTTCTGGATGAAAGCTCCGCATTCCACAAACACCAGATTTTCCAGGCCATGGTCTCACCTTGCTATTGGGTCCACAAATGATGACTTGGAGTTTCCACAAATCATCAGCACCACTTCACTGTGAAAACCAACTGTGACCCAAGCAGAAGGTCTCTTGACCACCATCCTCCCTGCTGCAAAGTATCTGGAACACCTCTGCAGGGGACCCCAAGACACCATCCCTCTGCTCTCAGGTCACACAGAAAGCCCCCACCGTGAGGTCACAATCCTCATCACCTTGGCTCAGCACAGCACTGCATGGGGCACTGGGAACACGTGCAGGACGAAGCCTCTGACCCAGCTCTGCTGCAAAGATGGGGGTCTCTGAGTGGAAGTTGGCTGGGCACCAAGTGCTCAATGAGCTGCTCTATCACTCTTCTTCCTTAAGAGGATAGGGGACAGAAGAATAAGATGAAAGTCTCCTAAATTGAGATAAGAATATGGAGATCACCCACTGATTTCCAGTGGCAGCAAAACAGACTTACTATGGGGAAATTAATTTATCAACATCAAAAATCAGAGTAGAATTAGGAGAAATAAAAACAAGTCTTAAAACACCTTCTCCCAAACTGTCTTTGAATCAGGGTTCTTCTTCCTTTCTAAATTACATTCTCCCTTGCCCAAAACAGCACAGAGGGATGAGAAGGGCAACTGGGGTCAGTTCACCCCACTTTGTCTCTGCTCTTCCTTCCCCCGCTCTCTTAACCTGTTCCATGCTGGGTCTTCTTCACCAGGAACTTATCTGGATCCTTCCCACAGGCTCTATCGCACTTGGAAATACCTTTTCACATATTCTCAATGAAGATAAAATAGCAGCCCAATGTCTACCAAAACACCTCCACGTAAACCAACTACAGCCAGGGACAACCTCATAAGCACAATTGCACCAGGACACCCACAGAGCTCACCCAATGGGAAAGGCACAAAGCCAGGCTTAGTGACCTGGCAACAAAGAGAGAAGAGACTGAAAGAGATGCCCCTGCACCTCCTCCTGTTGTACTAATTCTTTCTTCGCAGCATCTCTTTGCCTGTGTCCAGGACTCTCTGCTCCAAACCCCTTTGCACAAGTCAAAGACTACTGGGGGACATCTGCTATGTTGCTTGTACTGCAGGGCAGGAAGAACTCAGTGCTCTGCCAACATGTACTGCAAGCAGAAGCCTTCTGCTCACGGTCACACTCCTTGCACCTCAGGCTGCCTCACTTCCACTTGGTGCTTTTGGTGCTTTTACATTTTCATTCTTTTGTCTCAATAAATTCTCCAGCATCCCAACCTGAGTCTCCTCTCAATCACTTTCAACAGCAGGAACCTCTCCACAGAAGGTACTTTAATCCCTTTTCTTAAACAGGGCAACTGGAGCTGCATGTTGTGGGACCATGGCAAGTTGGGTTTTCAGTAGCTGCCAGTACAGAGACTCCACTGACTCTTTCACTCTTTCCCCACCCACACAGGGAAAAAGGCTTGCCTTCTTTGCCCATGCAATCCCATCTCCTTCCCCTTGTAGCCAGGGCCTCTTCTTCTCCATGTGCACACCAGTGACAAGACCTGGGTTCCCACCACTTCTCTCCCTAACATCAAGGGTTAATTCACATTGATGATGGGCCCCCTGCACATCCTTCTCTCTTGGGTGGCTCACTTCCCAGCCTCTTCTCTATGAACAGTGATGCAGACTTTCCAGTCTCTGCGTGACCGTCTACTGCTCTTGGTCCATAATGTCCAAACCCTTCCTCACTGGGGAGCCAAGAAATGAATCCCACATGGCATTGTCCTCACCATTTCTGGCTAAAAAGGGATGGTCCCCTCTCGTTAACCAGTGCAGCACTCCTGAATGCAGCCATGGAGACTGGTGCACCTTTTTTTTACACGGGAACGTTGCCATCTCATATTCCATTTGCTCTCCATTAGGATCCCCAGGTCTTTCTCTGCTAAGATGGTTTCTAACCAATTGCTCCCCCAGATGTTCCTCCTACACACGAACACTTCTCCCCAGAAACAGGATCTTGCATCTACCCTGGCTGAACTCTTCTCCCTCACAACATCGTCCAGAACAAATTATTCAGATGTAGGATGAGCAGGTACATGACACATTGGATAAAGAACTGCTGAAGGACAGGGCCAAAGGTGTCCTAGTGAATGGGGCTAGATGTGCTTTGTGAATGGTCCCCTACAGTGGTCCTCAGGGCTCCGTTCTAGGGCCATTTTTGAACAGTATTTTTCTCACACATCTACAGGCAGCAGTTGAATGCACTGTTCACAAGTTTGCTGATGGGACCGGGAGATGCTGTTGATTCTCTTGAGGGATAAGAGGTCTTGCAGAAGGATCTCGGTAGCTTGGAGCATTGGGCAGCCATCAATGGCAGGAAATTTCAGAAGCACAAATGCTGGATTCTGCACCTGGGATGGAGCGATGCTGCACACAAGCACAGCCTGGGAGAGGAGTTCCTGGAGAGCAGCCCTGCAGAAAGGCACCTGCGGGTGCTGGCTGGCAGCAGGTTCAATAGGAGTCAGCAGTGTGCCCTGGCAGACAAGAGGGCAAACAGCATCCTGGGGTGCATGTGACTGTTCACTCAACTCTTGCTCTGATTTTGGCTATCCCAGCTTTTGGTGGGTGTCCTGGATTCAGCAGTAGCAGTCATTTTTCTCCTTCTTGGTAGCTGGTGCAGTGCTGTGTTTTGACTTTCAGGCTGGGAACGGTTGCTGATAGCAAGTATTTTTTGAGTTACTGCTCAAATGTTTGGTTTGTCCAAGCCTCATGCTGTGCCAGGGAGGAGGGGAGGCTAGGAGGAAGGAGAGACAGAACATCTGACACAGGCTAGTCAAAGAGGTATTCCATACCGCAGCACGTCATCACCAGGATGTAACGGAGAGATACCAGGAAGGGCTGGACTCTCTGGGGATTGAATGAGGTATCAGTCCATGCTCTGTCGAGAAGGCTGGGGTGAGTTATGGGTCGGTGCCTGGTGAGGTGTTGTATTCTATTTACATGTTATTTCCTTTATCATTATTAGTAGTAGTAGTAGCAGCAGTAGTGATTTGTGTTATACCTTAGTTATTATACAGTTCTTATCTCAACCCGTGGCAGATACATTCTTTGGACTCTCCTTCCTAACTCTCCAGAAGTTGGGGGAGCAAGGGGGTAGTGACTGCATGAGCTGTGCGATTTGGGTTTAAACCGCGACAGTGGGGAATGAAGTATCCCAGTAGCAGCGCCATGAGGTCCAAATGAGGCACCGTTTAGGCAGAACACGTGGCAAGAAAGGGCTGTATAGGCATTATGCAGCCATTATAACCTGGAAATTGCGATCACGTGCACATCACCTTTTGTCTAGCAGTTCACTCAGAAACCACTAAACTATGGAAAGGCATCAGACCAGACCTCCAATCTGGAAGGTACAAAGCATCAGCTAACCCTAAAAAGCTTTTGAAGCAGATCCAGCAGCACTTGGAATGCTGAGGATTTCATGTTCCCAGGAGTGACACAAGTAACATCCAAACCACGGCAGAGCACAAAGAAGAAGCAATTTTACCACTGGCAGTTAATTATATATTTTTTCTCATAAGTGCAGTATGAGAAGACTCCAATGTTCTAAGTTATCATTTGGATACTGGAGAAGTGAATTTACATCTTAACATACACTGCGCAAAAATGGGTACAGCCCCGATTCCTTGTTCCTTCAGTGTGTTTCACTATGAGCTCAGGACATAGAGTTGACATAAGAGAATAGATTGTCCTCTAAAAGAGAGAAACGTAAATGGAGCCTAGCACTGGGCACAGATCAGGATGAGCAACAGCTCATGCACCAGATCCAGCCTCTTGATTTTCTTACAGATACAAAGGGATGAGCTCTATTTCAGACATGGGGAATCTCTGCAAGAAACCCACAAACCACAGCCACGAGTGCCACAGGATGACATCATTGACGACACCCCTACCTCTGCAATGGTTTTCTTGCATGGTCTGCCAAATGCCCTGACATAGACCATCAAACACAAGCCTTTGGTCTCTAATACTTGAAAGCTGCCGCCATGGCCAGAAGGACACGTCCACAATAGAAGGATACGACCTTCCAGAATTCCTGGAAGGATAACACAACCACAACTAATTGCTTGCAAGGATCTGACAGGCACCAGCTGCTTGCACAAACATGCTGTCATGCACAGAGACTGCCTCAGCCCCCTCGGGCACTGCACGACCAGCATAAAAGCCGGCCCAGCGCCTCTGTCCCTCACTCGCCTCTGCTGACGCCTTCTCCTGCGCGCTCAACAAGGTGAGCCTCAAGCCCCTTGCCCTCTGCTCCTCACCCCCTGCCCCGGCTCTTCCAGCACGCTCTGCCCCAGCCTCAGCACCCCTCACGCCTCCCCAGCACCACAGCACCACAGCCCCACAACAGCCTCCCCACTGCCTCGCCCTCCTGCACCACCGCCCCTCGCACCCCCACGCCCTCCACTCTCCCATCACTTTCTCTCCTGTCCTGTCCTGTGCCAGGGCCCCTCCACACCACACACATGGCCTGCTACGACCTCTGCCGCCCCTGCGGACCCACCCCGCTGGCCAACAGCTGCAACGAGCCCTGTGTCAGGCAGTGTGAGGACTCCCGCGTCGTCATCCAGCCTTCCACTGTGCTGGTCACCCTGCCAGGACCCATCCTCAGCTCCTTCCCCCAGAGCACCGCCGTCGGATCCTCCTCATCCGCTGCCGTGGGCAACGTCCTGGGTGCCCAGGGAGTGCCCGTCTCCTCTGGGGGCTTCGGCTACGGCCTTGGCAACGGCTTCGGAGGCCTGGGCTGCTACGGCGGTGGAAGAGGCTGCAACATCTGCTAAGGGCCCTTGGTAGCATATCTGAAACCACTCACGTACATTCTAGAAACAAAGACATGGACTGAGGATGCATGTCTGCGTTAATGCTGGCACACCAGTTCACCTTCTGCAGCTCCTTCTCTTGTGGCACAAAGCAAGCAGGAAAGGGGCCAGACAAGCTGCTTGGTAACATCTAATATGGATGTCATCCTCTTCTCCAAATTCTTTCTCTGAACCACCCAATCTGCTTCCTGCAGTACTGTGTGCCACACCAGCATCTTACAGGTTAAACTGCATCGGGGACCTCCAGTCGGTTCTTCCCCAGTGAAGCCAGCAAGACCTCCGTTTTCTGACAAAATCTACTGCATACAGAAGATCTCAGTGCATGGTCACCCTACTTGCATCTCAGCTCTCTTCCTCCTTATGCTTGTACGTTTTCATGCTTTTATCTCAATAAAGTTCTCCTGCATCCCAACATCTGATACTTCCTTGTCCTTTCTTCTACCAAAGCGATTCCAAGTTCATGCAGCACAAATCCAGGGCCCAATAGGCCATTGGTGTGGGTGAAAAAGGCCACAGGGATTCTCCTAGGATGTCACTATGACCAGCAAGGACAGGTACCTGGGTTGCTTTCACAAAATGACAGAGTTTTGAGCCAGTGGTGCCTCAAGGACAGTCTTGAACATGACAACACTCCCATGAGCACATCTCTGATGAGGTGGCCACAGACTCATGAGACCATCTGGGTGTCTTTGCAGGGCTACACAAAGAGAGACAGTCAAGACCCAGTCCCCCCTTGCTGCAAGGACCTTGCATGTCCCATGCACTGTGTGCAGGTCACCACCCTTCCTGCTCTGAGATTCTCCTCTGACCCAGGACTGTGTCCTTGTTGCAGTCACCTTCAGGATGAAAGCTCCCCATTCTACACACACCAGATTTTCCAGGCCATGGTCTCACCTTGTTACTGGGTCCACAAATGATGACTTGGAGTTTCCCCAAGCCATCAGCACCTCTTCACTGTGAAGACCAACAGTGACCCAAGCAGAGGGTCTCTTGACCAATATCCTCCCTGCTACAGAATCTCTGGACAAGCTCTGCAGGGGACCCCAAGACACCACCCCTCTGCTCTGAGGTCACACCGAAAGCCCCCACTGTGAGGTCACAATCCTCCTCCCCTTGGCTCAGCACAGTCCTGCATGGGGCACTGGGAACAAGTGCAGGACCAAGCCTGTGACCCAGCTCTGCTGCAAAGATGGGGCTAAATGAGTGGAAGTTGGCTGGGCAATGAGTTCTCAATGAGCTGCTCTATCACTCCTCTTCCTTAAGGTGATAGGGGACAGAAGAATAAGATGAAAGTCTCCTGAATCAAAATAAGAACATGGAGATCACCCACTAGTTTCCAGTGGCAGCAAAACAGACTTAATATGGGGAAAATAATTTCTCTAAATCAAATCTCAGAGTAGAATTAGGAGAAATTGAAACACATCTGAAAACACCTTCTCCCAAACTGTCCCTTCTGCAGGGTTCATCTTCCTCTCTCTATTACATTCTCTTTTGCCCAAAACAGCACAGAGAGATGAAAAGGGCAACTAGGGTCAATTCACCCCACTTTGTCTCTGCTCTTCCATCCCCACACTCTGCACATCTTCCATGCTGGGGCTTCTTCACCAGGAACGTTTCCGCATCCTTCCCACAGGCTCTATCGCACTTGGAAATACCTTCTCACATATTCTCAATGAAGATAAAACAGCAGCCCAACCAAAACACTTCCACTTAAACCAACTACAGCCAGGGACAACCTCACAAGCACAATTGCACCAGGACACCCACAGACCTCACCCAATGGGAAAGGCCCAAAGCCAGGCTTAGTGTCCTAGCAAGAAAGTGTGAAGAGACTGAAAGAGATGCCCCTGCTCCTCCTCCCGTTGTACTAATTCTTTCTTCACAGCATCTCTTTGCCTGTGTCAAGGACTCTCTACTCCAAACCCCTTTGCACAAGTCAAAGACTATTGGGGGACCTCTGCTATGCTTCTTGTACTGCAGGGCAGGAAGAACTCAGTGCTCTGCCAACATGTACTGCAAGCAGAAGTCTTCTGCTCACGGTCACACTCCTTGCACCTCAGGCTGCCTCACTTTCACTTGGTGCTTTTGGTGCTTTAACAGTTTCATTCTTTTGTCTCAATAAATTCTCCAGCATCCCAGCCTGAGTCTCCTCTCAATCACTTTCAACAGCAGGAACCTCTCCACAGAAGGTGTTTTAATCCTTTTCTTAAAGAGGGCAACTAGAGCTGCGTGTTGTGGGACCATGGCAAGTTGGGTTTTCAATAGCTGCCAATACAGAGACTCCACCGACTCTTCCACTCTTTGCCCATCCATACACGGAAAAAGGCTTGCCTGCTTTGCCCATGCTATCCCATCTCCTTCCCCTTGTACCCAGGGCCTCTTCTTCTTCATGTGCACACCAGTGACAAGACCTGGGTTCCCACCATTTCTCTCCCTGCCATCAGGGGTTAATTCACATTGATGATGGGCTCCCTGCACATCCTTCTCTCTTGGGTGGCTCACTTCCCAGCCTCTTCTCTATGAACAGTGATGCAGACCTTCCAGTCTCTGCGGGACTGTGTACTGCTCCTGGTCCATTATATCCAAATCCTTCCTCACTGCTGAGTGAATGGGGCTAGATGTGCTTTGTGAATGGTCCCCTCCAGCGTTCCTCAGGGCTCCATTCTGCGGCCATTTTGGAACAATATTTTTCTCACACATCTACAGGCAGCAGTTGAATGCACTGTTCACAAGTTTGATGATGGGACCAGGAGATGCTGTTGATTCTCTTGAGGGATAAGAGGTCTTGCAGAAGGATCTAGGTAGCTTGGAGCATTGGGCAGCCATCAACGGCAGGAAATTTCAGAAGCACAAATGCTGGATTCTGTGCCTGGCATGGAGCGATGCTGCACACAAGCACAGCCTGGGAGAGGAGTTCCTGGAGAGCAGCCCTGCACAAAGGCACCTGCGGGTGCTGGCTGGCAGCAGGCTCAATAGGAGTCAGCAGTGTGCCCTGGCAGACAAGAGGGCAAACTGCATCCTGGGGTGCACGTCACTGTTCACTCAACTCTTGCTCTGATTTTGGCTACACCAGCTTTTGGTGTGGCTTGAGCTATCCTGAAAGCAGTGCCATGAAATCCAAATGAGGCACCGTTTAGGCAGAACACGTGTCAAGAAAGGGCTGTACAGGCACTATGCAGCCATTATCACCTGGAAATTGCTGTCTCCTGCACATCACCTTTTGTCTGGCAGTTCACTCAGAAACCACTAAACTATGGAAAGGCATCAGACCAAACCTCCAACCTGGAAGGTACAAAGCATCAGCTAACCCTAAAAAGCTTTTGAAGCAGACCCAGCAGACCCTGGAATCCTGATGCTTTCATGTTTCCAGGAGTGACAAAAGTAATATCCAGACCGTGACAGAGCAGGAAGAAGGAGCACTCTTATCCTTGGCAGGTAATTATATATTTTTTCTCATAAGTGCATTATGAGAAGACTCAGATGTTCTAAGTATCATTTGGATACTGGAGAAGTGAATTTACATCTTAACATACACTGGGCAAAAATGGGTACAGCCCCGATTCCATGTTTCTTCACTGTATTTCATTATGAGCTCAGGACATAGACTTGTCATAAGAGAACAGATTGTCCTGTAAATCTGAGAAATGTAAATGGAGCCTAGCACTGGGCACAGATCAGGCTGAACAACCCCTAATGTGCCAGATCCACCCTATTGATTTTCTTACAGATACAAAGGGATGAGCTCCATTTCAGACATGAGAAAGCTCTGCCAGAAACCCTCAAACCACAGCACAAAAGTGCCACAGGATGACATCACTGAAAACAACCCCACCTCTCCAGTACTTTGGTAGCATGGTCTGCCAAATGCCCTGACATAGACCATCAAACCCAAGCCTTTGGTCTCTAATACTTGAAAGCTGCCGCCATAGCCAGAAGGACACATCCTCAACAGGAGGACATGACCTTCCAGAATTCTTGGAAGGAAAACACAACCACAACTAATTGCTTGCAAGGATCTAACACGCACCAGCTGCTTGCACAAACATGCTGTCATGCACAGACTGTCTCAGCCCCTCGGGCACTGCAGGACCAGCATAAAAGCCGGCCCAGCGCCTCTGTCCCTCACTCGCCTCTGCTGACGCCTTCTCCTGCGCGCTCAACAAGGTGAGCCTCAAGCCCCTTGCCCTCTGCTCCTCACCCCCTGCCCTGGCTCTTCCAGCACGCTCTGCCCCAGCCTCAGCACCCCTCACGCCTCCCCAGCCCCACAGCCCCACAACAGCCTCCCCACTGCCTCGCCCTCCTGCACCACCGCCCCTCGCACCCCCATGCCCTCTGCTCTCCCATCACCCTCTCTCCTCTCCTGTCCTGTCCTGTGCCAGGGCCCCTCCACACCACACACATGGCCTGCTACGACCTCTGCCGCCCCTGCGGACCCACCCCGCTGGCCAACAGCTGCAACGAGCCCTGTGTCAGGCAGTGCCAGGACTCCCGCGTCGTCATCCAGCCTCCCGCCGTGCTGGTCACCCTGCCAGGACCCATCCTCAGCTCCTTCCCCCAGAGCACCGCCGTCGGATCCTCCTCATCCGCTGCCGTGGGCAACGTCCTGGGTGCCCAGGGAGTGCCCGTCTCCTCTGGGGGCTTCGGCTACGGCCTTGGCAACGGCTTCGGAGGCCTGGGCTGCTACGGTGGTGGAAGAGGCTGCAACATCTGCTAAGGGTCCTTGACAACACACATGGCCCTTGACATCACGTACATTCTAGAAGCAAAGACATGGACTGAGGATGCAAGCCTGGGGTAATGCTGGCACCCCAGTTCACCTTCTGCAGCTCCTTCTCTTGTGGCACTAAGCAAGCAGGAAAGGGGCCAGACAAGCTGCCTGCTAACATCTAACATGGATGTCTTCCTGTACTCCAAATTCCTTCTCTGCTGCACCTCATCTGCTTCGTGCAGTACTGTGTGCCGCACCAGCATCTTACAGGCTAAACTGCATCAGGGGACCTCCAGTGGGCTCCTGCCCATTCAAGCCAGGAAGACCTCGGTGCTCTGACAAAATCTACTGCATACAGAAGACCTCAGTGCATGGTCACTCTACTTGCATCTCAGATCTCTTCCTCTTAAGCTTGTACGTTTTCATGCTTTTGTCTCAATAAAGTTCTCCTGCATCGCAGCCTCTCACGCTTCCTCGCCCTTTCGTCTACCAAAGCTGTTCCAAGTTCATGCAGCACGAAGCCAAGGCTCAAGAGGCCGTTAGTGTGGGTGGAAAAGTCCACATCTATTCTTCTTGGAAATATGGCACCACAACCAAGAAATAGTGGCACCTGGGGTGCTTTCATAAAGTGACAGGGGCTTGAGCCAGTGGTGGCTCAAAGACAGTCTTGAACATGATAAGACTCCCATGAGTACACCTCTGATGCAGTCACAACAGAGTCATGGGAGCATAAGGTTGGTGTCCCAGGGCCACCCTGCTGCAAGGACCTTGAGCAGCCTATGCCGTGTGCGCAGATTACAACCCTTCCTGCTCTGAGATTCTGCTCTGATAAAAGTGTGAGTCAGTGTTTCACTGACCGCCTGGCTGCTTAGTACCCATTCCACACACACCAGTGTTTCCAGGCCATGGTCTCACCTTGCTAGGGTGTCCACAAATATTGACTTGGAGTTTCCCCAACCAATCAGCACCTCTTCACTGTGAAGCCCAACTGGGACCCATGCAGGGGGTCTCCTGACCAACATCCTCCCTGCTACTGAAACTCTGGACTACCTCTGCAGGGAACCCCAAGACATCAACCCTCTGCTCTGAGGTCACACAGAAAGCCCCCACTCTGAGGTCACAATCCTCTGTGACTGTGAGGTCAAAGACCTGCATGGGGCACTGGGGACAAGTGCAGGACCAAGCCTGTGACCCAGCTCTGCTGCAAAGATGGGGTTCTGTGAGTGGAACTTGGCTGGGCACCAAGTGCTCAATGAGCTGCTCTATCACTCCTCTTCCTCAAGAGCATAGGGGACAGAAGAATAAGATGAAAGTCTCCTGAATCAAAATAAGAACATGGAGATCACCCACTGGTTTCCAGTGGCAGCAAAACAGACTTAATATGGGAAATTCATTTATCAAAATCAAAACTCAGAGTACAATTAGGAGAAATTTAAACAAATCTTGAAACACCTTCCCCCAATCTCTCCCTTCTTTGAGGTTCATCTTCCCTCCTACATGACTTACTCCCTTGCTCAAAATAGCACAGAGGGATGGGAAGGGGAACTGTGCTCAATTCACACCACATTCTTTCTGCCACTCCACCCTCCTCACACTCTTCATCTGCTCCATACTGAGGCCCCATCCACAGGAAACAGCCCTCCACAAACTTATGTGAATCCTTCCCATAGGCTCTATTTGACTTGGAGAAAGTTTCTGGCACCTTCTCGTGGAGCACACCACAGCAGCATCATGGCTAACAAAAAAATTCCACATAAAAGCACTCACCCAGTGAACAACTTACAAGTCAAAAGGCCACCAAGACAACCACAGAGCACATCCAAAGGGAAAGAACCGGCCAAAAGCCAGGCTTAGAGACCTGGCAGTAAGGCAGAGGGGTACCAGATGCAATGGGAGGGGCAGGCCCCTCACGGCCAGCACAGCTCCAAAGCCCAGACCACTACAACAATGCTGTGAGGACATGGGGCCCCCTCTTCACAATTCCTCTTGCCTCAATAAAGTTCTCCTCCATCCCAGCTTGTGATGCCTGCTCTCCCTTTCTTCTACCAAGGCTCTTCCAACTTCACACAGTACTATGTCAGGTATCAGGTCATCCATGGAAGTGGAAAAATGCCGTAAGTCTTCTCCTGGGAAGTATGCTACCATTAGTAGCAAAGACAGGCTGCGGGGCTGCTCCCACAATATGACACAGTAGTTTGAGGCATCAAATGTCTTGAAAATTACAACATTGCCCTGAACATATCTCTGATGAAGTTACCCCAGTCTCATGAGCACATCTGGCTGAGGTCCCAAGGCCACCCACACAGGGATTCATGGCCCCTTGCCCCTTGCTCCAAGGACCATGGATATCCCCATACAGTGGGCCCAGGTCACCAATCTCCTTGCTCTGGGATCTTCCTCTGACCCCATTGTGGGTCCTTGTTGCACTGACCCCCTGGGCGCACGGTCCCCATTCCACACATGTTGGAGTCTGCAGGCTATGATCACACCTTGCTATGGGGTCTACAAATGATGCCTTTGAGCCTATCTTGGACACCAGCCCCTCTTCACTCAGCAGCCCAACAGTGCACGAGGTCTTCGGAACAAACATCCCTCCTGCTGCTGTGTACTTGGAGCACCTCTGCAGGGGACCCAAGCCACTATCCCTCTGCTCTGACGTCACATGGAAAGCCTCCAGTATGAGGTCACAATCCTCCTCACAGTGGCGCAATGAGGCCCTGCACAAGGCAATGGCAATGAGGTGCAGGAACAAACCTGTCACCCTGTTCTCCTGTGAAGATGAGGCTCTGTGTTGTGTTCACCTTGGCTGGGCACCAAGTGCTCACTCAGCTCCTGCATCACTCCTCCTCTTCAACTGCATTAGGGGGAGAAGAGTAAGACTAAAGCCTCCAGAGTCAAGATAAGAAAATGGAGATCACTCATCAGTTTCCAGTGGCAGCAAAACAGACTTAGCATGGGGAAATTCCTTTAACAAAATCATAGTAGAGAATAAGAAATTAATCAACTCTTAAAACACTTTCCTCAATGTCTCCTTTCTTCAAGGCTCCACTTCTGTCCCACAGTACTTACAACCTTGACCAAAGAGGCACAGGCAGTAGGGGAATGGGAGCTGTGGTCAGTTCAACACACATTGTCTCTGCCATTCCTTCCTCTTCACGCTCTTAAATTCCTTACTGTAGGGTCACTATAATATGAAAGAGCCTTCCATGACCTTCCCCAACATAGGTCCTTCCCACATGCTCCATTGGACACAGATAAAGCTTCTGGCATTTTCTCACAGAAGGTGCAACACCAGACCCATGGCTACCAAAACCTTTCCACATAAAAACACTCTCCCAGTGACAATCTTACAACCACAAAGGGCACCAGGACAGACACAGACCTCAACCAAGGTCTGAAGTCAGGATTAGGGACCTGCCCTGTGCAGTCTTGCCTCCTGGCTGAAAAAAAAACCTACCACTAACATCTCTCTAAGCTTCTCCTCATAGCAAGGATCTTCCAGTCCCTACAGCATCTCGGTGGTCCTGTATTGGACGGGATCCACTACATCCATGCCATTCTTCTAGTGAGAACCTCTAAACCGGACATAAGGCTCCACACAAAGCCTCACCAGCATGGAAGAGAGCAGGAACACCCACACACACACCACCAACAAAACTGCTAATAAATCTCCGTCCATTGCTGTCATAGAGCACACATGACCTACTTGGCTGCAAGGTGCATTCCTGCACAATCCTGAGCTTGTTCTCCTTCAGCACCACAAAGCTGTACTCAGCAAAGTTGCTTTCCAGCCTCTCATTCACCAGTATAATCTGAAAACAGGCACCATTCCTCCCTACATGGAAACTTGACATTTCTTCCTGTTGAACTTCAGGACATTCCTATCTGCCCATTCTCCAGCACCTCCTCTTCCCTCTACATCATGGCACAACCATCCAGCATCTCAGCCCCTCCCCAGATTTTGCATCATCTCTAAACCTGCTGAGAGAGCACTCAAGCCAGCTGCCCACAAACACCCGTGACCCCACACCCCTTGAACATGCAAGGGGAGAAAGCATCAAAGGCTTTGCAAGAATACTGAGGTAAACAACAGAACAGCACTCTCCTTGTCGGCAAAACTTGACTTTTCAAAGTAGAACACAATTACAAAGGTGGTCTACTTACAAGGTGCCCCACATCAAGCACTGCATCAAACCAGAGGACAGGCTGCAAACATGCAACTTATAAAAGAGGTTAGAGCTACAACTGGGCCAACACAAACTTTTGGAACGATGGGAAGTGCTCCCCACATCACAGAGAGCAACCATATCTCAAGCACAATTTCCAGGACCACAGCCTGCTGTTGCAAACTGAACTCCCCTGACACAGCTACGAGGACAAGGGAGACCTCTTCACAAGGCACCCACAAACCACAGCACACGAGTTCCATGGGATGACCTCACTCACACCACCCCACCTCTCTAACGCTGTGGCTGTGTCTGCAGAGTGCCCTGACAGACACTTTCCATGCAAACCAACCCAAACACACCCTGTCACTTGAAGGCTGCCGCCAGGGCCAGAAGGACACGTCCTCAACAGAGGACATGCAAAGGGAGCGTTGTGGGAAGGAAAACACGGCCCAGCTCATGACTTGCCAGGCTGTGGCACGCACCAGCTGCTTGCTGACAAATGCTGCCATGCACAAAGGCTGTCCCGCCCCTCGGGGACCAGCATAAAAGCCGGCCCAGCACCTCTGTCCCTCACTCGCCTCTGCTGACGCCTTCTCCTGCGCGCTCAACAAGGTGAGCCTCAAGCCCCTTGCCCTCTGCTCCTCACCCCCTGCCCCGGCTCTTCCAGCACGCTCTGCCCCAGCCTCAGCACCCCTCACGCCTCCCCAGCACCACAGCCCCACAGCCCCACAACAGCCTCCCCACTGCCTTGCCCTCCTGCACCACCGCCCCTCGCACCCCCACGCCCTCCGCTCTCCCATCACCCTCTCTCCTCTCCTGTCCTGTTCTGTGCCAGGGCCCCTCCACACCACACACATGGCCTGCTACGACCTCTGCCGCCCCTGCGGACCCACCCCGCTGGCCAACAGCTGCAACGAGCCCTGTGTCAGGCAGTGTGAGGACTCCCGCGTCGTCATCCAGCCTCCCGCCGTGCTGGTCACCCTGCCAGGACCCATCCTCAGCTCCTTCCCCCAGAGCACCGCCGTCGGATCCTCCTCATCCGCTGCCGTGGGCAACGTCCTGGGTGCCCAGGGAGTGCCCGTCTCCTCTGGGGGCTTCGGCTACGGCTTCGGAGGCCTGGGCTGCTACGGAGGTGGAAGAGGCTGCAACATCTGCTAAGGGCTCTTGACAACACACATGAAACCTCCCATGTACATTCTAGAAGCAAAGACATGGACTGAGGATGCATGTCCGTGTTAATGCTGGCAAACAAGTTCACCTTCTGCAGCTCCTTCTCTTATGGCACAAAGCAAGCAGGAAAGGGGCCAGACAAGCTGCCTGCTAACATCTAACATGGATATCTTCCTCTTCTCCAAATTCCTTCTCTGCTGCACCTCATCTGCTTCATGCAGTACTGTGTGCTGCACCAGCATCTTACAGGATAAACTGCATCGGGGACCTCCAGTGGGCTCCTGCCCATTCAAGGCAGGAAGACCTTGGTGCTCTGACAAAATCTACTGCATACAGAAGACCTCAGTGCATGGTCACCCTACTTGCATCTCAGTTCTCTTCCTCCTTATGCTTGTATGTTTTCATGCTTTTATCTCAATAAAGTTCTCCTGCATCCCAGGCTCTGAAACCTCCTTGCAATTTCTTCTACCAAAGTTCACGCAACACAAAGCCAGGACTGAGCAGGCTGTCGGTATTGGTTAAAAGGCCACAATATTCTCCTGGAAAATATGCCACCACAACCAACAAAGACTGACCCCTGGGGTGCTTTCACAAAGAAACAGAGGTTTGAGCCAGTGCTGGCTCAAAGACAGTCTTGAACATGACAACACTCCCATGAGCACATCTCTGATGGACTCACGACAAAATCATGAGACCATTCAGGTGGAGTCCCAGGGACACCCACAGAGAAACTCATGGTCCAGTCCCCCCTTGCTGCAAGGATTTCGGGTATCCCACACAGTGTGTGCAGGTCACCACCCTTCCTGCTCTGAGTTCCTCCTCTGACCCAGGACTGTGTCCTTCTTGCACTGACCTTCTGGATGAAAGGTCCCCATTCCACACACACCAGATTTTCCAGGCCATGGTCTCAACTTGCTGTGGTGTCCTCAAATGATGAGTTCGAGTTTCCCCAAGTAATCAGCACCTCTTCAGTGTGAAGACCAACACTGACCCAAGCAGAGCATCTCCTGACCACCATCCTCCCTGATACAGAACCTCTGGACAACCTCTGCAGGGGACCCCAAGACACCACCCCTCTGCTCTGAGGTCACACTGAAAGCCCCCACTGTGAGGGCACAATCCCCCTCACCGTGGCTCTGCACAGCCCTGCATGGGGCACTGAGGACAAGTGTTGGAACAAGGCTGTGACCCAGCTCTCCTGCAAAGATGGGGGTCTATGGACAGTAGACTTTGTCTGGGCACCAAGGTCTCACTGAGCTGCTCTATCATTCCTCTTCCTCAAGAGAACAGGGGACAGAAGAATGAGATGAAAGTCTCCTGAACTGAGATAAGAACATGGAGATCGCTCACTGGGTTCCAGTGGCAGGAAAACAGACTTAATACGGGGAAATTCATTTATCAAAATGAAAAGTCAGAGTAGAATTAGGAGAAATAAAAACAAATCTTAAAACCCCTTCCTCCAATCTCTCCCTTCTGCAAGGCTCAACTTCCCTTCTAAATTCCTTACTCCCTTGCCCAAAACAGCACAGAAGGGTGAGAAGGGATGAGAAAGGAAATTGTGGTCAGTCCACCCCATGCTTTCTCTGCTCTTTTTGACCCCTCACACTCTTCCCCTGCTCCATTCCGGGGCCTCTTTCACAGGAAATCACACTCCAAGAGCATATCTGTGTCCGTCCCACAGGCTCTATCAGATTTAGAGAAACCTTCTGGCATCTTCTCACAGAACACAAAACAGCAGCCCAATGTCTACCAAAACATTTCCAGGTAAAATCCACTACAGACAGTGACAACTTCACAAGCACAAGGGCAGAAAGATTCCCACAGAGCTCACCCAATGGGAAAGGCCCAAAGCCAGGCTTACTGACCTGCCAACTAAGTGGGAAGAGCCTGAAGGAGACAGAAATAGAAGACTCTAAGAGCCAGAAGAGCCCCAGTGCCCAGACCAGCCTGACAGGGCTGCAAGGACATGGGGCCCTTGCTTCACAACACAGGCACAAAAAGGACCACACGAGTACCACAGGATAACATCACTGCTGACACCCAACCTCTCCAAAGCTGTGGTTACATCTTCTGCCAAGTGTCATGAAATGCCCCATCAATACCAAGCATTTACACTTTAATATTTATACTTAAAAGCTGCCACCAGGTCCAGAAGGACATGTCCTCAACAGAGGACATGCAAAGGGAGCGTTGTGGGAAGGAAAACACGGCCCAGCTCATGACTTGCCAGGCTGTGGCACGCACCAGCTCCTTGCTGACAAATGCTGCCATGCGCAAAGCCTGTCCCACCCCTCGGGGACCAGCATAAAAGCCGACCCAGTGCCTCAGCAGGCCTGAAATCCAGGAGAGAATGGGCCCACCTCATGCTGCCTGTTCACATGGCTCATGGAACTCCTCTTCTTCTCCAGCTTCCTTCTCTGCACTTCTCTTTCTGATCCAGTCCACTTCTAACACTACCGTACAACCTAAACCCCACTGGGAACCTCTAGTTCACGGCTCACTCTGGGGGCCACTAAGACCTCAGGATTCAGGTAACACCTGCTACACAAAGGGGACCTGGCTGATGCTTGCCCTATTTTTAGCTCACATCAGTTCCCTTGGTTCTCCTGCCTTTTCACCAGTTTTTCCTCAATAACCACCCACTCCATCCCAACCTCAGACACTTCCTCTTCTTCACTTCTCCCAGTGCTCATCCAACCTCAATCAGCACAAAGCTAGGGCTCAATAGGTAATGAAGCTGGTGGCAAATGTCCACCAGACCACTGTAGTGGATTAAATTCCCCACAAAACCCTCCTGTGGGCTTTCAGCACACACAACAGCTCTTCCCTTTGAAAAAAACCTTGGAAATGATAATGCACTTCCACCCACACACCAGACACAAGCTCTCCATGGCAGCACATACTTGCCAAAGTCTCTTTCCAAGCACAACTACGTGGCCATCACAACAAGCAGAACCATAGCAAACAGAATCATTTAGTGCACAGGGGACCTCTGGGGATCATCTCTTTCAGACCAGAATCCTCAAGCATGGTCAGCATAAACACACTGTCAATGACGTCTAGTCAGGTTTCCAGTATCTGAAAGGATGGAGACTCCAACACCTCCCTGCACAACCAGTGCCACTGCTGATCACAATCGCATTGAAGAAGTGTTGCCCTCTCTTCCAAGGAAAAGGGCTTGTCTTTACAGCTTACCCCATTAGGCTTTGCCCTGGATATAGCACTGATGAGAACATTCCCTCTCCCTTGTCTTCATTCCCTACCACTCAGGATATGGACAAATGTCGTGGTTTAAACCCCACTATAGAGCTCATGCACTCACTCCCCCCCTTGGTCCTCCAACTCCCGGAGAGCTAGGGAGGAGAATCCAAAGAATGTAGCTCCCACAGGTTGAGATAAGAACAGTTTAATAACTAAGGTATAACACAAATCACTACTGATAACACCAACAATAATAAAAATTCTACAGGAAATAACAAATGAAGAGAATGCAACACCTCACTACCCTCCGACTGGTAACTCACCCCACCCTGCTCCACCGAGCACCGACCGATACCTCCTCCAACCCCTCAGAGCTCCAGCCCTTCCGGGTAACTCTCGGTTACATCCTGGGCATGACGTGCTATGATATGGAATACCTCTTTGACTAGCCTGGGTCAGGTGTCCTGTCTCTCCTTCCTCCCAGCCTCCCCACCTCCCTTGCACAGCATGAGGCTTGGACAATCCAAACATTTGAGCAGTAACTACAAACACACTTGCTATCAGCAACCGTTCCCAGCCTGGAAGTCAAAACACAGCACTGCACCAGCTACCAAGAAGGAGAAAAAATGACTGCTACTGCTGAACCCAGGACAACACACTGATGACATCTGCCCTGTGCAGCCTTGCCTCCTGGGTGAAAAAAACCCTTCCACCTCTCCAAGCTTCTCCTCATAGCAAGAATCTTCCAGTCCCTACAGCATCTTGCAGGTCCTGTATTGGAATGGCTTCACTACATCCATGCCTTTCTTCTAGTGATAAAAGACTCACCAGCATTGAAAAGAACAAGAACAAACACAAACACCACCAAAAAATTGATAACAAATCTCCTTCTATTGCTGTCATAGGAGTCTCTTGGGCTCTTCGACTACAAGGGTGCATTGCTGCACCATCCAGAGCTTCTTCTCCACCAGCACCACAAAGCTGTACTCAGCAAAGCTGCTTTTCAGCCTCTCAATCTCCAGTATATTCTGACAACAGGAACCAGTCCTCCATACATAGAAAATTGGACATTTTTCCTGTTGAACTTCAGGAGATTCCCATCTGCCCATTCTAAAGCACCTGCTCTTCCCTCTACATCATGGCACAACCATTCAGCATGTCAGCCCCTCTCCAGATTTTGCATCATCTCTAAACCTGCTGAGAGAGCACTCAAGCCAGCTGCCCACAAACACCCGTGACCCCAACCCCTTGACCATGCAAGGACAGAAAGCACCAAAGACTGCAAGAATACCAAGGTAAACAACAGAACAGCACTCTAGTTGTCAGCAAAACTACTCATGTCAAAGTAGAACACCTTGCAAAGGTGGTCTACTTACAAGGTGCCCCACATCAAGCACTGCATCAAACCAGAGGACAGGCTGCAAACGTGCCACTCATAAAAGAGGGGAGCTCTATGACTGGGCCAACACAAACTTTTGGAACGATGGGAAGTGCTCCCCACATCACAGGAATAACCAGATCTCAAGCACAATTTCCAGGACCACAGCCTGCTGTTGTAAACTGCCCTCCCCTGACACAGCTACGAGGACAACGGAAACCTCTTCACAAGGCACCCACAAACCACAGCACACAAGTGCCATGGGATGACCTCACTCACACCACCCCAACTCTCTAACGCTGTGGCTGCGTCTGCAGAGTGCCCTGACAGACACTTTCCATGCAAACCATCCCAAACACACCTGGTCACTTGAAGGCTGCCGCCAGGGCCAGAAGGACACGTCCTCAAGAGAGGACATGCAAAGGGAGCGTTGTGGGAAGGAAAACACGGCCCAGCTCATGACTTGCCAGGCTGTGGCACGCACCAGCTGCTTGCTGACAAATGCTGCCATGCGCAAAGGATGTCCGGCCCTTTGGGGACCAGCATAAAAGCCGGCCCAGCACCTCTGTCCCTCACTCGCCTCTGCTGACGCCTTCTCCTGCGCGCTCAACAAGGTGAGCCTCAAGCCCCTTGCCCTCTGCTCCTCACCCCCTGCCCCGGCTCTTCCAGCACGCTCTGCCCCAGCCTCAGCACCCCTCACGCCTCCCCAGCACCACAGCCCCACAGCCGCCTCCCCACTGCCTCGCCCTCCTGCACCACCGCCCCTCGCACCCCCACGCCCTCCGCTCTCCCATCACCCTCTCTCCTCTCCTCTCCTCTCCTGTCCTGTGCCAGGGCCCCTCCACACCACACACATGGCCTGCTACGACCTCTGCCGCCCCTGCGGACCCACCCCGCTGGCCAACAGCTGCAACGAGCCCTGTGTCAGGCAGTGTGAGGACTCCCGCGTCGTCATCCAGCCTTCCACCGTGCTGGTCACCCTGCCAGGACCCATCCTCAGCTCCTTCCCCCAGAGCACCGCCGTCGGATCCTCCTCATCCGCTGCCGTGGGCAACGTCCTGGGTGCCCAGGGAGTGCCCGTCTCCTCTGGGGGCTTTGGCTACGGCCTTGGCAACGGCTTCGGAGGCCTGGGCTGCTACGGTGGTGGAAGAGGCTGCAACATCTGCTAAGGGCCCTTGACAACATGCCTGAAACCGCCACACATGCTATGGAAGCCCTGGCTAGGATTGAGGATGCAAGTCCTGGCTGTTCCTTAAACATATATTTGCTATTCACAGCTCCTCCTGTCAAGGCACCAAGAAAGCAAGCAGGGCAGGGGCCAGCCCAGGCTGTCTGTTAACATGGCCCGGTGAGCTCCTCCTGTTCCCTCACTTCCTTCTCTTCATCAACCATCTGCTATGCCCAGTACTCTCTGTCTCAACCTGCATCTCACAAGCTAAGAAAGCTTCAGGGGACCTTTAGTGGGCTCCTCTCAGTTCAGGGCAGGGAGACCTCGGTGCTCTGAGAGCATGTACTTGAAACAGAAAACCTCGGTGAATGGTCATCCTACCCACACCTTAGACCAACTCTCTACAACCTTATGCTGTTACATTTTCACACTTTGTTCTCAATAAAGTTCTTCTGCATTCAAGCCTTTGATGCCTCCTCTTCCTTAATTCTACCAAGGCTCTTCCAACTTCATGCAGCACAAAGCCAGATCTCAAAAGGCCATCAGGGTGTGTGAACAACAGCCACAAAGTCTCTCCTAGGAAATATGCCACCACAACCAGCAACAAAGCAAACTGACACGTGCAGGCCTTCCACAATATGACAAAGCCCCATAACTCGCACAAAATAAGCACTGAACATGACAATGATCCACTATGCATGACAGCGATGATAGCATCCCAGCCTCCTGAGACCATTCGGTTGGGGTCCCAGGGCCAACTACACAGGAACTCAGGGCTCTGTCACCTACTACTGTGAGGACCATGGGTATCCCATGCAGGGTGCCCAGGTCTCCCCCCTCCTGCTCTGCGATCATCCTTTTACCCTAGTGTGTGCTCCTACTGCACTGACGATCTGGCTGCATTTTCTCGATTCTACCCATGTCAGAGTTTCCAGGCCATGGTCTCACCTTGCTATGGGGTCCACAAATGATGCTTTGCTGAGATGCTTAGAGGACCACCAGCCCCTCTTCACTGCAGGCTCCAACAGTGCAGGGTTTCTCCAGACAGAACATTCTCCCTGCTGCTCTGTTTCTGGAACACCTCTGCAGGGGACCCCAAGCCAACATCCCTCTGCTCTGACGTCACACACAAAGCCTACAGTGTGAGGTCACAATCCTCCACACCTTGGCTCCGCAAGGCCCTGCATGGCTCACTGGGAACAAGGTGCAGGAGCAAGCCTGTAACCTTGTTCTCCTGTGAAGATGGGGCTCTGAGATGCTTTGACCTTGGCGGGGCACCAAGTGCTCACTGAGCTGCTCTATCACTCCTCTTCCTCAACTGGGGAGAGGAAGAAACTCCCAAGTAAAGATAAGGACATGGACATCACTCTCCAGGTAACAGTGGCAGGAAAAAAGAGACTTGACTCATGGAAATTCATTTATCAAAAGTCAGAGTAAAATTAAGAGAAATGAAAACAATTCTTACAATACCTTCCCCCAACCTCTCCCTGCTGCAAGGTTCATCTTCCCTTCTAAATCTCTGACGCCCTTCTGAAAAATAGCACAGAGGGATAGGAATGGGGACTCTGCTCAGTTCACCCCATGGTCTTGCTGCTCTTCCTTCCCACTCACAATATTACCCTAGTCCATCATGGGGCCACTTCCACAGGAAACAGTCCTCCACAAACTTATGTGCAACCTTCCCACAACCTTTAGCAGATCTGGGGAAAGCTTCTGACATCTTCTCACAGAACCACCACACCAGCCCTATGCCTCCCAAACCATTCCCACGTAAACCCACTACACCCAGGGTCAACCTCATAAGCACAAGGTGACCAAGACACCCAAATTGCTCAAAGAATGGGAAATGCCTAAAGCCAGGCTTAGTGACCTGGCATCAAGACAGGGAAGGATGGAACACAATGGAAAGGGCAGCTCCTCACACACTACAACTACAAAGGCCAGACCAGCCTGACAGGGCTGCGTAGATATGGGACCACCTCTTCATAAGGCACCAACAAACCACAACAAATGAGTGCCACACGACTACATCGCTGAGGACACCCCCACCTCTCCAGTGCTTTTCTTGCATGGTCTGCCAAATGCCCTGACATAGACCATCAAAACCAAGCCTTTGGTCTCTAATACTTGAAAGCTGCCGCCATGGCCAGAAGGACACGTCCACAACAGGAGGACATGACCTTCCAGAATGCTTGGAAGGAAAACTCAACCACATCTAACTGCTTGCCAGGATCTGACAGGCACCAGCTGCTTGCACAAACATGCTGTCATGCACAGAGACTGTCTCAGCCCCCTCAGGCACTGCAGGACCAGCATAAAAGCCGGCCCAGCACCTCTGTCCCTCACTCGCCTCTGCTGACGCCTTCTCCTGCGCGCTCAACAAGGTGAGCCTCAAGCCCCTTGCCCTCTGCTCCTCACCCCCTGCCCCGGCTCTTCCAGCACGCTCTGCCCCAGCCTCAGCACCCCTCACACCTCCCCAGCACCACAGCCCCACAACAGCCTCCCCACTGCCTCGCCCTCCTGCACCACCGCCCCTCGCACCCCCACGCCCTCCGCTCTCCCATCACCCTCTCTCCCCTCCTCTCCTCTCCTGTCCTGTGCCAGGGCCCCTCCACACCACACACATGGCCTGCTACGACCTCTGCCGCCCCTGCGGACCCACCCCGCTGGCCAACAGCTGCAACGAGCCCTGTGTCAGGCAGTGCCAGGACTCCCGCGTCGTCATCCAGCCTCCCGCCGTGCTGGTCACCCTGCCAGGACCCATCCTCAGCTCCTTCCCCCAGAGCACCGCCGTCGGATCCTCCTCATCCGCTGCCGTGGGCAACGTCCTGGGTGCCCAGGGAGTGCCCGTCTCCTCTGGGGGCTTTGGCTTCGGAGGTCTGGGCTGCTACGGTGGTGGAAGAGGCTGCAACATCTGCTAAGGGCCATTGACAGCATGTCTGAAACCAGCCATCCACCCCGTGGAAACAACATCATGGATTAAGGACAAACCTTTGGGCCAATGCTAGTACACGGACTCAACATCTACAACTCCTTCTCTCAACACACAGTGAAGGCAAGCAGGGAAAGGACCCGGTTTGAATTCTCTGCAACCAAGGCCTTTGAGCATCTTCCACTTCTCCAACTTTGTTCTATGCATTGGTCTTTCTGCTATGTTCTTCCGACTCTCCTGCAAACACCTTCTCACACAAGAAGCACATGAAGTACCAACCTTGTGATATTTGCACTGTGGGGCACAAAGATCTCAGGGCCCTGGCAATACCTGCTACATACAATGTCTTATTGCTGCCCCACTTCACCTCTCACTGGTTCCCTTCCACTTGGTGCTCCTGCCTTTTCACTGTGTTTATATTCAATAAAGTTCTCCTGCATCCCAGCCTCAGGCCCTTCCTCTTCATTTCTTCCCAAAGACTCATCCAAAGTCACCCTCACAATCACTGGGCTCAACAGGCCATCAGGGTGGCTAAAACACACGATGAGACTCTCTGTGGAACAGTAGCACCAGCAAGACCACTCACTGGCACTCAGGGAGCTTCTCTGAACAAAAGCTTTGAAACACTGATGCACTTCCACCTTTGACACAAGCTCCTCATGTGTGCTGGGTTACCTCTGCCTGGATGCCTGGTGCCCATCCTTCAATTCCACCTCTCTCTGATCCAGAAACAAGGTTGTTGTGTGGCACCGTATCTAATGCTTTGAACAAGGCAAGGTAGATAATGGAAGTCACTCTTCCTATACCCACCAATGCTGTAACACCCTCACAGGAAGACACAAAGCTTGTCAGGCGTGATTTACCCATTATGAAGCCATGGTGTCTGTCAGTGATCACCTTCATCTTTTCTATGTTCCTTGGCATAGTTTGCAAGACAAACTGATCCATGATCTCTCCTGTCACAGAGGTGACATTGACCAGCCTTGAATTAACCTGGGCCTTCACTTGGACAACCTGGACCTCCTTGGAGTATTGTGTACAGTTCTGGTGTCCACATCATAAAAAGCACATGGAACTGTTGGAACAAGTCCAGAGCAGGTCTTCAAGGATGACCAGGGCCTGGAGCAGCTCCCATGTGAACACAGGCTGAGAACATTGGGGCTGTTCAGCCTGGAGAAGAGAAGCTGCTTGGAGACCTCAGAGCAGCTTCCAGTATCTGAAGGGGGCCTATAAGGATGCTGGGGAAGGGCTCTTCATTAAGGACTGTAGTGATAGAATAAGGGGTAACGGTTAAAAACTAAACAGGTGAAGTTTATATTGAATATAAGGAAGAAATTCTGTACTACCAGGGTGCTCAGACACTGGAATGGGTTGCCCAGGGAAACTGTGAATGCTCCATCCCTGTCAGTGTTCAAGGCCAGGTTGGACAGAGCCTTGGGTGACATGGTCTAGTGTGAGGTGTCCTTGCCCATGGCATGGACGTTGGAAGTGGATGATCTTAAGGTCCTTCCCAACTGCAACTATTCTATGATTCATTTCCACCTTGTTAGTAATGAAGCTACCATCTGCCAACTTGCTGGCTGAGGACTTGATCATATTGGCCAGGTTCTTAATGAGGATGCTGAACACGCTGGCCCCACATCCATTTCCTACACGACTTGAGACTTGCCTCCAACTGGACTTTGTGCCACTCGTCACAAGTCTCTGGGCTCAGCCCTTCAGCCGCTTGGCACTGCACTGGCCCCACACACAAAAGGTATTTTGGCAGCTTGTCAATGAGAATTCAAGAGGTGAAAGGGTCAAAGACTTTGCAAAGACAATCGAGGTAAACACCAGCCATGGCTCTCTCCTCATCCACAATAATGCGCACTTCCACACAAGGGAGACAGAGTTTGATCAAACATGAATTATCATTTGCAAACATATGCTGAGGACTTCACATCAACTTCTCATCATTCCTGGCATTTGCAGTCCTTTCTGGGAAGGTTTCCTACATCACCTTCCACAAGAACAAGAGCAGATTCAACAGCCCCTATTTGCCCAGTTCTTCCTTCCTATTCTTCTTCAAAAGAAGAGGCCATTCATCTCTTCTGGTTTTCAGGAACTACTCCGTTGTTGCACTGACCTTTGGGTTGCAAGGTCCCCATTCCACACACATCAGAGTCCACAGGCCATGGTCTCACCTTGCTATGGTGTTCTCAAATGAAACCTTGGATGATGCTGAGACCACCAGCCCTTCTTCACTGCACAGTCCAACAGTGACCCAATCAGGGGGGCTCCTGACCACCACCTTCACTGCTGGGGAGTCTCTGCATCACCTCTGCAGGAGACCCCAGCTCAACACCCCTCTGCTCTGAGGTCACACAGAAATCCCCAGTGTGAGGTCACAATGTTCTTTACCCTGGCTCAGCAAGGCCCTGCTTGGGGCACTGGGGACAAGTGCAGGAACAAGCCTGTAACCCAGCCCTGCTGTGAAGATGGGGCTCTTTGGTGGGTGGACTTTGGCTGGGCAACAAGTGCTCATTGAGCTCTTCTGCCATGCTCCTTCCTCAATTAGATAGGAGAAGAACAAAGAATCATAGAATAGTTAGAGTTGGAAAGGACCTTAAGATCATCTAGTCCCAAACCTCCTGCCATGGGCAGCGACACCTCACACTAAACCGTATCACCCAAGGCTTCATCCAACCTGGCCTTGAACACTGACAAAGGCCTCCAGAGTTGAGATCACAACATGGAGATCACTCACAGGTTTCCACAAGAAGCAAAACAGACTCGGCTGAGGATTTAATTTATCAAAACCAAAAGCAACATTAGAATTACAAGAAATAAAACCAAATCTTAAAAGACCTTCCCCAAACCTTCTTCAGCGTTCACTTCCCGCATGAATTACATAGTCCCTTCCCCAAAGTGACACATGGGGATGAGGAATGGGGTTGTAGTCAGTTCGACACACACTGTTGCTAATCCTCTTTGTTCCTCACACTCTACACATCTTCCATCCTGGGGTCCCCTCCAATACAAACAGCCCTTCATGAGTTTACCCAGCGTGGCTTCTTCAAACAGGACCCATGAGATATGGGGGCAGCTTCTTGCATGTCCTAACAGAAGCCACAACAGCAGCCACATATTCCAAACCCTTCCAAAAGAAACCCACTACAACAAGTACAACCTTAGAAACATAAATGGACAGCAAGACAAAAAACAGAGCTCACCCTACAGGAAAGGACAGGCTTAGACAGGGTTAGCAAACTGGTAGCAAGGTGGGGAGGAAAGAATACAATGAAAGTGCAGCCCCTCATACCCAGGAGATCTCCAACGAACAGAGAGCGTGAGGGCTGCAAGGACATGAGGAAACCTCTTCACAATGCACCCACAAACCACAGCATGCGGGTACCATGGGATGACATCATGGATGACACATCACTTCTTCACTGGTTTTGCTGCATGATCTGCAAAGTGTCCTGAAAGGTGCCATCAAAACCAAGCATTTACCCTTTAATATTTGCATTTATAAAGCTGCCGCCAGGGTCTGATAGACACGTCCTCAACAGCAGACATGCAAGGGGAGCGTTGTGGGAAGGAAAACACGGCCCAGCTCATGACTTGCCAGGCTGTGGCACGCACCAGCTGCTTGCTGACAAATGCTGCCATGCACAAAGGCTGTCCCGCCCCTCGGGGACCAGCATAAAAGCCGGCCCAGTGCCTCTGTCCCTCACTCGCCTCTGCTGACACCTTCTCCTGCGCGCTCAACAAGGTGAGCCTCAAGCCCCTTGCCCTCTGCTCCTCACCCCCTGCCCCGGCTCTTCCAGCACGCTCTGCCCCAGCCTCAGCACCCCTCACGCCTCCCCAGCACCACAGCCCCACAGCCCCACAACAGCCTCCCCACTGCCTCGCCCTCCTGCACCACCGCCCCTCGCACCCCCACGCCCTCCGCTCTCCCATCACCCTCTCTCCTCTCCTGTCCTGTCCTGTGCCAGGGCCCCTCCACACCACACACATGGCCTGCTACAACCTCTGCCGCCCCTGCGGACCCACCCCGCTGGCCAACAGCTGCAACGAGCCCTGTGTCAGGCAGTGTGAGGACTCCCGCGTCGTCATCCAGCCTTCCACCGTGCTGGTCACCCTGCCAGGACCCATCCTCAGCTCCTTCCCCCAGAGCACCGCCGTCGGATCCTCCTCATCCGCTGCCGTGGGCAACGTCCTGGGTGCCCAGGGAGTGCCCGTCTCCTCTGGGGGCTTCGGCTACGGCCTTGGCAACGGCTTCGGAGGCCTGGGTTGCTACGGTAGTGGAAGGGGCTGCAACATCTGCTAAGGGCCATTGACAACACGCCTGAAACCACTCACGTACATTCTAGAAGCAAAAACATGGACTGAGCATGCGTGTCCATGTTAATGCTGGCACACCATTCCACCTTCTGCAGCTCCTTCTCTTGTGGCACAAAGAAAGCAGGAAAGGGGCCAGACAAGCTGCCTGCTAACATCTAACATGGATGTCTTCCTCTTCTCCAAATTCCTTCCCTGGTGCAGCTCATCTACTCTGTGCAGTACTGTGTGCCACACCAGCATCTTACAGGATAAACTGCATCAGGGGACCTCCAGTGGGCTCCTGCCCATTCAAGCCAGCAAGACCTCGGTGCTCTGACAAAATCTACTGCATACAGAAGACCTCAGTGCATGGTCACCCTACTTGCATCTCAGATCTCTTCATCTTAAGCTTGTACATTTTCATGCTTTTGTCTCAATAAAGTTCTCCTGCAGCGCAGCCTCTCACGCTTCCTCGCCCTTTCCTCTACCAAAGCTGTTCCAAGTTCATGCAGCATGAAGCCAGGGCTCAAGAGGCCGTCAGTGTGGGTGGAAAAGTCCACATCTATTCTTCTTGGAAATATGGCACCACAGCCAACAAACAGTGGCACCTGGGGTGCTTTCACAAAGTGACAGGGGCTTGAGCCAGTGGTGGCTCAAAGACAGTCTTGAACATGATAAGACTCCCATGAGTACACCTCTGATGCAGTCACAACAGAGTCATGGGAGCATAAGGTTGTGTCCCAGGGCCACCCTGCTGCAAGGACCTTGAGCAGCCTATGCCGTGTGCGCAGATTACAACCCTTCCTGCTCTGAGATCCTGCTCTGATAAAAGTGTGAGTCAGTGTTGCACTGACCACCTGGTTGCTTAGTACCAGTTCCACACACACCAGAGTTTCCAGGCCATGGTCTCACCTTGGTAGGGGGTCCACAAATGTTGACTTGGAGTTTCCCCAAGCAATCAGCACCTCTTCACTGCGAAGCCCAACAGGGACCCATGCAGGGGGTCTCCTGACCAACATCCTCCCTGCTACTGAAACTCTGGATTACCTCTGCACGGGACCCCAAGACATCAACCCTCTGCTCTGAGGTCACACAGAAAGCCCCCAATCTGAGGTCACAATCCTCTGTGACTGTGAGGTCAGAGACCTGCATGGGGCACTGGGGACAAGTGCAGGACCAAGCCTGTGACCCAGGTCTACTGCAAAGTTGGGGTTCTCTGAGTGGAACCTGGCTGGGCACCAAGTGCTCAATGAGCTGCTCTATCACTCCTCTTCCTCAAGAGGATAGGGGACAGAAGTATAAAATGAAAGTCTCCTGAAACGAAATAAGAACATGGAGATCACCCACTGGTTTCCAGCAGCAGCAAAACAGACTTAATATGGGAAATTCATTTATCAAAATCAAAACTCAGAGTACAATTAGGAGAAATTTAAACAAATCTTGAAACACCTCCCCCTACGTCTCCCTTCTTCGAGGTTCATCCTCCCTCCTACATTACTTACTCCCTTGGCCAAAACAGCACAGAGAGACGGGAAGGGGAACTGTGCTCAATTCACACCACATTGTCTCTGCCAATACACACTCCTCACACTCTTCACCTGCTCCATTCTGGGGCCCCTTCCACAGGAATCAGCCCTCCACAAACTTATGTGAATCCTTCCCATAGGCTCTATGTGACTTGGAGAAAGTTTCTGGCACCTTCTCATGGAACACACAACAGCAGCATCATGGCTAACAAAAAAAAACCCACATGGAAGCACTGACCCAGTGAATACCTTCACTCAATCATTTCCAGTGGAAGCAAAAGACACTTAACATAGGGAAATTCCTTTAACACAATCAGGGTAGAAAAATAAGAAATTAATCAACTCTTAAAACACTTCCCCCCAAAACCTCCTTTCTTCAAGGATCCATTTTTTCCCAAAGTACTTACAACCTTGATCGAAGTGGCACAGGCAGTAGGGGAATGGGAGTTGTGGTCAGTTCAACAGATGCTGTCTCTGCCACTCCTTCCTCTTCACACTCTAAACTTCTACAATGTGGGGTCACTATAGTGGGAAAGAGATACCATGACCTTACCCTACATAGGTCCTTCCCACATGCCCTATTGGACACAGACAAAGCTTCTGGCATTTTCTCACAGAAGACACCACACCACAGGGGGGTGCAGGGGGTCTCTGGACCGACCATCATCCCTGCTGCTCTGTTTCCGGAACAGCTCTGCAGGGGACCCCAAGCCAACGTCCCTCTGCTCTGAGGTCACACACAAAGCCTAGAGTGTGAGGTCACAATCCTCCACACCTTGGCTCCGCAAGGCCCTGCATGGGGCACTGGGAACAAGGTGCAGGAGCAAGCCTGTAACCTTGTTCTCCTGTGAAGATGGGGCTCTGAGGTGCTTTGACCTTGGCTGGGCAACAAGTGCTCACTGAGCTGCTCTATCAGTCCTCTTCCTCAATTGGGAAGAGGAAGACACACCCAAGTAGAGATAAGGACATGGACATCACTCCCCAGGTAACAGTGACAGCAAAACAGACTTGACTCAGGGAAATTCATTTATCAAAAGTCAGAGAAGAATTAAGAGAAATGAAAACAACTCTTACAATACCTTCCCCCAACCTCTCCCTTCTACAGGTTTCACCTTCCCTTGTAAATCTCTGACTCCCTTCTGCAAAATAGCACAGAGGGATAGGAATGAGAACTCTGCTCAGTTCACCTCACATTCTCTCCACTCTTCCTTCCCCCTCGCACTCTTCACTTGCTCCATCATGGGGCCTCTTCCACAGGAAACAACCCTCCACAAACTTGTGTACAACCTTCCCACAACCTTTAGCAGACATGGGGGAAGCTTCTGCCATCCTCTCACAGAACCACCAAAGCAGCCCTGTGCCAACCAAACCATTTCCACGTAAATCCACTACACCCAGGGTCAACCTCACAAGCACAAGGTGACCAAGACACCCACAGAGCTCACCCCATGGGAAAGGCGTAAAGCCAGGCTTAGTGACATGGCAGAAAGAAAGGGAGGGATGGAACACAATGGAAGGAGCAGCTCCTCACACTCTACAACTACAAAGGCCAGAACAACCAGAAAGGGCTGTGGAGATATGGGGCCACCTCTTCATAAGGCACCAACAAACCACAACAAACGAGTGCCACAGGATTACATCGTTGATGACACCCCCACCTCTACAATGCTTTTGTTGCATGGTCTGCCAAGTGCACTGCCATGAACCATCAAACCCAAGCCTTTGGTCTCTAATGCTTGTAAGCTGCCGCCATGGCCAGAAGGACACGTCCTCAACAGGAGGACATGACCTTCCAGAATTCTTGGAAGAAAACACAACCACAACTAATTGCTTGCCAGGATCTGACACGCACCAGCTGCTTGCACAAACATGCTGTCATGCACAGAGACTGTCTCAGCCCCCTCGGGCACTGCAGGACCAGCATAAAAGCCGGCCCAGCACCTCTGTCCCTCACTCGCCTCTGCTGACGCCTTCTCCTGCACCTCAACAAGGTGAGCATCAAGCCCCTTGCCCTCTGCTCCTCACCCCCTGCCCCGGCTCTTCCAGCACGCTCTGCCCCAGCCTCAGCACCCCTCACGCCTCCCCAGCACCACAGCCCCACAACAGCCTCCCCACTGCCTCACCCTCCTGCACCACCGCCCCTCGCACCCCCACGCCCTCTGCTCTCCCATCACCCTCTCTCCTCTCCTCTCCTGTCCTGTCCTGTGCCAGGGCCCCTCCACACCACACACATGGCCTGCTACGACCTCTGCCGCCCCTGCGGACCCACCCCGCTGGCCAACAGCTGCAACGAGCCCTGTGTCAGGCAGTGTGAGGACTCCCGTGTCGTCATCCAGCCTTCCACCGTGCTGGTCACCCTGCCAGGACCCATCCTCAGCTCCTTCCCCCAGAGCACCGCCGTCGGATCCTCCTCATCCGCTGCCGTGGGCAACGCCCTGGGTGCCCAGGGAGTGCCCGTCTCCTCTGGGGGCTTCGGCTACGGCCTTGGCAACAGCTTCGGAGGCCTGGGCTGCTACGGCAGAGGAAGAGGCTGCAACATCTGCTAAGGGCTCTTGACAACACACATGGAACCACGCACATACATTCTAGAAGCAAAGACATGGACTGCGGATGCATGTCTGTGTTAATGCTCGCACCCCAGTTCACCTTCTGCAGCTCCTTCTCTTGTGCCACAAAGCAACCAGGAAAGGGGCCAGAAAAGCTGCCTGCTAACATCTAACATGGATGTCTTCCTCTTCTCCAAATTCCTTCTCTGCTGCACCTCATCTGCTTCGTGCAGTACTGTGTGACGCACCAGTATCTTACAGGCTAAACTGCATCAGGGGACCTCCAGTGGGCTCCTGTCCATTCCAAGCAGGAAGACCTCGGTGCTCTGACAAAATCTACTGCATACAGGAGACCTCAGTGCATGGCCACCCTACCTGCACCTCAGCTCTCTTCCTCCTTACACTTGTACGTTTTCATGCTTTTGTCTCAATAAAGTTCTCCTGCATCCCATCCTCTCACGCTTCCTCACCCTTTCTTCTACCAAAGCTCTTCCATGTTCACACAGCACAAATCCAGGACTCAACAGGCGATCAGTGTTGGTGAAAAAGGCCACAGGGATTCTCCTGGGAAGCTTCTCAATATGACCAGCAAGGACTGGCACCTGGGGTGCTTCCACAAAGTCACAGAGGTTTCTGCCAGCACTGGCTCAAAGACAGTCTTGAACATGACAACGCTCCCATGAGAACACCTCTGATGGAGTGGCCATAGGCCCATGAGACCATTCAGCTGGAATCTGTGGTCACCCACAGAGACACTCATGGTCCAGTTCCCTGTTGCTGCAAGGCCCTTGCGTGTCCCATGCAGTGTGTGCAGGTCACCACCCTTCCTGCTCTGACATCCTCCTCTGACCCCGGAGTGTGTCCTTCATGCACTGACCTTTGGGATGAAAAGTCCCCAGTCCACACACCAGATTTTCCAGGCCATGGTCTCACCTTACTATTTGGTACACAAATGATGACTTGGACGTTTCCCAACCACCTGCCCCTCTTCCCTGCAGAGTCCAACACTGACCCAAGCAGAGGGTCCCCTGACCACCATCCTCCCTGCTACAGAATCTCTGGACCACCTCTGCAGGGGACCCCAAGACACCACCCCTCTGCTCTGAGGTCACACAGAAAGCCCCCAAGGTGGTGTCACAGTCTTCTTCACCTTGGCTGAGCACAGCCCTGCATGAGGCACTTATGACAAGTGCTGGACCAAGCCTGTGACCCATTTCTGCTGCAAAGATGGGGGTCTGTGGTCATAGACTTTGGCTGGGCGCCACGTGCTCATTGAGCTGCTCTATCATTCCTCTTCCTCAACTGGGTAGGGGGACAGCAATATCACAAAAGGCTCCCAGATTAAGATAAGGACATGGAGATCACTCACAGGCAGGAGATCACATCACTGGTAACAAAACAAGCTTCACTCGTACAAATTAATTGATCAAAATTAAATTACTTTTTAAAAACATCACAGTAGAATTATTAGAAATAAACCAAATCTTGAAACACCTTCCCCAAACCTACTTCCATGTTCACCTTCCCTCATATTCCCTTCCCCTAAGCCACAAATGAATATGAGGAATGGGGCTCGTAGTCAGTTCAACAGACATTGTTGTTAATGCTCTTTGGTCCTCACACACTTTCCCTCCTCCATTCTGGAATCCCTTCCAAGGGAAACAGAGCTCCATGAATTTACTTAATGTGTGTTCTTCAAACAGGATCTCTGACACATGGGGTAACCTTCTGTGTCTTCTAACAGAACCTTCCCAAATAAACCCATTACAAGTACAACCTTACCAGCATTAAAAGCCACAACGACACCCAGAGAGCTCACCAAACAGGAAAGGACAGGCCCACAGACAGGATTAGTGAGCTGGCAGCAAGGCACAGAGGGACCGAATGCGATGGAAGGGGCAGTCCCTTACAGCCAGCACAGCCCCAAAGGCCAGACCAACCTGACAGGGCTGCAAGGACATGGGGCTACTTCTGCACAACACAGCCACAAACCAGAACACACGAGTGCTATGGGATGACATCACTGAAGACACCTCCACCTCTCCAATGCTTTTGTTGCATGGTCTGCCAAATATCCTGACATGCACCATCAACCCCAAGTCTTTGGCCTCTAGTACTTGAAAGCTGCCGCCATGGCCAGAAGGACACATCCTCAACAGGAGAACATGAACTTCCAGAATTCTTGGAAGGAAAACACAACCACAACTAATTGCTTGCCAGGATCAGACACGCTCCAGCTGCTTGCTGACAAATGCTGCCATGCACAAAGGCTGTCCCGCCCCTCGGGGACCAGCATAAAAGCCGGCCCAGCGCCTCTGTCCCTCACTCGCCTCTGCTGACGCCTTCTCCTGCGCGCTCAACAAGGTGAGCCTCAAGCCCCTTGCCCTCTGCTCCTCACCCCCTGCCCCGGCTCTTCCAGCACGCTCTGCCCCAGCCTCAGCACCCCTCACGCCTCCCCAGCACCACAGACCCACAGCCCCACAACAGCCTCCCCACTGCCTCGCCCTCCTGCACCACCGCCCCTCGCACCCCCACGCGCTCCGCTCTCCCATCACCCTCTCTCCTCTCCTCTCCTGTCCTGTGCCAGGGCCCCTCCACACCACACACATGGCCTGCTACGACCTCTGCCGCCCCTGCGGACCCACCCCGCTGGCCAACAGCTGCAACGAGCCCTGTGTCAGGCAGTGTGAGGACTCCCGCGTCGTCATCCAGCCTCCCGCCGTGCTGGTCACCCTGCCAGGACCCATCCTCAGCTCCTTCCCCCAGAGCACCGCCGTCGGATCCTCCTCATCCGCTGCCGTGGGCAACGTCCTGGGTGCCCAGGGAGTGCCTGTCTCCTCTGGGGGCTTCGGCTACGGCCTTGGCAACGGCTTCGGAGGCCTGGGCTGCTACGGCAGAGGAAGAGGCTGCAACACCTGCTAAGGGCTCTTGACAACACGTATGAAACCACTCGTGTTCATTCTAGAAGCAAAGACATGGACTGAGGATGCAAGCCTGGGGTAATGCTGGCAAACAAGTTCACCTTCTGCAGCTCCTTCTCTTGTGGCACAAAGCAACCAGGAAAGGGGCCAGACAAGCTGCCTGGTAACATCTAACATGGAATTTGGAGTAGAGGAAGACATCCTTCTCTGCTGCACCTCATCTGTTTCGTGCAGTACTGTGTGCCGCACAAGCATCTTACACGATAAACTGTATCAGGGGACCTCCAGTGGGCTCCTGCCCATTCAAGCCAGGAAGACCTCAGTGCTCTGACAAAATCTACTGCATACAGAAGACCTCAGTGCATGGTCACCCTACTTGCATCTCAGCTCTCTTCCTCCTTATGCTTGTACATTTTCATGCTTTTGTCTCAATAAAGTTCTTTTGCATCGCAGCCTCTCACGCTTCCTCGCCCCTTCCTCTACCAAAGCTGTTCCAAGTTCATGCAGCACGAAGCCAGGGCTCAAGGGGCCATCAGTGTGCTTGGAAAAGTCCACATCTATTTTTCTTGGAAATATGGCACCACAACCAACAAATAGTGGCACCTGGGGTGCTTTCACAAAGTGGCAAAGTCTTGAGCCAGTGCTGGCTGAAAGACAGTCTTGAACCTGACAACACTCCCATGAGCATGCCTCTGATGCAGTCAGAACAGATTCCTGGGACCATAAGGGTGGTGTCCCAAGTCAGCCCTTGCTGCAATGGCCTTGGGTATGCTATGCAGTGTGTGCAGATCACCACTCCTCCTGCTCTGAGATCCTCCTCTGACAAAAGTGTGAGTCATTGTTCCACTGACCACCTGGTTTCTGGTACCCATTTCACACACACCATAGTTTCCAGACCTTGTTAGGGGGTCCACACATGTTGACTTGGAGTTTCCCCAAGCAATCAGCACCTCTTCACTGTGAAGCCCAACAGGGACCCATGCAGGGGGTCTCCTGACCAACATCCTCCCTACTGCAGAATCTCTGGATCACCTCTCCGGTGGTCTCCAGTTCAACATCCCTCTGCTCTGAGATCACACAGAAAGCCCCCACTGTGAGGTCACAATCCTCATCACCTCGGCTCTGCACAGCACTGCATGGGGCACTGGGAAAAGTGCAGGACCAAGCCTGTGACCCAGCTCTGCTGCAAAGATGGGGTCTGTGATTGGAGACTGGCTGGACACCAAGTGCTCAATGAGCTGCCTATCAGTCCTCTTCCTCAAGAGGACAGGGAGGAAGAATAAGATCAAAGTTCCCTGAATTGTGATAAGGATCTGGATATCACCCACTGGTTTCCAGTGGCAGCAAAACAGACTTAATATGGAAAATTAATTTATTAAAATCAAAAGTCAGAGTAGAATTAAGAGAAATAAAAACAAATCTGAAAACAACTTCCCCCTACCTCTCCCTTCTTCGAGGTTCATCTTCCCTCCTACATTACTTACCCCCTTGCCCAAAACAGCACAGAGGGATGAGAAGGGCAATTGTGGTCACTTCACCCCAAATTCTCTCTGCCACTCCATTCTCCTCTCACTCTTCACCTGCTCCATTCTGGGGCGCCTTCCACAGGAATCAGCCCTCCACAAACTTATCTGAATCCTTCCCATAGGCTCTATTTTATTGGAGAAAGATTCTGGCACCTTCTCGTGGAGCACACCACAGCAGCATCATGGCTAACAAAAAAATTCCACATAAAAGCACTCACCCAGTGAACACCTTACAAGTCAAAAGGCCACCAAGACAACCACAGAGCACTTCCAAAGGGAAAGGACAGGCCAAAAGCCAGGCTTAGAGACCTGGCAGTAAGGCAGAGGGGTACCAGATGCAATGGGAGGGGCAGACCCCTCACGGCCAGCACAGCTCCAAAGCCCAGACCACTGCAACAATGCTGTGAGGACATGGGGCCCCCTCTTCACAATTCCTCTTGCCTCAATAAAGTTCTCCTCCATCAAAGCTTGCGATGCCTGCTCTGCCTTTCTTCTACCAAGGCTCTTCCAACTTCACACAGCACTAAGTCAGGTATCAGAAAGTCATCCATGGAAGTGGAAAAATGCCGTAAGTCTTCTCCTGGGAAGTATGCCACCACTCATAGCAAAGACAGGCTCTGGGGTTGCTTCCACAATATGACAGTAGTTTGAGGCACCAAATGTCTTGAAAATGACAACAACAGCCCAGTGCCTCAGCATGCCTGAAATCCAGGAGAGAATGGGCCCACCTCATGTTGCCTGGTCACATAGTTCATGGACCTCCTCTTCTTCCCCACTTTCCTTCTCTGCACTTCTCATTCTGATCCAGACCACTTCAAGCACTATTGCACAACCTAAACCACACTGGGAATCTCTAGTGCACTGCTCATACTGTGGGGCACAAAGACCTCAGGATTCAAGTGAAACCTGCTACACATAGGAGACCTGGCTGATGCTTGCCCTACTTTTAGCTCACACTGCTTCCCTTGGCTCTCCTGCCTTTTCACCATTTATTTCCTCAATAACCATCACTTCATCCCAGCGTCAGACACCTCCTCTTCTTCACTTCTCCCAGTGCTCATACAATCTCAACCAGCACAAAGCTAGAGCTCAACAGGCAATCAAGCTGGTGGAAAATGTCCACCAGACCACTGTAATGGATAAAATCCCCTGCAAAACCCTCCTGTGGGCTTCCAGCACACAAAATAGCTCTTGCCTTGAGAAAAGTCTTGCAAAAGTTCATGCACTTCTACTCACACCTTGGACACAAGCTCTCCATGGCATCACATACTTCACAAACTCTCTTTCAAAGCACAACTACGTGTCCATCACAACAAGCAGAACCATAGCAAACAAAATTTCGTGCACAGGGGAGATCTGGGGATCATCTGAAAAAGAATCATCTGCAGTGTTCCTCAGGGCTCCATTTCAGGGCCATTTTGGAACAAAATTTTTCTCACACACCTACAGGCAGCAGTTGAATGCACTGTTCACAAGTTTGCTGATGGGACCGGGAGATGCTGTTGATTCTCTTGAGGGATAAGAGGTCTTGCAGAAGGATCTCGGTAGCTTGGAGCATTGGGCAGCCATCAACGGCAGGAAATTTCAGAAGCACAAATGTTGGATTCTGTGCCTGGCATGGAGCGATGCTGCACACAAGCACAGCCTGGGAGAGGAGTTCCTGGAGAGCAGCCATGCAGAAAGGCACCTGCGGGTGCTGGCTGGCAGCAGGTTCAATAGGAGTCAGCAGTGTGCCCTGGCAGACAAGAGGGCAAACAGCATCCTGGGGTGCATGTGACTGTTCACTCAACTCTTGCTCGGATTTTGGTTACCCCGGGTTCTAGTGTCGCCTGACGTATTCTGGGAGCAGCACCATGAGGTCCAGATGAGGCACCGTTTAGGTAGAACACGTGGTAAGAAAGGGCTGTACGTGCACTATGAAGCCATTATCACCTGGAAATTGCTGTCTCCTGCACATCAACTTTGGTCTGGCAGTTCACTCAGAAGCCACTAAATTATGGAAAGGCATCAGACCAAACCTCCAATCTGGAAGGTACAAAGCATCAGCTAACCCTAAAAAGCTTTTGAAGCAGATCCAGCAGCACCTCGAATGCTGAGGCTTTCATGTTTCCAGGAGTGACACAAGTAACTTCTGAACCATGACAGAGCAGGAAGAAGGAGCACTGTTACCATAGGCAGGTATTTATATATTTTTTCTCATAAGTGCAGTATGAGAAGACTCAGATGTTCTAAGTTATCATTTGGATACTGGAGAAGTGAATTTACATCTTAACATACACTGCGCAAAAATGGGTACAGCCCCGATTCCTTGTTCCTTCAGTGTATTTCATTATGAGCTCAGGACATAGAGTTGAAGTAACTGAAGACATTGACCTGTAAATCTGAGCAACCTAAGTGCATCCTAACACTGGGCACAGATCAGGCTCAACAGCCTCCAGTGTGCCAGATCCACCCTGTTGATTTTCTTACAGATACAAAGGGATGAGCTCAATTTCAGACATGGGGAAGCTCTGCAAGAAACCCACAAACCACAGCACAAGAGTGCCACAGGATGACATCACTGACGACTACCCCACCTCCCCAATGCTTTTGTTGCATGGTCTGCCAAATGCCCTGACATAGACCATCAAACCCAAGCCTTTGGTCTCTAATACTTGAAAGCTGCCGCCATGGCCAGAAGGACACGTCCTCAACAGGAGCACATGAACTTCCAGAATTCTTGGAAGGAAAACACAACCACAACTAATTGCTTGCCAGGATCTGACACGCACCAGCTGCTGGCACAAACATGCTGTCATGCACAGAGACTGCCTCAGCCCCCTCGGGCACTGCAGGACCAGCATAAAAGCCAGCCCAGTGCCTCTGTCCCTCACTCGCCTCTGCTGACACCTTCTCCTGCGCGCTCAACAAGGTGAGCCTCAAGCCCCTTGCCCTCTGCTCCTCACCCCCTGCCCCGGCTCTTCCAGCACGCTCTGCCCCAGCCTCAGCACCCCTCACGCCTCCCCAGCACCACAGCCCCACAACAGCCTCCCCACTGCCTCGCCCTCCTGCACCACCGCCCCTCGCACCCCCACGCCCTCCGCTCTCCCATCACCCTCTCTCCTCTCCTGTTCTGTCCTGTGCCAGGGCCCCTCCACACCACACACATGGCCTGCTACGACCTCTGCCGCCCCTGCGGACCCACCCCGCTGGCCAACAGCTGCAACGAGCCCTGTGTCAGGCAGTGTGAGGACTCCCGCGTCGTCATCCAGCCTTCCACCGTGCTGGTCACCCTGCCAGGACCCATCCTCAGCTCCTTCCCCCAGAGCACCGCCGTCGGATCCTCCTCATCCGCTGCCGTGGGCAACGTTCTGGGTGCCCAGGGAGTGCCCGTCTCCTCTGGGGGCTTTGGCTACGGCCTTGGCTACGGCTTCGGAGGCCTGGGCTGCTACGGAGGTGGAAGAGGCTGCAACACCTGCTAAGGGCCCTTGACAACACGCATGAAACCGCTCATGTTCATTCTAGAAGCAAAGACGTGGACTGAGGATGCATGTCCATGTTAATGCTGGCACCCCAGTTCACCTTCTGCAGCTCATTCTCTTGTGGCACAAAGAAACCAGGAAAGGGGCCAGACAAGCTGCCTGCTAACATCTAACATGGATGTCTTCCTCTTCTCCAAATTCCTTCTCTGCTGCACCTCATCTGCTTTGTGCTGTACTGTGTGCTGCACCAGCATCTTACAGGATAAACTGCATCAGGGGACCTCCAGTGGGCTCCTGCCCATTCAAGCCAGGAAGACCTCGGTGCTCTGACAAAATCTACTGCATACAGAAGACCTCAGTGCATGGTCACCCTACTTGCATCTCAGCTCTATTCCAACTTATGCTTGTACATTTTCATGCTTTTATCTCAATAAAGTTCTCCTGCATCCCATCCTCTCATGCTTCCTCGCCCTTTCTTCTACCAAAGCTGTTCCAAGTTCACACAGCAAAAATCCAGGACTCAACAGGCCATCAGTGTTCGTGAAAAAGACCACAGGGATTCTCCTGGCAGTATGTCACTTAGACCAGCATGGACTGGCACCTGGGTTGCTTTCACAAAGTGACAGAGGTTTGTGCCATTGCTGGCTCAAAGACAGTCTTGAACATGACAACACTCCCATGAGCACATCTCTGATGAAGTGGCCAAAGACTCATGAGACCATTTAAGTGAAATCCCAGGGCCACCCACAGAGAGATTCATGATCCAGTCCCCTCTTGATGCAAGGACCTTGGGTATCCTATGCACTGCATGCAGGTTACCACCCTTCCTGCTCTGAGATCCTCCTCTGACCCAGGAGTGTGTCCTTGTTGCACTGACCTTTGGGATGAAAGGTCCCATTCCACACACACCAGATTTTCCAGGCCATGGTCTCACCTTGCTATTGGGTCCACAACTGATGAATTGGAGTTTCCCCAAGCCATCAGCACCTCTTCACTGTGAAGACCAACAGTGACCCTAGCAGAAGATCTCCTGACTGCCATCCTCCCTGCTGCAGAGTATCTAGAACACCTTTGCAGGGGACCCCAAGACACCACCCCTCTGCTCTGAGGTCACACAGAATGCCCCCACTGTGAGGTCACAATCCTCCTCACCTTGGCTCAGCACAGCCGTGCATGGGGCACTGGGGAGAAGTGCAGGACCAAGCCTCTGACCCAGGTCTGCTGCAAGGATGGAGCTCCATGAGTGGAACTTGGCTGGTCACCAAGCGCTCAATGAGCTGCTCTATCACTCCTCTTGTTCAAGAGGATAGGGGAGAGAAGAAGAAGATGAATGTCTCCTAAATTGAGATAAGAACATGGAGATCACCCACTGATTTCCAGTGGCTGCAAAACAGACCTAATGTGGGGAAATTCATTTATCAAAATCAAAAGTCAGAGTAGAATTAGATGAAATTAAAACAAATCTGAAAACATCTTCCCCCAAACTCTCCATTCTCCAGGGTTCATCTTTCTTTCTAAATTACTTACCCCTTTGCCCAAAACAGCACAGAGGGATGAGAAAGGGAATTGTGGTCAGTTCACCCCACTTTGTCACTGCTCTTGCTTCCCCCACACTCTTCACCTGTTCCATGCTGGGGCTTCTTTCCCAGGAACTTACCTGGATCTTTCCCACAGGTTCTATCAGTCTTGGAAATACCTTCTCATGTATTCTTAATGAAGACAAAACAGCAGCCCAGTGTCTACCAAAACACCTCCACGTAAACCAACTACAGCCAGGGACAACCTCAGAAACACAATTGCACCAGAACACTTCCTCTGACATCACATAGGAAGCCTCTAGTATGAGGTCAGAATCATCCTCACAGTGACGCAATGAGGCCCTGCATAAGGCAATGGGAACGAAGTGCAGGAACAAGCCTTTCACCCTGTTCTCCTCTGAAGATGAGGCTCTGTGGTGTGTTCACCTTGGCTGGACACCAAGTGCTCACTGAGCTCCTGCATCACTCCTCTTCCTCAACTGCTTGTGGAGGAGAAGAATAAGACTAAAGCCTCCAGAATCATTTTCAGCGACAGCAAAACAGACTTAACATGGGAAAATTCCTTTAACAAAATCAGGGCAATAAAGTAAAAAATTAATCAACTCTTAAAACACTTTCCTCAACACCTCCTTTCTTCAAGAATCCACTTCTGTCCCAAAGTACTTACAACCTTGACCAAAGTGGCACAGGCCGTAGGGGAATGGGAGTTGTGATCAGTGCAACACACATTGTCTCTGCCATTCCTTCCTCTTCACACTCTTAACTTCTACACTGTGGGGTCACTATAATGGGAAAGAACCCTCCAGGACCACCCACAACATAGGTCCTTCCCACATGCTCCATTGGACACGGAGAAAGCTTCTGGCATTTTCTCACAGAAGGTACCACACCATATCCATGGCTACCAAAACCTTTCCACATAAAAACACTCTCCCAGTGACAACCTTACAGTCACAAAGTGCACCAGGACATGAACAGACCTCAACCAAGGTCTGAAGTCAGGATTAGGGATCTGCCCTCTGCAGCCTTGCCTCCTGGCTGAAAAATAACCTACCATTAACACCTATCTAAGCTAGTCCTCATAGCAAGGATCTTCCAGTCCCTACAGCATCTTGGTGGTCCTGGATTGGGCTGGCACCACTACATCCATGCCATTCTTCTAGTGAGAACCTCTCAACTGGACATAGGCCTCCACACAAAGCCTCACCAGCATTGAAGAGAGCAAGAACACCCACACACACCACCAACAAAACTGCTAACAAATATATTCCCATTGCTCTCATGGTAACTCTTGGACACATTTGCTGCAAGGGTGCATTGCTGTACCATCCTGAGCTTCTTCACCAGCACCACAAAGCTGTACTCAGCAAAGTTGCTTTCCAGCTTCTCAGTCTCCAGAATGTTCTAACAACAGGCACCATTCTGCCGTATATGGAAACCTTGACATTTCTTCCTGTTGAACTTCAGGACATTCCTATCTGCCCATTCTCCAGCACCTCCTCTTCCCTCTACATCATGGCACAACCATCCAGCATCTCAGCCCCTCTCCAGATACTGCATCATCTCTAAACCTGCTGAGAGAGCACTCAAGCCAGCTGCCCACAAACACCTGTGACCCCACACCCCTTGACCATGCAAGGGGAGAAAGCATCAAAGCCTTTGCAACAGTACTGAGGTAAACAACAGAACAGCACTCTCCTTGACCACAAAGCTCTTCATGTCACAGTAGAACACCCTTACAAAGGTGGTCTACTTACAAGGTGTCCCACATCAAGCACTGCATCAAACCAGAGGACAGGCTGCAAACATGCAACTTATAAAAGAGGTTAGTGCTACAACTGGGCCAACAAAAAACTTTTGGAACGATGGGAAGTGCTCCCCACATCACAGGAAGAACCAGATCTCAAGCACAGTTTCCAGGACCACAGCCTGCTGTTGCAAACTGCCCTCCCCTGACACAGCTACGAGAACAAGGGAGACCTCTTCACAAGGCACCCACAAACCACAGCACACGAGTGCCATGGGATGACCTCACTCACATCACCCCAACTCTCTAACGCTGTGGCTGTGTCTGCAGAGTGCCCTGACAGACACTTTCCATGCAAACCGTCCCAAACACACCCTGTCACTTGAAGGCTGCCGCCAGGGCCAGATGGACACGTCCTCAAGAGAGGACATGCAAAGGGAGCGTTGTGGGAAGGAAAACACGGCCCAGCTCATGACTTGCCAGGCTGTGGCACGCACCAGCTGCTTGCTGACAAATGCTGCCATGCGCAAAGGCTGTCCCGCCCCTTGGGGACCAGCATAAAAGCCGGCCCAGCTCCTCTGTCCCTCACTCGCCTCTGCTGACGCCTTCTCCTGCGCGCTCAACAAGGTGAGCCTCAAGCCCCTTGCCCTCTGCTCCTCACCCCCTGCCCTGGCTCTTCCAGCACGCTCTGCCCCAGCCTCAGCACCCCTCACGCCTCCCCAGCACCACAGCCCCACAGCCCCACAACAGCCTCCCCACTGCCTCGCCCTCCTGCACCACCGCCCCTCGCACCCCCACGCCCTCCGCTCTCCCCACACCCTCTCTCCTGTCCTGTCCTGTGCCAGGGCCCCTCCACACCACACACATGGCCTGCTACGACCTCTGCCGCCCCTGCGGACCCACCCCGCTGGCCAACAGCTGCAACGAGCCCTGTGTCAGGCAGTGTGAGGACTCCCGCGTCGTCATCCAGCCTCCCGCCGTGCTGGTCACCCTGCCAGGACCCATCCTCAGCTCCTTCCCCCAGAGCACCGCCGTCGGATCCTCCTCATCCGCTGCCGTGGGCAACGTCCTGGGTGCCCAGGGAGTGCCCGTCTCCTCTGGGGGCTTCGGCTACGGCCTTGGCTACGGCTTCGGAGGCCTGGGCTGCTACGGCGGGGGAAGAGGCGGCAACATCTGCTAAGGGCCCTTGACAACACACATGAAACCACTCACGTACATTCTAGAAGCAAAGACATGGACTGAGGATGCATGTCTGTGTTAATGCTCACACCGCAGTTCACATTCTGCAGCTCTTTCTCTTGTGGCACAAAGCAAGCAGGAAAGGGGCCAGAGAAGCTGCCTGGTAACATCTAACATGGATGTCATCCTCTTCTCCAAATTCCTTCTCTGCTGCACCTCATCTGCTTAGTGCAGTACTGTGTGCCGCACCAGCATCTTACAGGATAAACTGCATCAGGGGACCTCCAATGGGCTCTGGCCAGTTCAGGGCTGGAAGACCTTGGTGCCCTGACAAAATCTACTGCATACAGAAGACCTCAGTGCATGGTCACCCTACTTGCATCTCAGTTCTCTTCCTCCTTATGCTTGTACGTTTTCATGCTTTTGTCTCAATAAAGTTCTCCTGCATCCCAGCCTCTCACGTTTCCTCGCCCTTTCTTCTACCAAAGCTCTTCCAAGTTCACGCAGCACAAATCCAGGACTCAACAGGCCATCAGTGTTGGTTAAAAAGGCCACAAGGATTCTCCTGAGAAGTTTCTCACTATGACTAGTAAGGACTGGCACCTGAGGTGCTTCCACAAAGTCACAGAGATTTGTGCCATTGCTGGCTCAAAGAAGGCCTTGAACATGACAATACTCCCATGAGCACATCTCTGATGAAGTGGCCAAAGACTCATGAGACCATTTAAGTGGAATCCCAGGGCCACCCACAGAGAGATTCATGATCCAGTCCCCCCTTGCTGCAAGGACCTTGGGTATCCTATGCACTGCGTGCAGGTCACCACCCTTCCTGCTCTGAGATCCTTCTCTGACCCAGGAGTGTGTCCTTGTTGCACTGATCTTTGGGATGAAAGGTCCCCATTCCACACACACCAGATTTTCCAGACCATGGTCTCACCTTGCTGTCGTGTCCACAAATGATGACTTGGAGTTTCCCCAAGCCATCAGCACCTCTTCACTTTGTAGACCAACAGTGTCCCAAGCAGAGTGTCTCTTGACCGCCATCCTCCCTGCTGCAGAGTATCTGGAACACCTTTTCAGGGGACCCCAAGACACCACCCCTCTGCTCTGAGGTCACACAGAAAGCCCCCACTGTGAGGTCACAATCCTCCTCACCTTGGCTCAGCACAGCACTGCATGGGGCACTGGGGACAAGTGCAGGACCAAGCCTATGACCCAGGTCTGCTGCAAGGATGGAGCTTCATGAGTGGAACTTGGCTGGGCACAAAGCGCTCAATGAGCTGCTCTATCACTCCTCTTCCTCAAGAGGATAGGGGAGAGAAGAATAAGATTAGTGTCCCCTGAATCGAGATAAGAACATGGAGATCACCCACTGGTTTCCACTAGCAGCAAAACAGACTTAATATAGGGAAAATTCATTTATCAAAATCAAAAGTCAGAGTAGAATTAGAAGAAATTAAATCTGAAAACATCTTCCCCCAAACTCTCCCTTCTACAGGGTTCATCTTTCCTTCTAAATTACTTACCCCCTTGCCCAAAACAGCACAGAGGGATGAGAAAGGGAATTGTGGTCAGTTCACCCCACTTTGTCACTGCTCTTGCTTCCCCCACACTCATCACCTGTTCCATGCTGGGGCTTCTTTCCCAGGAACTTACCTGGATCTTTCCCACAGGTTCTATCAGTCTTGGAAATACCTTCTCACGTATTCTTAATGAAGACAAAACAGCAGCCCAGTGTCTACCAAAACTCTTGCACGTAAACTAACTACAGCCAGGGACAACCTCAGAAACACAATTGCACCAGAACACTTGCTCTGACATCACATAGGAAGCTTCCAGTAGGAGGTCACAATCATCCTCACAGTGACGCAATGAGGCCCTGCATAAGGCAATGGGAACAAAGTGCAGGAACAAACCTGTCACACCCTGTTCTCCTCTGAAGATGGGGCTCTGTGGTGGGTTCACCTTGGCTGGGCACCAAGTGCTCACTGAGCTCCTGCATCACTCCTCTTCCTCAACTGCTTGTGGAGGAGAAGAATAAGACTAAAGCCTCCAGAGTCAGTTTCAGCGGCAGCAAAACAGACTTAACATGGGGAAATTCCTTTAACAAAATCAGGGCAATAAAGTAAGAAATTAATCAACTCTTAAAACACTTTCCTCAACACCTCCTTTCTTCAAGGATCCACTTCTGTCCCAAAGTACTTACAACCTTGACCAAAGTGGCACAGGCCGTAGGGGAATGGGAGTTGTGATCAGCACAACACACATTGTCTCTGCCATTCCTTCCTCTTCACACTCTTAACTTCTACACTGTGGGGTCACTATAATGGGAAAGAACCCTCCAGGACCTTCCCCAACATAGGTCCTTCCCACATGCTCCATTGCACACGGAGAAAGCTTCTGGCATTTTCTCACAGAAGGTACCACACCAGACCCATGGCTACCAAAACCTTTCCAAATAAACAACACTATCCCAGTGACAACCTTACAGTCACAAAGGGCATCAGGACATGCACAGACCTCAACCAAGGTCTGAAGTCAGGATTAGGGATCTGCCCTGTGCAGCCTTGTCTCCTGGCTGAAAAAAAAACTACCACTAACACCTCTCTAAGCTTCTCCTCATAGCAAGGATCTTCCAGTCCCTACAGCATCTTGGTGGTTCTGTATTGGACTGGATCCAATACATCCATGCCATACTTCTAGTGAGAACCTCTCAACTGGACATAGGCCTCCACACAAAGCCTCACCAGCATTGAAGAGAGCAAGAACACCCACACACACACCACCAACAAAACTGCTAACAAATATCTTCCCATTGCTCTCATGGTAACTCTTGGACACTTTTGCTGCAAGGGTGCATTGCTGCACCATCCTGAGCTTCTTCTCCACCAGCACCACAAAGCTGTACACAGCAATGCTACTTTCCAGCTTCTCAGTCTCCAGAATGTTCTAACAACAGGCACCATTCCTCCCTACATAGAAAACTTGTCATTTCTTCCTGTTGAACTTCAGGACATTCCTATCTGCCCATTCTCCAGCACCTCCTCTTCCCTCTACATCATGGCACAACCATCCAGCATCTCAGCCCCTCTCCAGATTTTGCATCATCTCTAAACCTGCTGAGGGAGCACTCAAGCCATCTGCCCACAAACACCCGTGACCCCAAACCCCTTGACCATGCAAGGGGAGAAATCATCAAAGCTTCTGCAGGAATACTGAGTTAAACAACAGAACAGCACTCTCCTTGTCAGTAAAACTTCTCATTTCACAGTGGAACACCCTTACAAAGGTGGTCTACTTACGAGGTGCCCCACATCAAGCACTGCATCAAAACAGAGGACAGGCTGCAAACATGCTACTCATAAAAAAGGTTAGTGCTACAACTGGTCCAACACAAACTTTTGGAACGATGGGAAGTGCTCCCCACATCACAGGAATAACCAGATCTCAAGCACAATTACCAGGACCACAGCCTGCTGTTGCAAACTGCCCTCCCCTGACACAGCTATGAGGACAACGGAAACCTCTTCACAGGGCACCCACAAACCACAGCACACGAGTGCCATGGGATGACCTCACTCACACCACCCCACCTCTCTAACGCTGTGGCTGTGTCTGCAGAGTGCCCTGACAGACACTTTCCATGCTAACTGTCCCAAACACACCCGGTCACTTGAAGGCTGCCGCCAGGGCCAGATGGACACGTCCTCAAGAGAGGACATGCAAAGGGAGTGCTGTGGGAAGGAAAACATGGCCCAGCTCATGACTTGCAGGCTGTGGCACGCACCAGCTGCTTGCTGACAAATGCTGTCATGCGCAAAGGCTGTCCCGCCCCTCGGGGACCAGCATAAAAGCCGGCCCAGCGCCTCTGTTCCTCACTCGCCTCTGCTGACGCCTTCTCCTGCGCTCTCAACAAGGTGAGCCTCAAGCCCCTTGCCCTCTGCTCCTCACCCCCTGCCCCGGCTCTTCCAGCACGCTCTGCCCCAGCCTCAGCACCCCTCACGCCTCCCCAGCACCACTGTGTGCCGCACCAGCATCTTACAGGCTAAACTGCATCAGGGGACCTCCAGTGGCCACCTGCCCATTCAAGCCAGGAAGACCTCGGTGCTCTGACAAAATCTACTGCATACAGAAGACCTCAGTGCATGCTCACCCTACTTGCATCTCAGCTCTCTTCCTCCTTATGCTTGTACGTTTTCATGCTTTTGTCTCAATAAAGTTCTCCTGCATCCCAACATCTGATACTTCCTTGTCCTTTCTTCTACCAAAGGTCTTCCAAGTTCACGCAGCAGAAATCGAGGACTCAACAGGCCATCAGTGTGGGTTGAAAAGGCCACAGGGATTCTCCTGGGAAGTTTCTCACTATGACCAGCAAGGACTGGCACCTGGGGTGCTTCCACAAAGTCACAGAGGTTTCTGCCAGCACTGGCTCAAAGACAGCCTTGAACATGACAACACTCCCATGAGCACATCTCTGATGAAGTGGCCACAGACTCATGAGACCATTTAATTGGAGTTCCATTGCCACCCAAAGAGAGATTAATGGTCCAGTCCCCCTTTGCTGCAAGGACCTTGTGTATCCCATGCAGTGTGTGCAGGTCACCACCCTTCCTGCTCTGACATCCTCCTCTGAGCCAGGACTGTGTCCCTTTTGCACTGACATTCTGGATGAAAGGTCCCATTCCACACACACCGGATTTTCCAGGCCATGGTCTCACCTTGCTATTAGGTCCACAAATGATGACTTGGAGTTTCCCCAAGCCATCAGCACCTCTTCACTGTGAAGACCAACAGTGACCCAAGCAGAGGGTTTCCTGACGAGCATCTTCCCTGCTGCAGAGTATCTGGAACTCCTCGGCAGGGGACGCCAAGCCGCCATCCCTCTGCTCTGATGTCACACTGAAAACTCCCACTGTGATTTCACAGTCTTCCTCCCCTTGGCTCAGCACAGCCCTGCATGGGGCACTGAGGAAAATTGTTGGAACAAGCCTGTGACCCAGTTCTCCTGCAAAGATGTGGGTCTATGGTCAGTAGACTTTGTCTGGGCACCAAGTGCTCACTGAGCTACTCTATCACTCCTCTTCCTCAAAAGAAGAGGGGACAGAAGAATGAGACGAAAATCTCCTGAACTGAGATAAGAACATGAACATTGATCACTGGGTTCGAGTGGCAGCAAAACAGACTTAATATGGGGAAATTCATTTATCAACATCAAAAGTCAGAGTACAATTAAGAGAAATATAAACAAATCCTAAAACATCTTCCCCCAATCTCTCCCTCCTGCAAGGTTCATCTTCCCTTCTAAATTCCTTACTCCCTTGCCCAAAACAGCAGAGAGGGATGAGAAGGGATGAGAAAGGGAATTGTGTTCGGTCCACCACACGTTGTCTCTGCTCTTCTTTCCCCCTCACACTCTTCCCCTTCTCCATTCTGGGGCCCCTTCCACAAGAAACAGCCCTCCAAGAACTTATCTGTGTCCTTCCCACAGGCTCTATCAGATTTGGAGAAACCTTCTGGCATCTTCTCACAGAAGACAAAACAGCAGCCCAATGTCTACCAAAACATTTCCATGTAAACCCACTACAGACAGTGACAACCTCATATGCACAAGGGCAGAAAGATTCCCACAGAGCTCACCCCATGGCAAAGGTCCAAAGCCAGGCTTAGAGACCTGGCAACAAAGTGGGAAGAGACTGAAAGAGATGGAAATGGAAGTCTCTTATAGCCAGAAGAGCCCCAATGCCCAGACCAGCCGGACAGGGCTGCAAGGATATGGGGACCTCTCTTCACAACACAGCCATAGAAAACAAAACACTGGTACCATGGGATAACATTGGGGTGTATGAACAATGGCCACAAAGTCTCTCCTAGGAAATATGCCACCACAACCAGCAACAAAGCAAACTGACACGTGGAGGCCTTCCACAGTATGACACCAGCCCATCACTGGCACAAAATAAGCACTGAACATGACAATGATCCACTATGCATGACAGCGATGATAGCATCCCAGCCTCCTGAGACCATTCGGTTGGGGTCCCAGGGCCAACTACACAGGAACTCAGGGCCATGTCACCTACTGCTGTGAGGACCATGGGTATCCCATGCAGGGTGCCCAGGTCTCCCCCCTCCTGCTCTGCGATCATCCTTTTACCCTAGTGTGTATTCCTACTACACTGACGATCTGGCTGCATTTTCTCAATTCTACCCATGTCAGAGTCTCCAGGCCATGGTCTCACCTTGCTATGGGGTCCACAAATGATTCTTTGCTGGGATGCTTAGAGGGCCACCAGACCCTCTTCACTGCAGGCTCCAACAGTGCAGGGGGTCTCCAGACAGAACATCCTCCCTGCGGCTCTGTTTCTGGAACACCTCTGCAGGGGACCCCAAGCCAACATCCCTCTGCTCTGAGGTCACACACTAAGCCTACAGTGTGAGGTCATAAATCTCCACACCTTTGCCCAGAATGGCCCTGCATGGCTCACTGGGAACAAGGTGCAGGAGCAAGCCTGTAACTTTCTTCTCTTGTGAAGATGGGGCTCTGAGATTCTTTGACCTTGGCGGGGCACCAAGGGCTCTTTGAGCTGCTCTATCACTCCTCTTCCTCAATTGGGTAGAGGAAGATACACCCAAGTAGGGATAAGGACATGGACATCACTCTCCAGGTAACAGTGGCAGCAAAACAGACTTGACTCAAGGAAATTCATTTATCAAAATCAGAGAAGAATTAAGAGAAATGAAAACAACTATTACAATACCTTCCCCCAACCTCTCCCTGCTGCAAGGTTCATCTTCCTTTCTAAATCTCCGACTCCCTTCTGCAAAATAGCACAGAGGGATAGGAATGGGAACTCTGCACAGTTAACTTCACGTTGTCTCCATGCTTCCTTCCACCTCACACTCTTGACTTGCTCCATCATGGGGCCTCTTCCACAGGAAACAGCCCTCCACAAACTTGTGTACAACCTTCCCACAACCTTTAGCAGACATGGGGGGAGTTTCTGCCATCCTCTCACAGAACCACCAAAGCAGGCCTATGCCTACAAAACATTTCCATGAAAACCCACTACATCCATTGACAACCTCAAAAGCAAAAGGACACCAAGACACTAACAGAGCTCACCCAATGGGAAAGGCCTAAAGCCACTCTTACTGACCTGGCAGCAAGAAACGGAGGGACAGAACACAATGGAAGAGGCAGCTCCAGACACACTACAACTACAACGGCCAGACCAGACTGAAAAGGCTGTAGAGATATAGGGCCACATCTTCATGAGGCACCAACAAAACAAAACAAACGAGTGCCACAGGATGACATCGCTGAGGACACCCCCACCTCTCCAATGCTTTTCTTGCATGGTCTGCCAAATGCCCTGACATAGACCATCAAACCCAAGCCTTTGGTCTCTAATGCTTGAAAGCTGCCGCCATGGCCAGAAGGACACATCCTCAACAGGAAGACATGAACTCCCAGAATTCTTGGAAGGAAAACACAACCACAGCTAATTGCTTGCAAGGATCTGACACGCACCAGCTGCTTGCACAAACATGCTGTCATGCACAGAGACTGTCTCAGCCCCCTCGGGCACTGCAGGACCAGCATAAAAGCCGGCCCAGCGCCTCTGTCCCTCACTCGCCTCTGCTGACGCCTTCTCCTGCACCTCAACAAGGTGAGCCTCAAGCCCCTTGCCCTCTGCTCCTCACCCCCTGCCCCGGCTCTTCCAGCACGCTCTGCCCCAGCCTCAGCACCCCTCACGCCTCCCCAGCCCCACAGCCCCACAACAGCCTCCCCACTGCCTCGCCCTCCTGCAACACCGCACCTCGCACCCTCACGCCCTCTGCTCTCCCATCACCCTCTCTCCTCTCCTCTCCTGTCCTGTCCTGTGCCAGGGCCCCTCCACACCACACACATGGCCTGCTACGACCTCTGCCGCCCCTGCGGACCCACCCCGCTGGCCAACAGCTGCAACGAGCCCTGTGTCAGGCAGTGTGAGGACTCCCGGGTCGTCATCCAGCCTTCCACCGTGCTGGTCACCCTGCCAGGACCCATCCTCAGCTCCTTCCCCCAGAGCACCGCCGTCGGATCCTCCTCATCCGCTGCCGTGGGCAACGTCCTGGGTGCCCAGGGAGTGCCCGTCTCCTCTGGGGGCTTCGGCTTTGGAGGCCTGGGCTGCTACGGTGGTGGAAGACGCTGCAACATCTGCTAAGGGCTATTGACAGCATGTCTGAAACCAGCCATCCACCCCGTGGAAACAACATCATGGATTAAGGACAAACCTTTGGGCCAATGCTACTACACGGACTCAACTTCTACAACTCCTTCTCTCAACACACAGTGAAGGCAAGCGTGGAAAGGACTCGGTTTGAGCTCTCTCGAACCAAGGCCTTTGAGCATCTTCCTCTTCTCCAACTTTGTTCTATGCATTGGTCTTAATGTTATGTTCTTTCGACTCTCTTGCAAACTCTTTCTCACACAAGAAGCCCATGAAGTACCAACCTTGTGATATTTGCACTGTGGGGCACAAAGATCTCAGGGCCCTGGCAAAACCTGCTACATACAATGTCTTATTGCTGCCCCACTTCACCTCTCACTGGTTCCCTTCCACTTGGTGCTCCTGCCTTTTCACTGTGTTTATATTCAATAAAGTTCTCCTGCATCCCAGCCTCAGGCCCTTCCTCTTCATTTCTTCCCAAAGACTCAGCCAAACTCACCCTCACAATCACGGCTCAACAGGCCATCAGGGTGGCTAAAACAGCACGATGAGACTCTCTGTGGAACAGTAGCACCAGCAAGACCACCCGCTGGCACTCAGGGAGCTTCCAGACCATCACTCCAGCTCTTTGCTTCCCTGAACAAAAGCTTTGAATCACTGATGCACTTCCACCTTTGACACAAGCTCCTCATGTGTGCTGGGTTACCTCTGCCTGGATGCCTGGTGCCCATCCTTCAATTCCACCTCTCTCTGTTCCAGAAACAAGGTTGTTGTGTGGCACCGTATCTAATACTTTGCACAAGGCAAGGTAGATAATGGCAGTCACTCTTCCTATACCCACCAATGCTGTAACACCCTCACAGGAAGACACAAAGCTTGTCAGGTGTGATTTACCCACTATGAAGCCATGGTGTCAGTCAGTGATCACCTGCATCTTTTCCATGTTCCTGGGCATAGTTTGCAAGACAAACTGATCCATGATCTCTCCTGTCACAAAGGTGACATTGACCAGCCTTGAATTAACCTGGGTCTTCACTTGGACAACCCGGACCTCACTTGGAGTATTGGGTACAGTTCTGGTGTCCACAGCATAAAAAGTACATGGAACTGTTGGAACAAGTCCAGAGCAGGTCCATGAGAATGACCAGGGCCTGGAGCAGCTCCCATGTGAACACAGGCTGAGAACATTGGGGCTGCTCAGCCTGGAGAAGAGAAGCTGCTTGGAGACCTCAGAGTAGCTTCCAGTATCTGAAGGGGGCCTATAGAGATGCTGGGGAAGGGCTCTTCATTAAGGATTGTAGTGATAGAATAAGGGGTAATGGTTAAAACCTAAACAGGGGAACTTTAGATTGAATATAAGGAAGAAATTCTTTACTACCAGGGTGCTCAGACACTGGAATGGGTTGCCCAGGGCAACTGTGAATGCTCCATCCCTGTCAGTGTTCAAGGCCAGGTTGGACAGAGCCTTGGGTGACATGGTCTAGTGTGAGGTGTCCTTGCCCATGGCAGGGACGTTGGAAGTGGACGATCTTAAGGTCCTTCCCAACTGCAACTATTCTATGATTCATTTCCACCTTGTTAGTAATGAAGCTATCATCTGCCAACTTGCTGGCTGAGGACTCGATCATATTGGCCAGGTTCTTAATGAGGATGCTGAACACGCTGGCCCCACATCCATGTCCTACATGACTTGAGACTTGCCTCCAACTGGACTTTGTGCCACTCGTCACAAGCCTCTGGGCTCAGCCCTTCAGCCGCTTGGCACTGCACTGGTCCCACACACAAAAGGTATTTTGGCAGCTTGTCAATGAGAATTCAAGGGGTGAAAGGGTCAAAGACTTTACAAAGACAATCGAGGTAAACACCAGCCATGGCTCTCTCCTCATCCACAATAATGGGCACTTCCACGCAAGGGAGACAGAGTGTGATCAAACATGATTTATCATTTGCAAACATATGCTCAAGACTTCACATCAACTTCTCATCATTCCTGGCATTTGCAGTCCTTTCTGGGAAGGTTTCCTACATCACCTTCCACAAGAACAAGAGCAGATTCAACAGCCCCTATTTGCCCAGTTCTTCCTTCCTATTCTTCTTCAAAAGAAGAGGCCATTCATCTCTTCTGGTTTTCAGGAACTACTCCGTTGTTGCACTGACCTTTGGGTTGCAAGGTCCCCATTCCACACACATCAGAGTCCACAGGCCATGGTCTCAGCTTGCTATGGTGTTCTCAAATGAAACCTTGGATGATTCTGAGACCACCAGCCCTTCTTCACTGCACAGTCCAACAGTGACCCAATCAGGGGGGCTCCTGACCACCACCTTCACTGCTGGGGAGTCTCTGCATCACCTCTGCAGGAGACCCCAACTCAACACCCCTCTGCTCTGAGGTCACACGGAAAAAACCCCAGTGTGAGGTCATAATGTTCCTCAGCCTGGCTCAGCAAGGCCCTGCTTGGGGCACTGTGGACAAGTGCAGGAACAAGCCTGTAACCCAGCCCTGCTGTGAAGATGGGGCTCTTTGGTGGGTGGACTTCGGCTGGTCAACAAGTGCTCATTGAGCTCTTCTGCCATGCCCCTTCCTCAATTAGATAGGAGAAAAACACAAAATCATAGAATCATAGAATAGTTAGGGTTGGAAAGGACCTTAAGATCATCTAGTCCCAAACCTCCTGCCATGGGCAGCGACACCTCACACTAAACCATATCACCCAAGGCTTCATCCAACATGGCCTTGAACACTGACAAAGGCCTCCAGAGTTGAGATCACAACATGGAGATCACTCACAGGTTTCCACAGGAAGCAAAACAGACTCAGCTGAGGATTTAATTTATCAAAACCAAAAGCAACATTAGAATTACAACAAAATAAAACCAAATCTTGAAAGACCTTCCCCAAACCTTCTTCCACGTTCACCTTCCCACATGAATTACATAGTCACTTCCCCAAAGCGACACATGGGGATGAGGAATGGGGTTGTAGTCAGTTCAACACACACTGTTGCTAATCCTCTTTGTTCCTCACACTCTACACATCTTCCATCTTGGGGTCCCCTCCAATACAAACAGCCCTTCACGACATTACCCAGTGTGGCTTCTTCAAACAGGACCCATGAGACATGGGGGCAGCTTCTTGCATGTTCTAACAGAAGCCACAACAGCAACCGCATATTCCAAACCCTTCCAAAAGAAACCCACTACAACAAGTACAACCTTAGAAACATAAATGGACAGCAAGACAAAAAACAGAGCTCACCATACAGGAAAGGACAGGCTTAGACAGGGTTAGCAAACTGGTACCAAGGTGGGAAGGAAAGAATATAATGAAAGGGCAGCCCCTCACATCCAGCCAAGCTCCAACGCACAGAGAGCCTGAGGGCTGCAAGGACATGAGGAAACCTCTTCACAATGCACCCACAAACCACAGCATGCGAGTACCATGGGATGACATCATGGATGACACATCACTTCTTCAATGGTTTTGCTGCATGATCTGCAAAGTGTCCTGAAAGGTGTCATCATAACCAAAGCATTTACCCTTTAATATTTGCATTTATAAAGCTGCCGCCAGGGTCTGATAGACACGTCCTCAACAGAGGACATGCAAAGGGAGTGTTGTGGGAAGGAAAACACGGCCCAGCTCATGACTTGCCAGGCTGTGGCACGCACCAGCTGCTTGCTGACAAATGCTGCCATGCGCAAAGGCTGTCCCGCCCCTCGGGGACCAGCATAAAAGCCAGTCCAGCCCCACAGCATGCCTGAAATACAGAAGAGAATGGGCACACCTCATGCTGCCTGTTCACATGGCTCATGGAACTCCTCTTCTTCTCCAGCTTCCTTCTCTGCACTTCTCATCCTGATCCAGTCCACTTCTAACACTATCGTACAACCTAAACCCCACTGGGAACCTCTAGTTCACGGCTCACTCTGGGGGGAACAAAGACCTCAGGATTCAGGCAACACCTGCTACACACATGGGACCTGGTTGATGCTTGCCCTATTTTTACCTCACATCGGTTGCCTTGGTTCTCCTGCCTTTTCACCAGTTTTTCCTCAATAACCACCCACTCCATCCCAGCCTCAGACACTTCCTCTTCTTCATTTCGCCCAGTGCTCATCCAACCTCAATCAGCACAAAGCTAGGGCTCAAGAGGCAATGAAGCTGGTGGCAAATGTCCACCAGACCAATGTAGTGGATTAAATTCCCGCAAAACCCTCCTGTGGGCTTCCAGCACACACAACAGCTCTTCCCTTGACAAAAACCTTGGAAATGATCATGCACTTCTTCCCACACACCAGACACAACGTCTCCATGGCAGCACGTACTTGCCAAAGTCTCTTTCCAAGCAGAACTACATGGCCATCACAACAAGCAGAACCATAGCAAACAGAATCATTTAGTGCACAGGGGACCTCTGGGGATCATCTCTTTCAGACCAGAATCCTCAAGCATGGTGAGCATAATCACACTGTCAATACCGTCTAGTCAGGTTTCCAGTATCTGAAAGGATGGAGACTCCAACATCTCCCTGCACAACCAGTGCCACTGCTGAGCACAATCACATAGAAGAAGTGTTGCCCTCTCTTCCAAGGAAAAGGGCTTGTCTTTACAGCTTCCCCCATTAGGCTTTGCCCTGGATATAGCACTGATGAGAACATTCCCTCTCCCTTGTCTTCATTCCCTACCACTCAGGATATGGACATATATCGTGGCTTAAACCCCACTATAGAGCTCATGTACTCACTCCCCCCCTTGGTCCTCCAACTCCCAGAGAGCTAGGGAGGAGAATCCAAAGAATGTAGCTCCCACGGGTTGAGATAAGAACAGTTTATTAACTAAGGTATAACACAAATCACTACTGCTACCACCAACAATAATAAAAATTCTACAGGAAACAACAAATGAAGAGAATGCAACACCTCACCACCCTCCGACCGGTAACTCACCCCACCCTGCTCCACCGAGCACCGACCGATACCTCCTCCAACCCCTCAGATCTCCAGCCCTTCCAGGTAAGTCTCGGTTACATCCTGGTGATGACGTGCTATGATACGAAATACCTCTTTGGCTAGCCTGGGTCAGGTGTCCTGTCTCTCCTTCCTCCCGGCCTCCCCTCATCCATGGCACAGCATGAGGCTTGGACAAACCAAACATTTCAGCACTAACTACAAACATACGTGCTATCAGCAACCGTTCCCAGCCTGGAAATCAAAACACAGCACTGCACCAGCTACCAAGAAGGAGAAAAAATGACTGCTACTGCTGAACCCAGGACAACACACTGATGACATCTACCCTGTGCAGCCTTGCCTCCTGGGTGAAAAAAACCCTTCCACCTCTCTAAGCTTCTCCTCATAGCAAGGATCTTCCAGTCCCTACAGCATCTTGGAGGTCCTGTATTGGACTGGCTTCACTACATCCATGCCTTTCTTCTAGTGATAAAAGACTCACCAGCATTGAAAAGAACAAGAACACACACACAAACACCACCCAAAAATTGCTAACAAATCTCCTATTGCTGTCATAGGGGACTCTGGGCCCCTTTTGCTGCAAGGGTGCATTGCTGCAGCATCCTGAGCTTCTTCTCCACCAACACCACAAAGCTGTATTCAGCAAAGCTGCTTTCCAGCCTCTCAGTCTCCAGTATATTCTGACAACAGGCACCATTCCTCCCTACATGGAAAACTTGTCGTTTCTTCCTGTTGAACTACAGGAGATTCCCATCTGCCCATTCTCCAACACCTGCTCTTCCCTCTACATCATGGCACAAACATCCAGCATCTCAGCCCCTCCCCAGATTTTGCATCATCTCTAAACCTGCTGAGAGAGCACTCAAGCCATTGGCCCACAAACACCCGTGACCCCACACCCCTTGACCATGCAAGGGGAGAAAGCATCAAAGCCCTTGCAAGAATACTGAGGTAAACAACAGAACAGGACAATCCTTGTAGGCAAAACATCTCATTTCAATGTGGAGCACCCCTACAAAGGTGGTCCACTTACAAGGTGCCCCACATCAAGAACTGCATCAAACCAGAGGACAGGCTGCAAACATGCAACTTATAAAAAAGGGGAGCTCCATGACTGGGCCAACACAAACTTTTGGAATGATGGGAAGTGCTCCCCACATCACAGGAAGAACCAGATCTCAAGCACAGTTTCCAGGACCACAGCCTGCTGTTGTAAACTGCCCTCCCCTGACACAGCTACGAGGACAAGGGAAACCTCTTCACAAGGCACCCACAAACCACAGCACATGAATGCCATGGGATGACCTCACTCACACCACCCCACCTCTCTAACGCTGTGGCTGTGTCTGCAGAGTGTCCTGACAGACACTTTCCATGCAAACCGTGCCAAACACACCCTGTCACTTGAAGGCTGCCGCCAGGGCCAGATGGACACGTCCTCAACAGAGGACATGCAAAGGGAGCATTCTGGGAAGGAAAACACGGCCCAGCTCATGACTTGCCAGGCTGCGGCACGCACCAGCTGCTTGCTGACAAATGCTGCCATGCGCAAAGGCTGTCCCGCCCCTTGGGGACCAGCATAAAAGCCAGCCCAGCGCCTCTGTCCCTCACTCGCCTCTGCTGACGCCTTCTCCTGCGTGCTCAACAAGGTGAGCCTCAAGCCCCTTGCCCTCTGCTCCTCACCCCCTGCCCCGGCTCTTCCAGCACGCTCTGCCCCAGCCTCAGCACCCCTCACGCCTCCCCAGCACCACAGCCCCACAACAGCCTCCCCACTGCCTCGCCCTCCTGCACCACCGCCCCTCGCACCCCCACGCCCTCCGCTCTCCCATCACCCTCTCTCCTCTCCTCCCTGTCCTGTGCCAGGGCCCCTCCACACCACACACATGGCCTGCTACGACCTCTGCCGCCCCTGCGGACCCACCCCGCTGGCCAACAGCTGCAACGAGCCCTGTGTCAGACAGTGCCAGGACTCCCGCGTCGTCATCCAGCCTTCCACCGTGCTGGTCACCCTGCCAGGACCCATCCTCAGCTCCTTCCCCCAGAGCACCGCCGTCGGATCCTCCTCATCCGCTGCCGTGGGCAACGTCCTGGGTGCCCAGGGAGTGCCCGTCTCCTCTGGGGGCTTCGGCTACGGCCTTGGCAACGGCTTCGGAGGCCTGGGCTGCTACGGTGGTGGGAGAGGCTGCAACATCTGCTAAGGGCCATTGACAACACGCCTGAAACCAGCCACCCACATTACGGAAGCAGCACAAAGGACAGAGGATGCACATCCACACTGTTCCTGACACATATATCTGCTGTCCACAAGTTCTGCTCCCACAGTACGAAAAATGGAAGCAGAGCATGGACCCAACCTGTTCTGCCTGATACACAGGCCTGATGGACGTCCTCGCCTTCTCTCACTACCTTCTCTACATCAACCATCTGCTATGTGCAGTACTCTCTCTCCCAGCAAGCAAGCAAGGTTGAGGGGACCTTTACTGAGCTCCTCCCAGTTCAGGGCAGGGAGTCCTCGGTGCTCTGACAACTTGTACTTTAAATAGAAAATCTCAGAGGATGGTCACCATACTCGCACAATAGACCAGCTCTCTACAGCTTTATGCTTTTACATTTTCACTCTCTTGTCACAATAAAGTTCTTCTGCATCCAAGCCTTTGAAGCCTCATCTCCTTTTCTTCTACCATGGCTCTTCCAGCCTCATTCAGCACAAAGCCAGGGCTCAAGAGGCCATCGGGGTGAATGAACAAGAGACACAGTCTCTCTTAGGGAATATGCCACCACAAGCAGACTGACACATGGAAGCCTTCCAGAAAGTGACACAAGCCCATTACTGTCACAAAGAAAGCACTGAACATGACATTGCTCCCCTGTTACAACTCTTATGGAGTCACCCCAGGCTCATGAGATCATTTAGATGGGGTCCCACGGACTACCACACAGGAACTCATGGCACTGTCACCGACTGCAGTGAGGACCATGAGTATCCCATGCAGGGGGGCTAGGTCTCCCCCATCCTGCTCTGCAATCATCCTTTTACCCTAGTGTGTGTTCCTGTCGCACTGACCATCTGGCAGCATTTTCCCCATTCCACCCATGTCAGAGTCTCCAGGCCATGGTCTCACCTTGCTATGGGGTCCACAAATGATGCCTTGGCAGGATGCTTGGAGGGCCACTAGCCCCTCATCACTTCAGGCTTCAACAGTGCAAGGGGTCTCCAGACAGAACATCCTCCCTGTTGCTCTGTTTCTGGAACACCTCTGCAAGGGACCCCAAGCCAACATCCCTCTGCTCTGAGGTCATACAGAAAGAACACAGAGTGAGGTCACAATCATCCTCACATTGGCTCAGAAAGGCCCTGCATGGGCAACTCGGAATACAATGCAGGAAGAAGCCTGTAACCTTGTTCTCTTGTGAAGAGAGGGCTCTGAGGTGGTTTGATTTGGCTGGGCTGGAAGGGCCCACTGAGCTGCTCTATCACTCCTCTTCCTCAACAGGGTAGGGGGAGAAGCTCCTAAGTAGAGACAAGGACATGGAGATCACTCTCCAGGTTCCAGTGGCAGCAAAAGAGACTTAAGTCAGGGAAATTAATTTCTCAAAAATCAGACTATAATTAGGAGAAATAAAAACAATTATTATAATACCTTCCCACAACCTCTCCCTTCTTCAGGGTTCATCTTCAAAGAGAGCAAGAAAACCCACATACACACCACCAACCAACCTGCTAGCAAATCTCTTCCCATTGCCAGCCTGTGGCACACACAAAGTGACAGAGGCTTGAGCCAGTGCTGCCTCAAAGACAGTCTTGAACATGACAACACTCCCATGAGCATGCCTCTGATGGACTCACGACAGACTCATGAGACCATTTCGGTGGTGTCGCAGGGCCACCCACAGAGAGACTCATGGTCTAGTCCCCCCCTACTGCAAGGACCTTGGGTATCCCATGCAGTGTGTGCAGGTCAAGACCCTTCCTGCTCTGAGATCCTCCTCTGACCCAGGACTGTGTCTTTGTTGCACTGACCTTCGGGATGAAAGGTCCCATTCCACATGCACCAGATATCCCAGGCTATGGTCCCTCCTTGCTATTGGGTGATGACTTGGAGTTTCCCCAAGCCATCAACACCTCCTCACTGTGAAGACCAACAGTGAAACAAGCACAGGTTCTCCTGACCACCATCCTCCCTGCTACTGAAACTCTGGACAACCTCTGCAGGGGACCCCAAGCCACCACCCCCCCTGCTCTGAGATAACACAGAAAGCCCTCACTGTGAGGTCACAATCGTCCTCACCTTGGCACAGCACAGCCCTGCATGGGGCACTGGGGACAAGTGCAGGACCAAGCCTATGACCCAGGTCTACCGCAAAGACGGGGCTCCCTGAGTGGAACTTGGCTGGGCACCAAGCGCTCAATGAGCGGCTCTATCACTCCTCTTCTTCAAGAGGATATGCGAGAGAAGAATAAGATCAAAGTCTCCTGAATCAAGGTAAGAACATGGAGATCATCCACTGCTTTTCCAGCAGCAGCAAAACAGACTTAATATGGGGAAAATAATTTCTCAAAATCAAAAGTCAGAGTACAATTAGAAGAAATTGAAACAAATCTGAAAACACCTTCCCCCAACCTCTCCCTTCTGCAATGTTCATCTTCCCTTCTAAATCTCTGACTCCCTCTGCAAAATAGCACAGGGAGATAGGAATGGGATCTCTGCACAGTTCATCTCACTTTGTCTCCACGCTTCCTTCCCCCTCGCACTCTTCACTTGCTCCATCATGGGGCCTGTTCCACAGGAAACAACCCTCCACAAACTTGTGTACAACCCTCCCACAACCTTCAGCAGACATGGGGGAAGCTCCTGCCATCCTCTCACAGAACCACCACAGCAGCCCTGTGCCAACCAAACCATTTCCACGTAAACACACTACACCCAGGGTCAACATCACAAGCACAAGATGACCAAGACACCCACATTGCTCAAACAATGGGAAAGGCCTAACGCCAGGCTTAGTGACCTGGCAGCAAGAAAAGGAGGTACAGAACACAATGGAAGGGGCAGCTCCTCACAAACTACAATTACAAAGGCCAGACCAGCCTGAGAGGGCTTCATAGATATGGGACCAGGTCTTCATTAGGCACCAACAAACCACAACAAATGAGTGCCACAGGATGACATCACTGAGGACACCCCCACCTCTCCAATGCTTTTGTTGCATGGTCTGCCAAATGCCCTGACAATCAAACCCAAGCCTTTGGTCTCTAATACTTGAAAGCTGCCGCCATGACCAGAAGGACACGTCCTCAACAGGAGGACATGAACTTGCAGAATTCTTGGAAGGAAAACACAACCACAACTAATTGCTTACAAGGATCTGACACGCACCAGCTGCTTGCACAAACATGCTGTCATGCACAGAGACTGTCTCAGCCCCCTCGGGCACTGCAGGACCAGCATAAAAGCCGGCCCAGCGCCTCTATCCCTCACTCGCCTCTGCTGACGCCTTCTCCTGAGCGCTCAACAAGGTGAGCCTCAAGCCCCTTGCCCTCTGCTCCTCACCCCCTGCCCTGGCTCTTCCAGCACGCTCTGCCCCAGCCTCAGCACCCCTCACGCCTCCCCAGCACCACAGCCCCACAGCCCCACAACAGCCTCCCCACTGCCTCGCCCTCCTGCACCACCGCCCCTCGCACCCCCACGCCCTCCGCTCTCCCATCACCCTCTCTCCTGTCCTGTCCTGTGCCAGGGCCCCTCCACACCACACACATGGCCTGCTACGACCTCTGCCGCCCCTGCGGACCCACCCCGCTGGCCAACAGCTGCAACGAGCCCTGTGTCAGGCAGTGTGAGGACTCCCGCGTCGTCATCCAGCCTCCCGCCGTGCTGGTCACCCTGCCAGGACCCATCCTCAGCTCCTTCCCCCAGAGCACCGCCGTCGGATCCTCCTCATCCGCTGCCGTGGGCAACGTCCTGGGTGCCCAGGGAGTGCCCGTCTCCTCTGGGGGCTTCGGCTACGGCTTCGGAGGCCTGGGCTGCTACGGCAGAGGAAGAGGCTGCAACATCTGCTAAGGGCCATATACAACACAGCTGAAACCACTCCTGTACATTCTAGAAGCAAAGACATGGACTGAGGACTCACGTCTGCTGGTACACCAGTTCACATTCCAGAGCTCCTTCTCTTACGGCAAAAAGAAATCAGGGAACGGGACTGAACAGGTTGCCTGGTAATGTGGTCCTTGGACCTCCTCCTCTTCAAATACCTTCTTTGCATCACCACGTCTGCGATGTCCAGAACTGTGTGTTGAAAACTGCATCTCAATGGCTAAATAGCATCGCGGCATCTCCAGTGCACTCTGCTCCAGGCAAGTCAGGAAGCCTCTAAGCTCTGACAAAATCTGTTGCAAACAGAAGACCTCAGTGCATGGTCACTCTTCTTGCAATGCAGAGGACCTCTCCTCCACATCATGCTTATACTTTTTCACTCTTTTGCCTCAATAAAGTTCTCATGCATACAAGTCTGTGATACCTCCTCACCCTTTCTTCTAGCAAATCTGTTCCAACTTCACAAAGCACAAACCCAGGGCTCAACAGGCCATCAGTGTGGGTGAAAAAGACTACAACAATTCTTCTGGGAAATATACCACTACAGCCAACAAAAACTGGCACCTGGGCTGCTTTCACAAAGTGACAGAGGTTTGAGCCCGTGCTGGCTCAAAGACAGTCTTGAACATGACAACACTGCCTTCTCCATGCCTCTGACGGAGTCACCACAGACTCATGAGATCATTCGGGGACAGCCAATGGGCCACCCACGAAGGATCTCATGGCCTGGTCCCCACTTGCTGATGACCATGGGTAACCAACACAGTGTGCCCAGGTCACCACCCTCCTTGCTCTGAGATCCTCCTCTGACCCAGGTATGGGTAGAGGTTGCACTGAAGACATGGCTGCTTGATCCCCATGCCAAACATGCCAGAGTTCCCAGGTCATGGTCTCTCCTTACTATAGGGTCCACAAATGATGCTTTGGAGGTTCCCCAACCACTAGCCTCTCTTTCCTGCGGGGTCCAGCAATGACTCACAGAGAAGGACTCCTGACCACTACATTCCCTACTGCAGAGTCTCTGGACCACCTCTACAGGGGCCCCCAAGCTACCACCCCTCTGCTCTGAGGTCACACAGAAAGCCCCAATATGAGCTCACAATACTCCTCACCTTGGCTCAATGAGGCCCTGCACGGGGCACTGTGGACAAGTGTTGGAACAAGGCTGTGACCCAGCTCTGCTGCAAAGATGGAGCTTTGTGGTGGGTACACTTTAGTTGGGCACCAAGTGCTCACTGAGCTGCTCTATCTCGCCCCTTCCTCAACTGGGTAGGGGGACAGCAATATGACAAAAGGCTCCTAAATTAGGATAACGACACGGAAACCACTCACAAGCACAAGATTACTCAACTGCTAGCAAAACAGACTTGACCTGCGGAAATTAATTTATCAAAATTAAATTAATGTTCGAAAAAGTCAGACTAGAATTATGAGAAATAAATCAAATCTTGAAACACCCTCCGCAAACCTTCTTCCATGTTCACCTTCCCTCATGAATTACATATTCCCTTCCTCAAAGAGACAAATGGGGATGAGAAATGGTGGTTGTTGTCAGTTCAATACACATTGTTGTTAATGCTCTTTGGTCCTCACACACTTTCCCTCCTCCATTCTGGAATCCCTTCCAAGGGAATAACCGCTCCACGAATTTACTCAACGTATTCTACAAACAGGCTCTCTGACACTTGGGGGAAGCTTCTGCATCTTCTAACAGCACTTTTATAAACCCATTACAAGTACAAACTTACAAGCATAAAAAGCCACCATGACACCCACAGAGCTCACCAAACAGGAAAGGACAGGACCACAGACCGGATTAGCGACCTGGCAACAATGCATGGAGGGACCAAATGTGATGGAAGGTGCAGTCCCTCACAGCCAGCACAGCACCAAAGGCCAGACCAGCAGACAGGGTTGCAAGGACATGGGGCGACTTCCGCACAACACAGCCAGAAGCCACAACCATGAGTGCCACAGGATGACATCACTAACACTCACACATCTCCAATGCTCTTGTTCCATGGTCTGCCAAATGCCCTGACAAGCGCCATCCACACAAAGCCTTTGGCTTCTTGTACATGAAAGCTGCCGCCATGGCAAGAAGGACACGTCCTCAACAGGAGGACATGAACTCCCAGAATTCTTGGAAGGAAAACACAACCACAACTAATTGCTTGCCAGGATCTGACAGGCACCAGCTGCTTGCACAAACATGCTGTCATGCACAGAGACTGCCTCAGCCCCCTCGGGCACTGCAGGACCAGCATAAAAGCCAGCCCAGCGCCTCTGTCCCTCACTCGCCTCTGCTGACGCCTTCTCCTGCGCGCTCAACAAGGTGAGCCTCAAGCCCCTTGCCCTCTGCTCCTCACCCCCTGCCCCGGCTCTTCCAGCACGCTCTGCCCCAGCCTCAGCACCCCTCACGCCTCCCCAGCACCACAGCCCCACAACAGCCTCCCCACTGCCTCGCCCTCCTGCACCACCACCCCTCGCACCCCCACGCCCTCCGCTCTCCCATCACCCTCTCTCCTCTCCTCTCCTCTCCTGTCCTTTGCCAGGGCCCCTCCACACCACACACATGGCCTGCTACGACCTCTGCCGCCCCTGCGGACCCACCCCGCTGGCCAACAGCTGCAACGAGCCCTGTGTCAGGCAGTGTGAGGACTCCCGCGTCGTCATCCAGCCTTCCACCGTGCTGGTCACCCTGCCAGGACCCATCCTCAGCTCCTTCCCCCAGAGCACCGCCGTCGGATCCTCCTCATCTGCTGCCGTGGGCAACGTCCTGGGTGCCCAGGGAGTGCCCGTCTCCTCTGGGGGCTTCGGCTATGGCCTTGGCAACGGCTTCGGAGGCCTAGGCTGCTATGGCAGGGGAAGAGGCTGCAACATCTGCTAAGGGGTCTTGACAGAACCCTGACAACAGCAACAACACCCTGGAAGCAGCACAAAGGACTGAGGATGCACATCCACACTGTTCCTGACACATATATCTGCTGTCCACAAGTTCTGCTCTCAAGGCACCAAGAAAGGAAGCAGGGCAGGGGCTCAGATCCTGCTGTCTGCTAACATTCCCCATGGACCAACTCCCCTTCCTCACTTCCTTCTCTGCATCAACCATCTGCTATGTCCAGTACTTTCTCTCCCAGCCAGCATCTCACAAGCTAAGCAAGGTTGAGGGGACCTTTAGTGGGCTCCTCCCAATTCAGGGCAGGGAGACCTCAGTGCTCTGACAACTTGTACTTTAAATAGAAATTCTCAGATTATGGTCTCTGGACTCGCACCATAGACCAGCCCTCTACAGCTGTATGCTTTTACATTTTCACTCTTTGGTCTCAATAAAGTTCTTCTGCATTCAAGCCTTTGATGCCTCCTCTTCCTTAATTCTACCAAGGCTCTTCCAGCTTCAAGCAGCACAAAGCCAGGGCTCAAGAGGGCATTGGGGTGAATGAACAAGAGCCACAATGTTTTTCCTAGGAAATATGCCACCACAAGCAGACATACAAATGGAAGCCTTCCAGAATGTGACACAAGCCCATTACTGTCACAAAGAAAGCACTGAACTTGACATTGTTCCCCTGTTACAACTCTTAAAGAGTCACCCCAGGCTCATGAGATCATTTGGATGCAGTCCATGGGACAACTGTATAGGAACTCATGGCCCTGTCACCTACTGCTGTGAAGACCATGCCATACAGGGGGGCCAAGTATCCACCCTCCTGGCTCTGGGATGCTTTTTTGACCCCTGTGTGTGTTCCTGTTGCATTGATCTTCTGGCAGCATTTTCCCCATTCCACCCATGTCAGAGTCTCCAGGCCATGGTCTCACCTTGCTATGGGGTCCACAAATGATGCATTGGCAGGATGCTTAGAGAGCCACCAGACCCTCTTCACTGCAGGCTCCAACAATGCAAGGGGTTCCCGGACCAACCATCCTCCCTGCTGCTCTGTTTCTGGAACACCTTTGCAGGGGAGCCCAAGCCAACATCCCTCTGCTCTGAGGTCACAGAAATCCTACAGTGTGAAGTCACAATCCTCCATAACTTGGCTCAGCAAGGCCCTGAATGGGGCACTGAGAACAAGGTGCAGGAACAAGCCTGTAACCCTGTTCTCCTATGAAGATGGGGCTCTGAGTGCTTTGACCTTTGCTGGGCACCAAGTGCTCATTGAGCTGCTCTATCACTCCTTTTCCTCAATTGGGCAGGGAGTGAAGATGCCAAGTAGAGTAAAGGACATAAAGATCACTCACCAGGTTCCAGTGGCAGCAAAAAAGACTTAAGTCAAAGACTATTGGGGGATATCTGCTATGTTTCCTGTACTGCAGGGCAGGAAGAACTCAGTGCTCTGCCAACATGTACTGCAAGCAGAAGCCTTCTGCTCACGGTCACACTCCTTGCACCTCAGGCTGTCTCACTTCCACTTGGTGCTCTTGGTGCTTTTCCATTTTCATTCTTTTGTCTCAATAAATTCTCCAGCAGCCCAGCCTGAGTCTCCTCTCAATCACTTTCAACAGCAGGAACCTCTCCACAGAAGGTACTTTAATCTCTTTTCTTAAACAGGGCAACTAGAGCTGTGTGTTGTGGGACCATGGCAAGTTGGGTTTTCAGTACCTGCCAGTACAGACACTTCACCAACTCTTTCACTCTGCCCACCCACACAGGGAAAAAGGCTTGCCTGCTTTGCCCATGCAATCCCATCTCCTTCCCCTTGTACCCAGGGCCTCTTCTTCTCCATGTGCACACCAGTGACAAGACCTGGGTTCCCACCACTTCTCTCCCTCACATCAGGGGTTAATTCACATTGATGATGGGCCCCCTGCACATCCTTCTCTCTTGGGTGGCTCACTTCCCAGCCTCTTCTCTATAAACAGTGATGCAGACTTTCCAGTCTCTGGGTGACCGTGTACTGCTCTTGGTCCATAATGTCCAAATCCTTCCTCACTGGGGAGCCAAGAAATGAATCCCACATGGCATTGTCCTCACCACACGACTACATCGCTCAGGACACCCCCACCTCTCCAGTGCTTTTCTTGCATGGTCTGCCAAATGCCTTGACATGCACCATCAAACCCAAGCCTTTAGTCTCTAATGCTTGAAAGCTGCCGCCATGGCCAGAAGGACACGTCCTCAACAGGAGGACATGACCTTCCAGAATTCTTGGAAGGAAACAGAACCACAACTAATTGCTTGCAAGGATCTGACACGCACCAGCTGCTTGCACAAACATGCTGTCATGCACAGAGACTGCCTCAGCCCCCTCGGGCACTGCAGGACCAGCATAAAAGCCGGCTCAGTGCCTCTGTCCCTCACTCGCCTCTGCTGACGCCTTCTCCTGCACGCTCAACAAGGTGAGCCTCAAGCCCCTTGCCCTCTGCTCCTCACCCCCTGCCCCGGCTCTTCCAGCACGCTCTGCCCCAGCCTCAGCACCCCTCACGCCTCCCCAGCACCACAGCCCCACAGCCCCACAATAGCCTCCCCACTGCCTCGCCCTCCTGCACCACCGCCCCTTGCACCCCCACGCCCTCCGCTCTCCCATCACCCTCTCTCCTCTCCTGTTCTGTCCTGTGCCAGGACCCCTCCACACCACACACATGGCCTGCTACGACCTCTGCCGCCCCTGCGGACCCACCCCGCTGGCCAACAGCTGCAACGAGCCCTGTGTCAGGCAGTGTGAGGACTCCCGCGTCGTCATCCAGCCTTCCACCGTGCTGGTCACCCTGCCAGGACCCATCCTCAGCTCCTTCCCCCAGAGCACCGCCGTCGGATCCTCCTCATCCGCTGCCGTGGGCAACGTCCTGGGTGCCCAGGGAGTGCCCGTCTCCTCTGGGGGCTTCGGCTACGGCCTTGGCAACAGCTTCGGAGGCCTGGGCTGCTACGGTGGTGGAAGAGGCTGCAACATCTGCTAAGGGCCCTTGACAACACGCATGAAACCACTCACGTACATTCTAGAAGCAAAGGCATGGACTGAGGATGCATGTCTGCGTTAATGCTGGCAGCCCAGTTCACCTTCTGCAGCTCCTTCTCTTGTGGCACAAAGCAAGCAGGAAAGGGGCCAGACAAACTGCCTGGTAACATCTAACATGGATGTCTTCCTCCTCTCCAAATTCCTTCTCATCTGCACCTCATCTACTTCGTGCAGTACTGTGTGCTGCACCAGCATCTTACAGGATAAACTGCATCAGGGGACCTCCAGTGGGCTGCTCCCAGTTCAGGGCTGGAAGACCTCAGTGCTCTGACAAAATCTGCTGCATACAGAAGACCTCAGTGCATGGTCACCCTACTTGCATCTCAGCTCTCTTCCTCCTTATGCTTGTATATTTTCATGCTTTTGTCTCAATAAAGTTCTCCTGCATCCCAACATCTGATACTTCCTTGTCCTTTCTTCTACCAAAGCTGTTCCATGTTCACGCAGCACAAATCCAGGACACAACAGGCCATCATTGTGGGTGAAAAAGGCCACAGGGATTCTCCTGGGAAGTTTCTCACTATGACCAGCAAGGACTGGCACCTGAGGTGCTTCCACAAAGTGACAGAGGTTTGTGCCATTGCTGGCTCAAAGACAGCCTTGAACATGACAACACTCCCATGAGAACACCTCTGATGGAGTGGCCACAGGCTCATGGGACCATTCAGGTGGAATCTGGGGTCACGCACAGAGACAGTCCTGGTCCAGTTCACCGTTGCTGCAAGGCCCTTGCGTGTCCCATGCACTGTGTGCAGGTCACCACCCTTCCTGCTCTGAGATCCTTCTCTGACCCAGGAGTGTGTCCTTCTTGCAATGACCTTTGGGATGAAATGTTCCCAGTCCACACACCAGATTTTCCAGGCCATGGTCTCACCTTGCTATTTGGTACACAAATGATGCCTTGGAGGATTCCCAACCACCAGCCCCTCTTCCCTGCAGAGTCCAACAGTGACCCAAGCAGAGGGTCTCCTGACCACCATCCTCCCTGCTACAGAATCTCTGAACAACCGCTGCAGGGGACACCAAGATACCACCCCTCTGCTCAGAGCTAACACAAAAAGCCCCCACTGTCAGATCACAGTCTTCCTCACCTTGGCTCAGCACAGCCCTGCATGGGGCACTGGAGACAAGTGCTGGACCAAGCCTGTGACCCATTTCTGCTGCAAAGATGGGGGTCTGTGTTCATAGACTTTGGCTGGGCACCAAGTGCTCATTGAGCTGCTCTATCACTCCTCTTCCTCAAATGGGTAGGGGGACAGCAATATCACAAAAGGCCCCCAAATTAAGATAAGGACATAGAGATCACTCACAGGCAGGAGATCACATCACTGGTAGCAAAACAGGCTTGACTCGTACAAATTAATTGATCAAAATTAAATTACTTTTTAAAAACGTCAGAGTAGAATTATGAGAAATAAACCAAATCTTGAAACACCTTCCACAAACCTTCTTCCATGTTCACCTTCCCTCATATTCCCAATCCTAAGGCGCAAATGGTGATGAGGAATGGGGCTTGTAGTCAGTTCAACACACATTGTTGTTAATGCTCTTTGGTCCTCACACACTTTCCCTCCTCCATTCTGGAATCCCTTCCAAGGGAAACAGAGCTCCATGAATTTACTCAATGTGCATTCTTCAAACAGGGTCTGTGACTCATGGGGTAACCTTCGGCATCTTCTAACAGAACCTTCCCATATAAACCCATTACAAGTA